>NC_138770.1:621576273-622003773 GCF_965119305.1 Pelophylax lessonae
CTGTCGGAAGCATCATACTAACAAGCCTACAATCGGCCGATCGGTCGTCGGCCTAATGTTTACGGCCGACAATCGGTATGTGTGTACGAGGCTTAAGGCTGGCCATACATGTTCCAATTTTCTTACAATTTTCTGTCCAATTTTCTTGAAATTTACCTTCAAGTATGTAGTACAAAGGCCTGCCTAATTGGATACAAGTGAATGTGTTTTTTAGCTTTGACCTCACATTATGTGGTTTGTGGTAGATTTACCAGAAAATTCTACAACAAAAGTTGAACATGTATGGCCAGCTTAATGGGCCATACACACTATAATGCCTCGTACACACATACCGATCTTTGGCCGTAAATATTCGCCCGACGACCGATCGGCCGATTGTAGGCGTGTTAGTATGATGCTTCCGACAGCCGACAGCGCATTTTCAGCCGAACAGAATCTGTCGTGCAGGCATTAAAATTTTTTTTGGCCAACACCAGAACGGCCGATTGTTCGCCAGTCAGTACAGAATTCGGCCGACAATCGGCTGATTTGCAAGACTGGGCATGCTCAGAAAAGAAAAAACACAGGGAAAGTTAACCATCACATGACATCACTTCTGCAGTCGTCTGTTGTTGGCCGACAAAATTAGTGTGCAGTCTTTTGCAGTTTTCAACAGACAGGACAGCCCTGGACAAAAGACAGCCGATCGTTCGGCCGACGATCAGTACGTGTGTACGGGGCTTAAGATTTTCTGAAGACTTTTTCCTTTAGATTTACCAAAACCATATAATATGAGGTCAAACCTAAACACTTTCAATTTGTATGCAATCTTGCAGGCCCTTGCACTACATAGAAAAGGTAAATCTGAAGGAAAAAGTCTTCGGAAAATCTTATAGTGTGTATGGCCATACATGTTCAATTTTTGTTGTACAATTTTCTGATAGATTAACCACAAACCACATAATGTGATGTCAAAGCTAAACAACACTTTCACTTGTATCCAATTAGGCAGGCCTTTGTACTACATACTTGAAGGTAAATTTCAAGAAAATTGGACAGAAAATTGTAAGAAAATTGGATCATGTATGGCCATACACACTATAAGGTTTTCTGAAGACTTTTTCCTTCAGATTTACCTTTTCTATGTAGTGCAAGGGCCTGCCAGATTGCATACAAATTGAAAGTGTTTAGGTTTGACCTCATATTATATGGTTTTGGTAAATCTAAAGGAAAAAATCTTCAGAAAATCTTATAGTGTGTATGGCCCATTAGTCTTAATAAAAAAAGCCACTTTGTGCTCATTCTGAGATTATTCAAAGCATTTCCTATGTGTGTTGACTTGATGTAGTAATTTTTTATATATATATATATATATATATATATATATATATATATCTTTTTTTTTTTTTTTTTTTTTGGGTTGTTGAATTCTGAGTTCTGGGGTTGCACTGCATATGTTCAATCAATTTGCAAATTCTCAGATTTGCAAGCTGAAACACTGCTATTTTTCAGAGTGTAATGTGGCTCTATATAGGAAGCAACACATATGGCTCCCCACTCAACAAATATATTAATTTCACACATATACAATGTTTTATTTTTGGGGTGTTGCTTGTCATATATAACAACAGACAGTTGTAGGTAGTTCAGGGATTTGAACACCCAAATACATTGTTGCAAGGCAGCTGTGCTAACCACTTGGATATTTTGGTCAGTTTATTTAATCAAGCTCAAGCTCAATACATATTTGCAACATTTTTGCAAAACACAATTTACACAAACATAATCACTTTGTTACATTTATTTCATAATATATGCCACTGATAGTTTCTTAGCCTATCAATTTAAGTTTAAAATACAAATTTTTCACAGAAATAAATGTTTTAAACACCTATATATAATTTCCAGCATGCAGGATTATTTTTAAAAATTTGTTGATTTTATACAGTTTCACTAAACTAGGTTAATTATTTGGGAATTGTGGTCTCTGAGGTTTTTTTTTTTTTTAGTTTCTTGTTATCTTTATACCAAGCATACATGCACTGGCACCTTAAGAGCCCATTCACATTGAGGCGACACGACTTCGGGGGGTGACCTGTGAAGTCGCGTGCACCGCTGTGCACTGCGACTTGCAGAGACTTCACATACTGGAAGTCTATGCAAGTCGCTCCGAGGTCGCCCCAAAGTGGTACAGGACCCTTTTTCTAAGTCGGAGTGACTTGTGTCGCTCCTATTAGAACGGGTCCTGTACTACTCAATGGACCCCGACATACCGCGACTTGTCAGGCTGACAAGTTGCCTGACAAGTCGCGCTAATGTGAATGGGCTCTAAAAATTAATATAGTTTGATTCAATTAGTCCATCAAAAAATTTTAATAAATAAAAATTATTTGAGCTTGAATTGGGTCTAAATAGAATATATATATATATATATATATATATATATATAATTTTTTTTTTTTAAAGTACAAATCACACATGCTTTGAAAAAAATGTCATTAGCTTTAGGTAGTTAAGTGGTTAGCACCGCTGCCTTGCAACAGTGTATTTGGGTGTTCGAATCCCTGAACTACCTACAACTGTATGTTGTTATATATGACAAGCAACAGTAATACGGCTTCTCCCCAAAAATGAAACATTGTATATGTGTGAAATTAATATATTTTTGGGGTTGGTTAGATATAGGAAGTAACAATAATATATAGTTTTTTGCATATATATATATATATATATATATATATATATATATATATATATATACACACATATGCAAAAAAACATATATTATTGTTACATTCTATATCTAACCAATCCAAAAATATATTAATTTCACACATATACAATGTTTAATTTTCGGGGAGGAGCCGTGTTAGTGTTCCTTTTCATATATATATATATATATATATATATATATATATATATACACATAGGCAAATCAATAAATAAAACATATATATATATATATATATACATATAATTATTTTTGGGTATCTATCTATCTATCTATCTATCTATCTATCTATCTATCTATCTATCTATCTATCTATCTATCTATCTATCTATCTATCTATCTATCTATATATATATATATATCTATATATATATATATATATATATATGTGTGTGTGTTTATATATATATATATATATATATATATATACACACACACACACATATATATATATTTATGTATAGATATATATTTTTTTGTGATTCATATATATATATATATATATATATATATATATATATATATATATAGACATACATAGATATGTGCAAAAAAAAAATTAAAAAAAAAAAAAAAAAAAAAAAAAAATTTTATTAGCGCCGGAATAGCGCCGTTTTACCGCGAATTTGCGGCGGTATTTGCCGCAAATTCAATAAAACTCCCACTAACGTTTTCAAAAACGTTATTTTCAGCCTAGTTTTTGGTTTGGAGCATGCTCACATGAGCTATCTGCCAGAAATTGACTCTGGAGCTATTTTTGCATTTTACACTTTTATTAATATCTTTTTTTCTACTTAACATTTTCACACAGTTTAAAAGCAGTTTAGCTCAAAATCATATAACACATATTTCCCACACATTTTTTATTTTTTTCCTGCCATATTTTGTGATTTTGAAAAAATTAGTCCACCTTTTAGCTGGACTGTTTTTAAGTCCAGTCCTGACATTAGTTGATCTTAATGAATCTCACAGTTGGCTTTATTTTCCGCCCGCCATTCTTTGAATACCAATTTCAGACTTAAAAATTCACCGGTTCGCAAAATCCAGCCGAAACGCCAATTCTCCATACTATGAATCAGGCCCTTAATGTCCCCATACTGCTACACTTAGAGGCACCTCTCTTCTCTTTTATACTCTGTAGCTCCTGCTGGGTTTTGCTTCTAATCCCCTTGTGGAGGCGCCATTTGTGGATGGACATTTTATGATGACACAACCTATCACATTGCTATAATCTTTGTATATAGACTATAAACTGAAAGACTTATGAATAAATAGTTGTGGAACGGATCATCTGAGTTTCCATTATTTCTTATGGGAAAAATTGCTTTGATATAAGAGTGCTTTGGATTACAAGCATGTTTCCGGGACGAATTATGCTCTCAATCCAAGGTTTTACTGTATATTCTATCAGGCTAGTTACAGTGTTGCCAATCACATTTCAGTGTGTTAGCATTCTCAGAAATTGTGCCTGAACTAATATTTTCCACTGTGCTTGTTAGTCTTGTCTTTGCATATTATTGTGTATATTCATCATATTATTTACCACTTTGCAGGCTTTTGTTGTTTATTAAAGCAGCAGTCATTTTAGGCCATCTGTGTCTCATTAATGAGCTTCCCTCTTGCTTCCTGTCTTGTAGACTCAATAGGAAGGGAGAGAATATCGTTCCAGCATGAGGGACATCCCTTCTTATACAGCTGTCCCAGAACTAGTGTCCCCATTGGAAGATTTCCCAGTCTGGGGGGCAACTCGAAATTTTGGATTTACCCATAATTTCACTCCTGGTGACACTAGTTATTAAAACAATTAGAGAGAGTGAATCTTTCTAACAGGGACACAGAAAAAACCCTGACAGTGGTTCTTACTCCTTATCACTTTACCTTAAAGTGGTTGTAAACCTCGGACATTGAAATTACAATAGTTACATAGTCAGGTTGAAAAAAGACACAAGTCTATCTGGCTCAACCAATAAAAAAACAACAAAAAAAAAAAACAGTAATGAAAACCCAACCATACAATCCCATATATACAATCCTATACCCACAGTTGATCCAGAGGAAGGCGAAAAAAAACCCCAGCAAAGCATGATCCAATTTGCTACAGCAGGGGAAAAAAATTCCTTCCTGATCCCCCGAGAGGCAATCGGATATTCTCTGGATCAATTTTACCTATAAATATTAGTACCCATTTATATTATGTACACCCAGGAAATAATCCAGGCCTTTTTTAAAGCAATATAGTGAGCTAGCCAGAACCACCTCTGAAGGGAGTCTATTCCACATTTTCACAGCTCTTACGGTGAAGGAACCTTTCCGTATTTGGAGACAAAATCTGTTTTCCTCTAGACATAAAGAGTACCCCCTTGTCCTCTGTGATGACCTTAAAGTGAACAACTCAACACCAAGTTCACTATATGGACCCCTTATGTATTTATACATGTTGATCATATTCCCCCTTAATCTCTTCTTCTCAAGAGAGAATAAATTCAGTTCCTCTAATCTTTTCTCATAGCTGAGCTCCTCCATGCCTCTTATCAGTTTGGTTCTTCTTCTCTGCACTTTCTCCAGTTCCCTGATATCCTTTTTTAGAACTGGTGCCCAAAACTGAACTGCATATTCCAGATGAGGTCTTACTAATGATCTGTACAGGGGCAAAATTATATCTCTCTCTCTGGAGTCCATGCTTCTGGTAATACAAGAAAGGACTTTGCTTGCTTTGGAAACCGCAGCTTGGCATTGCATGCTATTAATAAGCTTAGGATCTACATTAAATATTAACAAAGCATATCCCTCTATACTGTGTACTTGCCTCTTTCTAAAGCACTAAGTGTGATTTGTGTTTGCTTCCTCATTCCCCTGTTATCAGCAGGAGTCACTTCTGACAGTTTTCTGACACCAAGGGACAAAAAGGTGATGGGGCAGGAGAGCTCCAGCGACCAGCCTGTGATTTGTTTCCTTAGCTCTGCATGTTCTCCATGTACTGTGTAAAGAGGGTGTGTCCTTTCCCTCCAATCAGGGCTCAGAGCTCTCCTCACTGAAGTCTGAATGCTGCAAAAGCTGAGAACAATTCTCTGATCTGTGCATTTTAGATCAATCTACAGAAGAGATTTTTGCACATAAACAGGCAGAATGTATTTAGGAGGATTTGTTTCATCTCTGTGTATCATCTGAGGCTAGACACTTCACTGGGTATATGTGAGGGTTTTTAACTACTTTACCCATAACTCCCAAATTTAGAACTTGAGAATAAGGGACATTTGAGGGTGGTGTTTGCTTGTGGCCTGTGTAGCGCGCTGTGCCAAAATGTGGGTGTTGCCAGACTTTTACAGTGGGAAGGGCTTAAGGCAGGGGTGTAACTACAGGGGTTGCAGGGGTTGCGATTGCTACCGGGCCCCATGCTCCAGGGGGCCCAGTAGCAAACCAGTGGGTGAACTTCCAGGATTGCAAAAGTCACACTTGCGACCGGGCCCTGGCATTGCACCACTGTGGGGAGGCCCCAAGATTGCAGGAAGGGAGCCCACTGCAGAACTTGTGAAAGGATCCTGCTGCGGGACCGTAATAAAAGGCCATGCAACAAGAGTAAAGAGCCCCAGGATTAGTGGGAAGAGCCCTGGGCTTGAAGGGAAGGGCCCAGGGATCTGGGGGGGCCCTTCATGGTTTCTTGCATCGGGGCCCTGAAGGTTCTAGTTACGCCTCTGGCTTAAGGGGCATGGTTAAACAAAACTCGGGCTTCCTTGTACTTATAGAAATATGCTTTGATATCTTTGCTAAAAGCAAGAGTCTCACAGACTCATATAAATATTAGCACAATCGTTACAAAAATAAAAAAAGCTTCTGCTACATATGGTTTTGCACACACTCAAATAGACAAAGAGCTAACACTTTTTTTGAGCCAAATTTAAAAATGAAATAGTCAGGGACTGCTTAGCAGCCAGCAAATGTGGACACAATAAACACTTTGGTGAGACCTATATAATGTACAATATAGTCACAACTTTTTGAAATGGGAATGGGGAACACCTATTAGCAAAAGCATGTAGGCATAGGACACACCCCCTGCCACACTTCTTTAAAGGAGAATTATAAAAATAAAAAAAAAAGGATTAGTCAAACCCACAAGTGCTTTTTTTTTTTTTTTTTTTTTACTACTACTATTCCTTTATATTGGCTTTTTAAATTTACAAATGCAGCAATTTTGAAATTGGATGAAAGGTTTAGCATGGAGAAATAGATTTTGAAAGATAAAAGGAGCATTTTATATATAACTATATAGATCAGACCAAAATGAGGGACAAATGAGGAGGAAAGAGGGACAGAGGGACTTTGTTCCAAATCAGGGACAGTCCCTCAAAATCAGGGACAGTCCATCCAATCCCCCATGGCACACACAGGGATCCCAATTCCTCATGGCACACCTGGTGACCCCAAACCCCTGTGACACTTGCAAAACTCCACTTTAGCAGAGAAAGGAACAATTGTCTTTGGTTAATTACGTTACATATTTTTGTAGACCTTTTTGCATATTCTCACATGCTTCTATGCAGTAAATACTGAGACAAACCCATACAAAACCTTTCTTAAGTGAGGTCTGCCTGCTAAGGTTACATCATCAGATTCTATGTTAAAGTGTATCCCCAGCTTAAACGTTTATCTAAAGAGGAGCCCCAGTCTGGAAAAAAAAATAAATAACAGTCAGCCAATAAAATACTGTAGCTGCTGACTTTTAATAAACAGACACTTACCTGTCCAGGGATCTCGTGATGTCGGCACCGCAAGCTGATTCATCAATCAGCTTCAGGTGCAGATGCCGGGATTGTAAGTAAGAGAAACCGGCAGTGAAGCCTTCAGGCTTCACAGCTGGTTTCCTACTGTGCATGTGTGAGTCGCACTGTGCTTTCTGAATGGACCCGCCAACTTCTGGGACCTGTGTGTGTCCCAGAAGGCAGCAGGGGGAAAAAGGGAGGGTCCGGAAATGCTTGTGGATCACTGCGCCGATCTTACCCAGAAGTGGGAGCAGGTACCTCTCAAAACCAGGGAACTGCTCTGCTCCCCCCCAAAAAGTGGCAAATTTGGCAGTGGAGGGTGCAAACAAGTGAGACTTTCCCTTTTGGGTCGAGCTGCGCTGTTAAAGTGGTTAATAAGGCAAAAATGCATTTTCTGCATATAAAAACCTCTCAAAAGGCCCCCACTCCCTGGAGAGGGAGACTGGGATGAGCCATGACTTGTGTGTCTATAGACTCACACAGCCCAGCTCTGGATCAAACCTGCATATCTTAGCTGCTTGCTATGGGGCAGACAGAAAATAGTAAGAGCAGACAGTGCCAGTGGGGGGGGGGGGGGGGGTGGCGAGCAACTCCAGAGGAGGAGGTTCAGGGCCACTCTGTGCAAAACCATTGCCCAGAGCAGGCAAGTATGACATGTTTGTTATTAAAAAAAAATTAACCTTTACAATCACTTTAATGTAACTGAAAAAATGTTTTTATTATTTAAACTTGCATGTTTAATTGAAAATTTTACCTGGTGATCCTACTGTATAGGTCCTTGTTCAAGCACTTTTTGTTATGGGGTGGCTACTGTGTTGTCACCCTGTCACATGTGTCTCTGTGGAGCCTACAAACGGCTGTGCCGAGAAATTCAACCAGCTGCCTTCATTGCAATCAGGAAGACGCTAATCTTCATCAACCTTTAACACAGGTGAATTCTGTCATGACTCTCTCACCATCAACTGCTCAAGCCTCAAAGAAGGATGAGGCTTTTTCCCTGAAAAGTGTTGGTATTTGTATTCTATTAATCATTTAAGGACCGGAAGGTTTTACCCCCTTAATGACCAGGCTATTTTTTGCAATTTGGCACTAGCAATGGGCCGAACATCCCCTTGTTCGGTTTGCACCAGAACATCTCAAACAGGGAAAAAATTCTAGCGAACATGCAAACTATATTCAAGTCTATAGGACCGAACATGAAAATCCCAAATTCTTCATTTTAAAGGCTTATATGCAAGTTATTGCCATAAAAAGTGTATGGGGACCTGGTTACTGCCCTGGGGGACATGTATCAATGCAAATATGTTTTTTTTAAAACATTTTTTTTAAAGGAGCAGTGATTTTAATGACCCCTAAAATGAAACAATAAAAATGAAAAATTCCTTTAAATATTGTGCCTGGGAGTCCCCTTGATGTGCCTGTAAAGTGGTGCATATGTACGATGTATGGAGCCTGCTGCTGCAAAACTAACATTTCTAAAGAAAAAAATGTAATTTAAACTTGCTGTAATGTATTGTCGGCTCCCGGCAATACAGATAACAAAATGAGAAAAGTGGTGTGGGGTACCCCTAAAATCCATACCAGACCCTTATCCGAGCATGCAGCCTGGCAGGTCAGGAAAGGGGTGGGGGGGGAGTGAGCGCCCCCCCTCCTGAACCATACCAGGCCACATGCCTTCAACATGGGAGGGTGGGTGCTTTGGGGCAGGGGGGCTCCGCCCCCCAACTCAAAGCACCTTGTCCCCATGTTGATGGGGACAAGGGCCTCTTCCTGACAACCCTGGGCTGTGGTTGTGGGGGTCTGCAGGTGCAGGGTTTATCGGAATCTGGAAGCCCCCTTTAACAAGGGGGGTCACCAGATCCCACCCCCCATGTGAATGGGTACCAGGTACATCGTACCTGTACCCATTCACCAACAAAGTGTAAAAAAGTAAAAATCACAGGAAACAGTTTTTGACAAATCCTTTATTAAAAGGAAAAAAAAAAAGCTCTCCGGCTTTGACAGTTCTGTTAAAGGGAAGGGGCGAGGCCAACCGGTTACATCATGTGACCTCAGAAGGGGCGGTGTCACTGGGTGATGTAGCCGGGTGGCCCTGCCCCTTACCTATAAAAGAACTGTCAAAGCCAAAGAGTGGGCATACGGCGGGTAGCCTCTTAGGAGGCAAAGCGTTTTTTTGCAATTTTTCTATTTTTTGGGTCGGCGAGCGTCATGATTGATTATGAATTTACATTGAGGGACACTATTTTTTGGACACTATTTTTTTTCTTTTTAATAAAGGACTTGTCAAAAACTGTTTCCTTTTTTATACTTTTTTGGTGAATGGGTATCGGGTACCCATTCACATGGGGGGGGGGGGGGGGGCGGGATCTGGTGGCCCCCTTGTCGTTATCATTGGTGTCTATAGGAAATCTTGGTCCACTTGATATGGCACTGCTCCCGAACCGTAAGTGACAGGAACACCAAACTTGGGGAGCACCAAGAGGGGACCCAGGACTACAACATATTTAAACATTTTAAAAGTGGGGTATACCTGTACACTACACTGACTGCACTAATCTGTCTGAACACACTATCCACTAACTACCTGCCCAATCTCCATTGTCACACACTATACACGGCTGCCATGTAAGTAGCCTTATATAGTGTGGGGCGTGGACTTAGCCCCAGAGTGCCTTTGGCCAATCAGGGCTCTTACTGTACATTGTGCTGTGATTGGCCAAAGTATACAGGTCAGATGCATGCCTTGCGCAGTCATCAGCAATCAATGCACTGCAAGAGCGCATTACATTATGGGGCGCTCATCGGCGGGCGAACTTCCTGCCGAGTGCTCCATTTGTTCGTGTGTCCAGCGAACACATAAACAGCTGATGTTCAAGTCGAACTTAAGTTTAATTCAAACACAGAGCCCATCCCTTTTTGGCACTGCGTGATTTAACTGGTAATTTAGCTGAAATGTATTGCTGTACCCAAACAAAATGTATGTCCTTTTTTTCCCCACAAATGGAGCTTGCTTTTGGTGGTATTTGATCACCACTTGGTTTTTTATTTTTTTGCGATATAAACAAAAAAGCCTGGAAATTTTGAGAAAAAATGACATTTTCTACTTATAATATAATATCTATATAATCTGAAAAATTGGTCAAGATGTTTTACTTTGTATCGATCGCATGTCGATCGACTCAATTTATCGCTTTGTATATGCTTTTAGAGTCTTTTTAATACTGCTTACCCTTCATTTGAAAGGTGAAGGTGGATGTTTTGGATGTAACAGTGTAACCTATGTTACTTCTGGTCTTTGACAAACGGTCTAGTAGTGGACCGTTTGTCAAAGATGGCCCATTTTGTGCCACTGATGAGTACACCTTCCGCTCCCGAGACTGCACAGGTCTTTATCAAAGAAATAGTGAGGCTCCACGGGGTTCCAACAGACATTGTGTCGGATAAGGGGGTTCAATTTACCTCTCGCTTCTGGAGAGCACTATGTGAGTCTTTTAAGATCAAATTGTCAATGTCCTCTGCTTACCATCCCCAGACTAACGGGCAAACTGAGAGGACCAACCAGACACTCGAGCAATATAGCCGATTCTTCACCACCTTTGTCCAGGATGATTGGGTCTCATTGCTACCCTTGGCAAAATTTGCATACAACAATGGCAAGCATTTGGCTACAGGTCAGTCCCCGTTTTATGCCAACTACGGGTTTCACCCATCCTTCCTACCCTGCCTTGTTCCTGAATCTGCAGTACCAGCAGCCCGGGATATCATGGATTTTCTCAAACGTAACAGCAAACTGTTACAAGACGCTATGACCAAGGCTCAGACCTCCTATAAGGAGACTTTTGATAGAAAAAGAAGAGGGGAGCTAGTTCTACAACCAGACAACCAAGTATGGCTGTCTACAACAAATCTTTGATTGGCTTGCCCTTCTAAGAAATTGGCACCCAGATTTATATGTCCATTTATGGTGAAGAGGAAATTAAATGAGGTGTTGTACGAATTTGCCCTACCCGACTCACTCAAAATACATCCGGTTTTTCATGTATCGTTGTTGAAACCCGCAGTACCCGATCCTTTTCCAGATAGAAGCTCGGGACCGCCTGCACCTATAATTATCAATGGTGACGAAGAATTTGAGGTAGAGGCCATTGTAGACTGCAGAAGAAGGAGGAAGCAGCTGCAATACCTGGCCAAATGGAAAGGCTGCTGCCCTGAAGAGAATTCCTGGGAACCTGAGCTAATCCGTAATTTCTTTCGCAGCCATCCTCAGAAAAGGAATCTTTTGGGCACCTGGAGGTTGCCCATAAGGGGGGGGGCATGTCAGGGATTTACTAATATGCGCAGGCTCACTGGTGCCGCAAACCGTCAAATGCCTATGCGCATGCGCGTACACAGAGGCGCCTTGAATAGTTAGAGGCTACAATGGAATAGTTTGTGGCTACCATGGGACAGTCCGAGGCTACCATGGAATAGTTTGAGGCTACCATGGAACAGTTCGAGGCTGCCGTGGAATAGTTTGAGGCTACCATGGAAGCATTCGAGGCTACCATGGAACAGTCCGAGGCTACCATGGAATAGTTCGAGGCTACCTATCATAATTGGCGCCAAACGTCCTATTTAAGGGCAGTGGTCACACTGAATCCTTGCTGTGTCATCTTCAGCTCTCCTTTCTCCTGTACCTGAAATTACCTGCTGTTCCTGATAATCTGACCCGGCTTGCCTTCGACCTTGATTACCTGCTGCCCGCCCTGACCTCGGCTTGTCTTGACTACTCTTCTGCCTCACCCTGATCTGCTTATCCGCTACCGGCTATGGACCTGGACCTGCTCTTGGCCTGGCTGGGGAATCCGGAGGACCGCGACCTGGTCTTAGCATGCAGCCAAATCCATCCTCACAATCAGGGGCCCTGGTGAATACCGGTTAGAACTTAGACTCCGCGCTTCTGGCGAACCTGTGTCCTGCTAAGATATCCTGTCAGTATCCCTATCCTGGGATCGCACATAGTTCCAGGCTCTTCATCTGGTGAGACATTCCTCTACACGTCAGGCTCTGCCACGACACCCCTGACACTTGTGAGTAGACTGCATGATGTGGTTTTAACGTTTTGTCAATAAATATTTTAGGGTATTGCACTAGGTCAGTGCGCCCTTCTCTTGTTTTTTGCTTTCAGTTTGTGTGGATACCCATCATCCTTAGAGGGCAGCAAGACTTCAGATGCAAATGATATAGGCAATGCCTCTTTGGCCTACATGCTTCATTTGAGCGCAGGGGACATCTACTTGACTACGCTTTAAAATTGCGCACGCACGTGCAGCGGCAACAAACTACGTACATTTTAAAGCCTTTGCAGGGTACCACTTTAGATTTACAGAGGCAGTCTACTGCTAAAATTACTGTCCTCGATCTGACGTTCACAGTGATACCTCACATGCATGGTGCAATTGCTGTTTACATATGACACGAGACTGATTCTTGCGTTTGCCTTTATGCGTAAACAGGGGGGGGAAGGGGTGCTTTAATTTTGTTTTTAGTTTATTTTGCATTTTTATTTTATTTTTAGACTTTCCCTTTCATTTTTTTTTTTTTAATTATCATTTTTAATTTTTTCACAGGGAATGTAAATGATAGCAATAAGTAGGGACAGGTACTCTTTTTTTTTAAAAAAAAATGGGGTCTATTAGACTCTAGATCTCTCGTCTGCCCTTAAAGCATCTGACTACACCAAGATCGGTGTGATAGGATGCTTTCCCAATTTGAAAATGGCGCTGTTTAAATCCGGCAAAACTGAAGTGATAAAATGCATGTAGCTTCGGGTATCTTAGGCCATAGAGATGATTGGAGCCATTCTGGTCTCTGATTAGCTCTATGGTCAGCTGACGGAACCACCGGCTGCAGTCTTGGGTTACCCAGTGGGACAGGAGAGCTTGAGAAAACCGTGGAAGGTGGCGGGAGGGGGGGGGAGTCCCCTCCCACTGCTTGTAAAAGCAGTCTAGCGGCTAACTAGCTGCTAGGATTGCTTTTACATGAAAGCCGACTGCCAGCATTAAAAAATGATACCACAATAATGCCTAAACCTGAAGACATCATCCCGGCATGACAACTCAAAATCCAGCGACATACCAGTACATTGCTGGTCCTTGGGCATATAGTGTAGGGTTCTCTTTTTTCATGCAGCCTGTGGTCTCAACGAAAAAAGAGAACCAAACTGCTTCCTTCATTCACATAGATCGATGTGGATGAAAAAATCTCTGCCAGAAAGTGTGTGGTATGCCCACCATTGGACCTTCCAGCTTCCACCCACTTCTAATGATGGGCATACATGCAATGCTCTTTTTTTTCATTCAGCCCATGGGCTGAACGAATAAAAGAACATAACAGATTTCTCCATTCACATTGTTTGATGTGGATGAAAAAGTCTCTTCCAATTAAAAGGTTAAAAAATATATGGCGAGGCATAGGGGAGATCCACCCTCTGTGTCCACCCTATCCCCTATGCTTCACCATATATGCTCTTTTTTTAACCTGCGTTGGTGAAATTACCTCCTACAGTGCTGCAATCATTGATTTATGTAAATGCTGAGAGCAAACTGTTGCTGTCAGGATAAATAAATCAGTTGCTGCAGCTGATGGGCGTACCTGCAAAGCAAACAATCGTTAACAATAAAACACAGTAACAATAAGACATTACAATATAATAGTATACAGTACAGTAAAAGCATAGAATGGCGGTATCTGCAAAGCAAACTATGGTTAACAATAAAAAACAGTAACAATAAAACATTACAGTATAGAGGTATATTATAAAGAACAGTAAAACAGTATGAACAGAAAATTAACTCAATAAAATGACAACTATTTTTGGCATTTTTATTTATTTATTTTTTGTTTTTAATTTTTTTTAACACTTTTTTTGTAACTGTAAAAAACTTTAAATGTTCCAGGCTAGGGTCTCTCAAAATGCAATAGCCATCTAACATCTTTTGAGACCCTGTGTGAAAGTGTGCCCTAGACTGTGCCATTCTGTAACCTATACTAATACTCCACTAGTGTGTGGTAGAGACAGAAGCAGCCCCGATGCAGAGACCAGGTTGGCCAGGGCAGGAGGGACAAAAATAGTGGTTGTCATGCCTATATCCGCGTTTTCAACAGACAAGACATCTTCTTTGGGGTGCTCTTTGGGTAGGGGTACCAGGGAGGACATCTGGAAAATGCCTCACATGCAGCCGGCTCACTGCATCTGGATTGTGAATTTGGGCCACAGCACCTTCTGGATGCAGGTAGGCTCTGATGATCTCTTCCTGGAATTTTAGGAAGGATCCACTCCTTCCTGACACTTTGTATAGCACATAAGCATTCAGCAAAGTCAAATGAAATAAGTATAAAGACACTTTTTTTGTACCAGCGTCTGGCCTTATGGCCATTTTAGTACAGCGCCATCATCTGGTCATTGAAGTCCACCCCTCCAATGTTAAGGTTGTAGTCATGAACACAGAGGGGCCTCTCAACAACACCAGACGCCAATATAATTTGGACAATCGTATCTGCGTGAATGGAAGACAGAACGAAAACATTCTGTGTCCCTCCACTTCAAAGCAAGCAATTTATTACACTTCAAGCAAGCTCTCTCCCCCCTGTCTAAGTTCGGAATCTACAAGCTGTTGGGGGAAGCCCTGGTGATTAGGTTGCATGGAGCCACGTGCACCAATTCCAGAATCAAAAAGGTGACTAAAGAGTGTCACGCTTGTGTAATAATTGTCCACGTATAAATGGTACCCCTTTCTGAATAAGGATGACACCAAGTCCCAAACAATCTTGCCACTGCTCCCTATGTAGTCTGGGCATTTGGGGGGCTCCACACTGCTATCTTTTCCCTCGTAAATCCGGAAACTACATGTATAGCCTGTTGCCCTGTCACAGAGCTTATACATCTTGACCCCATATCTGGCATGCTTGCTGGGGAGAAATTGTTTAAAAACAAGGCGGCCAGAAAACTTAATCAGGGACTCATCAATGCAGACAGCTTGTTGGGGCATAAACAAGGCTGCAAATTTTTGGTTAAAGTGATTTACGAGGGGCTGAATTTTGTGGAACTGGTTATATCCAAGGTCACACCGAAAACAACAGAGTTCCTTGTCATTGAAATGCATGAACCGCAAGATTTGCTCGTATCTAGAGAGAGAACACGGGCATATAATGAATTGGGTCAGTGGACCAATAGGACCACAATTCACTCTTTTTAGTAATGCCCATGATAGGGGATAGGCCCAGAAAGGTTCCAAATTCGGAAACAGTGATACGTTTTCATGCAAATTTTCTGGCAGGGTCAAATTTGGCTTTGCAGCAATAAATTTATCGGCATATTAATTGCTTTGGTCCACAATAAATCTGTACAGATCTTCCGTGAAAAACAGCTCATAAAAACCAAGGGAAGTTAAATCCGCTGTTTCCACCTGAATTTCGGGTTGGCCAGTGAATGGGGTAAGTACGGGCGCTGCAGAAATGGTGGACTCCCAATCAGGATTTACAAACGCATCAGGAAGAAAACTTTGGACTCTACAGGTCTGTCTTTGAATTCTTAGTGGTTAGCCGCTGCACCAGCTTGAATTGCACTTATGGGACTCGTCACCTCACCAAGTGCTACTGCAGTGCTGGTTTGTCTATGACCAGGATGTAAGAGGCCGCTGCTGTTTACCAGTTCACCAGACGGTTGAGCGGCACTAGTAACGACACTCTGCTGCATAGGAGAACCATGTGATTGTTGAACCTCAGCAACAGAAGAACGGGGTCGGGTACGCCTGACCTTAGCAGGGACCACTACTCAGTCGTCAGAGCTATCTGTCAGGGTGCCACTGCTCTCTGCAGGTTCGAATACTGAGCCTGATTCTGCCAGTGAGGCTTCCCCATCGCTCTCATTTGTCATGCTCACCATCGTGTAGGCCTCTTCACTAGTGTACCTCTGTTTGGACATTTTGGCCAATAGATTTATAGGTACCTAGTGTGACAGGTAAAAAAGCACCTAGTTGTCAAGGACTGTTTGAACCGCTACCAAAAAATGTAACTGCTAGTGCTAGCAGAGATCAGGCCTGACTCTGCTAACGCTGCGGTTTTGTTTGCTATGTATCGGAAGTGACAGTGATCCGCTGATACTGCACTTCTTGGGGGCTGGGCAGAGGGGCTAAACATAGGTGCTAGCAGGTGTTGGGGCTGATCCTGCTAACGCTGCGTTTTGGGAACACTATACTAAATTATTGGGGATGCTAGTATAGTGTGTGTGTGTCACTGGCAATCAAAGGGTTAAAATGTATTACTAAATATGTAGTGGGCAATCTGAGGCTATCCTGGATTGACACCAACTCACGCTAACTGACGTCACCCGTGACACTAATAAAGTGATCAGAAAAAAGATCTGTACACTATAATAGTGACACTGTGACAGGGCAGTGAAAGGGTTAACTGGGGACAATCAGGGGGCTAAATCTTTATTAGGGGATATATAGTGGGTAGCCTAAACCTATCTGGGACTGATGCTAACGACCACTTACTGCCGCTCACACTAACTGTCGTCACCAGTGACAGTAATACAGTGATCAGTAAATAATCTGTACACTGTATATAGTGATACTGTGACAGGGAGTGAAAGGGTTAACTGGGTGATCAGGGGGTGAAAAGTGTGCCTATGTGTACTGGTGTCAGTGTGGTGCTTGTGTACTCACAGTAGATGCTCTCTCCTCACTCGCTGGAAACTAAAACAGATCCAGGAGGGGAGAGTGCATCATTTCCCGTGCCTGTGTTTACATTACACAGGATGCTCTGTGACTCACCAGAACCGATCACCAGGTCCATTCCATAAATCATAGACCTGGACCTGACAAGTGATCAGTTCTGGAACAAATCCAATCATTGCGGAGTTAGCAGGCAAGCACGCCCCCCTACCCGTGGGCAGGAGCGTTATACACGTATGTCAATTTGTACAGCCGAGCCACCTTACAGCAGTAAATCTGCCGCGGGTGGACGGCAAGTGGTTAAATGTGATAAACGTTTGTACCAGGCACTCCTCAGTACACAACCAAAAATGTACCATCTGGCAAGAACTCTCTTTGGCATTGTCCACTCTATATTTGTTATCACTTTAGGTTATCCATCAGTACCAACCTTCACTTCCATTGGTCCAGTGCTATCTCATCAGAGAAACCGTGTACTGGCATGAACCACCTTTGTCTCTATCAAGAAGCTGCTCCAGAGCAATGACATAGAGTTGCCTCTAGAGCGAGTACATGAAGACAAGAAGTGGTCAAAAGGCTGGAATAGATCAATAGTTCTGAGGTGCAGAAAAGATGAAAAGATTGTGAAAACAGAACTTTATTAAAAAAACAAAGAAAAGAAAACTTTACAATGGTTTATTACTGTGATTTAGCAAACAAAGAAGTTGATTTACTAAAACTGCAGAGTGCAAAATCTGGTGCAGTTGTGCATGGCAGCCAATCAGCTTTTAAAGTGATTGTAAAGTCTTTTGTTTTTTTATCAAATAACAAAGATGTTATACTTACCTCCTCTGTGCAGTTGTGCAGCCCAGATCCTCCTCTTCTTGGGTCCCTCTCCTGTGCTCCTGCCCCCCCCCCCCTCCTGTTGAGCTTGCTGTGGGGGTTACCTAAACCGAGTCACAGCTCCCTGTATCCATTCAGATACAGGGCCGCGACCTGGCACCACCCCCTCTCTCTCCTGATTGGCCGACTGACTTTGATTGAGAGCAGCGGGAGCCAATCGTGCCACACTCCTGTCTCAGCCAATGAGGAGGGGAGTCCCGGGCAGCTGAGAAACTCCTGCAACATCGCTGGATAAAGATGGGCTCAGGTAGGTAATGAGGGGGCTTCTGCACACAGAAGTTTTTTTTTTTTATCTTAATGCATATAATGCATTAAGATAGAAAAAAACTTTCTGCCTTTACAATCCCTTTAACTTTATCTTGTTCAATTAGGCTGCATTCACACCTGAGGGTATCGTTTTCAGGCGTTTTTTGGGCGCCTTTGTAGGCATTTTTCCAAGCGTTTTTTGGGCATTTCTCTGGCGTTTGTTGGGCATTTTATGAGCGTTTTTAGGGCGTTTTATGAGCGTTTTTTGGGGCGTTTTTTGCAGGCATTTTGATTTATGTAAAAAAAATGGGTGTGTTAAAAGGGGTGGGGACCACCTGTTTGTTTGAAAAACGCCTGTGAAACGCTGATAACAGAGTTTTAATGCATTCCTATTGGACCAGAACAGCTCTTGATCAGCCCAAAAGAAGCTCCTGTAATTTTTTGAGCTACAGGCCTTTTGCTTCAGGGGACAAAATGCTCAGATGTGAACAGGGGCTATTGAAATGAATGGGATTTTGATTGTTTTGGATTTTCACAGTTTTATGGGCTGAAAAACGCTCAGGTGTGAACAGGGCCTTAAAGTGGTTCTAATGGCAGAAGGTTTTTTTTTTTTTTTCTCATCTTAATGCATTCTATGCATTAACCAATTCTGGACCGCCTGCCGCATATATACTGCGGCAGGGCGACCCAGCTGTGCCAAATCACCTACATGTATGTGATTTTGTGCACGAGATGATTGGACACAGTGGGAACCAATCAGCGGGTCTGGCGGCTGCAATGGCAGCTGGGACTCACCGATCGATCGGCAGAATGACAGAACGGCGGTCTACCTATGTAAACAAGGCAGACCGCTGTTCTGTCAGGGAGGAAAGGAGAGATCTTGTGTTTCAGCAAAGCAGAAACAGATCTCTCTTTTCTGCTAGTCTATCCACTGCCTCCCCCAGTTAGAAAGCACTCCCTAGGAGCACACCTAACCCCTTGATTTCCTCTGGTGTGAACCCCTTCCCTGCCAGTGTCATTTTTAGAGTAACAATGCATTTTTTTTTAGCACTGATCACTGCACTGGTCTCACTGGTACCCAAAAAGTGTCACTTTGGGCCTGATTCATAGTACGGAGAATTGGCGTTTCGGCTGGATTTTGCGAACCGGCGAATTTTTAAGTCTGAAATTGGTATTCAAAGAACGGCGGGCGGAAAATAACGCCAACTGTGAGATTCATTAAGATCAACTAATGTCAGGACTGGACTTAAAAACAGTCCAGCTAAAAGGTGGACTAATTTTTTCAAAATCACAAAATATGGCAGGAAAAAAATAAAAAATGTGTGGGAAAGATGTGATATATGATTTTGAGCTAAACTGCTTTTAAACTGTGTGAAAATGTTAAGTAGAAAAAAAGATATTAATAAAAGTGTAAAATGCAAATATAGCTCCAGAGTCAATTTCTGGCAGATAGCCCATGTGAGCATGCTCCAAACCAAAAACAAGGCTGAAAATAACGTTTTTGAAAACGTTAGTGGGAGTTTTATTGAATTTGCGGCAAATACCGCCGCAAATTCGCGGTAAAACGGCGCTATTCCGGCGCTAATAAATTTTTTTTTTTTTTTATTTATTTTTTTAGCACATATCTATGTATGTCTATATATATATATATATATATATATATATATATATATGAATCACAAAAAATATATATCTATACATAAATATATATATATATATGTGTGTGTGTGTGTGTATATATATATATATAAACACACACACATATATATGTATATATATATATATACATATATATAGATAGATAGATAGATAGATAGATAGATAGATAGATAGATAGATAGATAGATAGATAGATAGATAGATAGATAGATAGATAGATAGATAGATACCCAAAAATAATTATATGTATATATATATATATATATATATGTTTTATTTATTGATTTGCCTATGTGTATATATATATATATATATATATATATATATATATATATATATATATATGAAAAGGAACACTAACACGGCTCCTCCCCGAAAATTAAACATTGTATATGTGTGAAATTAATATATTTTTGGGTTGGTTAGATATAGAATGTAACAATAATATATGTTTTTTTGCATATGTGTGTATATATATATATATATATATATATATATATGCAAAAAACTATATATTATTGTTACTTCCTATATCTAACCAACCCCAAAAATATATTAATTTCACACATATACAATGTTTCATTTTTGGGGAGAAGCCGTATTAGTGTTGCTTGTCATATATAACAACATACAGTTGTAGGTAGTTCAGGGATTCGAACACCCAAATACACTGTTGCAAGGCAGCGGTGCTAACCACTTAACTACCTAAAGCTAATGACATTTTTTTATATTCTATTTAGACCCAATTCAAGCTCAAATAATTTTTATTTATTAAAATTTTTTGATGGACTAATTGAATCAAACTATATTAATTTTTAGAGCCCATTCACATTAGCGCGACTTGTCAGGCGACTTGTCAATCTTATAGTGTGTATGGCCATACAATTTTCTGTCCAATTTTCTTGAAATTTACCTTCAAGTATGTAGTACAAAGGCCTGCCTAATTGGATACAAGTGAAAGTGTTGTTTAGCTTTGACATCACATTATGTGGTGTGTGGTTAATCTATCAGAAAATTGTACAACAAAAATTGAACATGTATGGCCATACACACTATAAGATTTTCCGAAGACTTTTTCCTTCAGATTTACCTTTTCTATGTAGTGCAAGGGCCTGCCAGATTGCATACAAATTGAAAGTGTTTAGGTTTGACCTCATATTATATGGTTTTGGTAAATCTAAAGGAAAAAGTCTTCAGAAAATCTTAAGCCCCGTACACACGTACTGATCGTCGGCCGAACGATCGGCTGTCTTTTGTCCAGGGCTGTCCTGTCTGTTGAAAACTGCAAAAGACTGCACACAAATTTTTTCAGCCAACAAAAGACGACTGCAGAAGTGATGTCATGTGATGGTTAACTTTCCCTGTGTTTTTTCTTTTCTGAGCATGCCCAGTCTTGCAAATCAGCCGATTGTCGGCCGAATTCTGTACTGACTGGCGAACAATCGGCCGTTCTGGTGTTGGCCAACAAAAATTTTAATGCCTGCACGACAGATTCTGTTCGGCCGAAAATGCGCTGTCGGCTGTCGGAAGCATCATACTAACAAGCCTACAATCGGCCGATCGGTCGTCGGCCGAATATTTACGGCCGAAGATCGGTACGTGTGTACGAGGCATTATAGTGTGTATGGCCCATTAAGCTGGCCATACATGTTCAACTTTTGTTGTACAATTTTCTGGTAGATCTACCACAAACCACATAATGTGAGGTCAAAGCTAAAAAACACATTCACTTGTATCTAATTAGGCAGGCCTTTGTACTACATACTTGAAGGTAAATTTCAAGAAAATTGGACAGAAAATTGTAAGAAAATTGGAACATGTATGGCCAGCCTTAAGCCTCGTACACACATACCGATTGTCGGCCGTAAATATTCGGCCGACGACCGATCGGCCAATTGTAGGCTTGTTAGTATGATGCTTCCGACAGCGCATTTTCGGCCGAACAGAATCTGTCGTGCAGGCATTAAAATTTTGGTTGGCCAACACCAGAACGGCTGATTGTTCGCCAGTCAGTACAGAATTTGGCTGACAAACAGCAGATGAGCAAGACTGGGCATGCTCAGAAAAGAAAAAACACACGGAAAGTTAACCATCACATGACATCACTTCTGCAGTCGTCTGTTGTTGGCCGGCAAAATTCGTGTGCAGTCTTTTGCAGTTTTCAACAGACAGGACAGCCCTGGACAAAAGACGGCCGATCGGTCGGCCGACGATCGGTACGTGTATACGAGGCATTATGCCCCATACACACGTGCAGATTATCTGCAGACCTTTGTCTGCAGACTTACCAAAACCATATAATATGAGGTCAAACCTAAACACTTTCAATTTGTATGCAATCCGGCAGGCCCTTGCACTACATAGAAAAGGTAAGTCTGCAGATAATCTGCACGTGTGTACGGGGCATAAGTCTAAATGAAAAAGCCACTTTGTGCTCATGCTGAGATTATTGAAAGCATTTCTTATGTGTGTTGACTTGTAAGAAACTTGGATCATGGATGGCCAGCCAAACACTCATTCATTAGTGAACTGGTGATTTTGGTTTAGGAACCAACAGACCCAATTAATTACTTTGCTGGGCGTTTCCTATACTGGGTGGGTGTAGTTTAACCAAGGTTATATAAAGGGATGTATGAGATCATATCATTTGGCCTGTGGAAGGGCCACAGGTCTTTATGTCCGAATTTGATTTTGGGGGTGGGGGCGGGGCCAAGCCAAGCCAAGCCAAGCCAAGCCTAAAGATCCATATTGCAGTAAGTGTATTCTGTTGGATGAATACTTTTCATGCTCTAACTGTTTGGTATAGTTTTTGAAAAGTGTGTCTTTATGTACTCTATACATGTTTTTTTTTTATTTTCATGCCTCTGTGTAGCTGTATGTTCTACTGATTTGATGGTATTTAAATGAAAAGGCAGGCTCATGCAAACAATTAACATAAAAGTATGTTGGGTATGTTTTATGCTTAATACTAAGGTGTCTACAACTTATTTTGCTTGACTTTTGGATATTGTAAGCTCTATCTATCCATCATATGTTGTATCTTTGCACTGTAATTTGAATAAAAATTACTTGATTTGGGGGTTTTTGGGGGGGGGGGGGGGGGCATTTCACATGCTTGCTTGAGTGATTACTGATGTTTTATACATGTTCAATAAAACGTATTCATTTGTACACAGCTCCTGGTTTTTTGTTTTCTTTTCTTCATATTTGTCTAGATGTAATTCAGATATCTTTTGTGTCTATTGAATGTAATCCATTTCTTGTATTTTTTGTGTGTGTGTGCAATGGCAGTACAGTATGAACATGGGTAGGGTTTCTTCCTTTACTCCAGCGAAGTGTGTATGGGTGTGCGTGTGTGTGTGTGTGGGGGGGGGAGGTGTGTGGGGGGGGGGGGGGGGAGGTGTGTGTGTGTGTGTGTGTGTGTGTGTGTGGGTGTGTGTGTCTAAATTGTAAGAAAAAAAATGTAAGTGTTTATGTATATATTTAGCTAAAAATATATAAATTAAGGAATAATACAAAATTTCCATTCAGTCGCTGTGGATGAATGTAACCAAAACATTTAATAAAAAAATCACTAAAAATGATTACTAAATAAAAGATTGCTACAGCGCTCACTCACCTTTTTAGTTGGCTTAGGTCAGTGATGATGAACCTTGGCAACACAGGTGTTTTGTAACATTTCCCATGATGCTCATCTACACTGCAGAGTACATGAGCATTTTGGGAAATGTAGGGCAAAAACATCTTGGGGGGGGGGGGGGTTAAGGGTTACCATCACTGGCCTAGGTAAAACATTTCCAATACATTTTAGTTGTCTGTGTGCGCCATTTTTAAAATAAAGCAAAATCTCTTTACAATAAATTGCAAATGGCACATTGGCGTTCACCCTGGACCAGAAATGACACCAAATTGGCTTGCACACATTCCAGCAAGTGGTCACAATCAACTGGCTAATCATGGTGAGGGCCACTTTCAGCTGTGAAGAAATGGCATTCATATGCAAAGTAAGTGTGTGGGGGGGGTCTGTGCTTGTAATCAGAGCATTGATTACCAGTGCAGACCCTTGGGGGATGCCCACCCATGCCACCATTGATGCCAATCAGTGCTCAGGGAACCTGTTAGTGCCCTCCTCATCAGTGCTGCCCATCATTACCATCTTTCAGTGCTGCCCACCAGTGCCAATCATTGCCCATCAGTGCCACCTATCAATGCCCATCAATGCTGCATATCAGTGCCACCTATCTGTCTATCAGTTCTGCATATTAGTGTCTCATCAGTGCCCGCCAGCGCAGCCTCATCAATGCTCGTCAGTGCAACAAAAAACATATTGATTTACCAAATTTTATTACATAAACAAAAACACATTATTTTAGGGGTCAAACATTTAGGTCTTCTTTTTGCCAATAGAAAAAAACCTTGCAGTGATCAAATACCACCAAAAGAAAGCACTATTTTTTTATGAAAATACTGTCATACATTTGTGTTAGGTACAGGGTTGTTTGACCGCGCAATTGTCATTCAAAATGCAACAGTATAAAAAGCTGAAAATTGGCCTGGGCAGGAAGTGGTGTAACTGCCCTGTAAGGAAGTGGTTAACTATTGAAACATGGGAATAAATATTCCAGGGGTAATCATGCTCAGCTCAATGGTTTAGTGGCTAGTGTTTCTGGCTATAAACACTGAGAGCATGAGTTCAAATCCCAAGTGTGCCATCACCTTCTTATATTTTAGACAGCTATAAATAAATACTGAAACTTGGCAAATGCATAATTGCACCCTGCAGATATGCATGTTTGTTTCTTGAATATACATGGCCATTGACATGCAATTTTAGGTGATGTAGCCAATGTATTACTATGTGGCCAAAAAAAATTATGGCACACAGGGTGTTATCATGGTCTGGCCTTGAACTCATGACCTAGCAATCGTTGACTGTGAGCTTAGCCCACTACACCAAAGTGCTGAATACAATCAGACATGCCTGAAAGTTTCAGATGAATAAAGAATGAAGACTGCTAATTAGACAGCTGTGTAGTCTGCTATTAGAAAATCTAAAGGTTAAAACACATAAGATACATAACTATACCTTAAAATTAAAATAAACCATATTAGATGACATTGCTGTGTAATAGTGATTCAGAATAGACAAATTTCCTTTTATGAAAAAACACAAAGGGAATTTGGTTAACTCCAAACTCAAATTCAGCCTAAGTTAACTCCAAACCCGAATTCAGTCTAAGTTAACTCCAACTCCGAATTCATTAAAGCATCTAGTTGATGGTTTAACTCCAGCCACTTACCTAATTAGGATGCAATGAGTTTAGGCTGGAGTTATTTCTGGAGAAGTGAGCAGCTCTACTCCAAACTTATACTGAATTAGGCCCTTAGTGACAGATTTGTCCTCCGCAATGTCGCAGTCTCGCTAAAAATTGCTGATCGCCGCCATTACTAGTAAAAACAATAAAAAAAATAAAAAGTCCATAAATGTATCCCATAATTTGTAGACGCTATAACCTTTGCGCAAATCAATCAATATACACTTTTTAGGATTTTTTTTTACCAAAAATATGTAGCATACATATTGGCCTAAATTGATGAAAAAAATAGATTTTTTAAAAAAAATTTATTGGATGTGTTTTATAGCAGAAAGTAAAAAATATTGTTTTTTTTTTTTTTTTTAATGATGGCTCTTTTTTGTTTATAGCGCAAAAAGTAGAAACCGCAGAGGAGTTCAAATACCACCAAAAGAAAGCTCTATTTGTAAGAAAAAAATACATCCATTTAATTTGGGTACAGCGTCACACGACCGCGCAATTGTCAGTTAAAGCAACGCAGTGCCGTATCGCAAAAATGGCCTGGTCAAGAGGGTAAAACATTCTGGAGCTGAAATGGTTAAGATAAAACACCTTCTGTGTGCAGCAGCCCCCCTCAGCCCCCCTAATATTTACCTGAGCCTCCATCTCAATCCAGCAACGTTGCACAAGAGCTGCAAAGTCCGGGGACTCTCCCTCCTGATTGGCTGACGCACAGCAGCGGGCGCTCCCACTGTTGTCAATCAAAATCAGTGAGCCAATCAGGAGAAAGAGGGGTGGTGCCGTGCAGCAGCTCCATGTCTGAATGGACCCACAGAGCAGTGGCTCAGGTGTCCACATAGCAGGCTGCTTGCTGTGGGGGCACTCGACAGGAGGGAGAAGCCATGAGTAACGAGGGGGACCCGAGAAGAGGAGAATCCAGGCAGTTGGTTTTGCACAGAGCAGGAAATTATAACATATTCGTTATTTTTAAACAAAAAAAAAACAAGACTTTAATATCACTTTACGCTTTGACAAAAATCGAAAAAAAACTGGAAGCTGGTTGGTTTCTTTCTATGCAGAGCTGCCCGAGATTTTGCAACATGCAGTTTTAGTAAAGCATTCACCCATATGTCATCCTTTTACAGTTTAGATCTAAGGGCAATCACTGATCTGAATAAGATCCACTAGGTCATGATTAACAAAGTATCCAATGTCCAGATTTGGATGAAATGGGTGTCTGTAATCATATAATGAGCGTGTTTGTGACGTCACATCAGCGGGAGCTCGGCTCCAAACTTCTTTGTTTTCAGCACACACCCACCATAAAATGTGGCTATAAATAGCTGTTTTTTATGCTGCTACCTGATTTCAGGACAGAAGAGTTATTCTTTTTTTTATCTTTTTTTGTAATAGAAGATAAACATGTTAAAAAGGAGAAGGCTGATAAGGGCATCTGAATTTCCTGGATAGTTAAACATCCCTCATAATGGTCCAAACATGAGTGTTTTTAGAGTGAGTTTAAAGTCTTTAGGTTCATAAACATATGAATAGACCAATTTAGAATAATATTATTATCATTATGTGCTTATGTTTTCAAACCCTTGTATTTGATTATAATTTATAATTATCAATCTACATGGGAGCATACATATTATACTGTATATTCTCCTTAAAAATGCAAGTGCCATAATCCCTGGTTTTATATATTAGATTAGTATCGACTTGTATCGTTAGTACAAGTTAGGGGTATAGATATGGGATGCTGGATCATTGTTTGTTTTAGTCTATGATAATAGGAAAAGGTGTAAGTTATGAAGCTAAAAAGGCAGCTCAAAAGAGGGCCTTGGGAGGTCCAAATATATAAACCACAAGAGATTACCACAAATTGTGAAATCCAGATATCCAAATTTTAGTTGAAATTACACAAGATACATTCAAAGAGCCTAATGCATTCCAAAATACACAAAATATAACTGGATATTAACACCAGGGAGAGTTGATCAAGGCACCATCTGGTTGCCTCCTGTGAAATGGGGAAGAAATATTTTTTTTCTTGCTGGAGCAAATAGGATCATGCTGTATTGGAATTTTTTGCCTTCCTCTGGATCAGCTGCAGGTATAGGATTGAGCATATGTAGGTTTTCTATTAGTTTGTTTTTTCTATTGGTTGAGCTAGATGGACTTGTGTTTTTTTTGCAACCTAACTAAAGCTGGCCATACATGGATTGAAATTGGGCTGGTTAAGCAAGGACCAGCGAAATTTTAATCAACGTGTGGCCACTGTGGTAGAACAGAAGTTAATATATCACTTGACTTCTGCAACCGCCCTGTCAGTTTACCTGCACTCGATCAGCACCGCAGGCAATAGGCTGCAGCACTAATCTGTATATTCTGATGAGGGAGTCTCTGTTGTCAAAATAGAAAGACACAGCAAGGAGGCTTCACCTATTCACATGGAATGTGTGGATGGGGGAATCAGGTCAGTTTTTTTTTTCATTTAACCTGATGGTTGATCGAATAAAAACTAACCCACGTATGGCCAGCTTAACTGTGTAACTAGATGTTACATTCAATACATTTCATGGGTGAAACCTCCCTTCATCAAGGCTTTACTAGCTATAGGACTGGATCGCAGACTACTTGTAAGAGAGTTCAGAAGCTTATTGGCCTTTTTGATAAGGAGGTTCTGCCATATTTAGTTTGTACCAGTGGACTTCTCAGCAACATAAGCTAACTTTGCAAAAGTGTTGCATGATGACATAAATAATGTGCAACTGTGACCATTGTATGACTTGATTTTCTTGCTTGATCAATTTCATAGATCATAGAAAACTCACAGCGGTGTTGTCTGCTTCATATTGAAATCACTTATTGTCCGACTAGCCCCCAAACAAAAAATGTGTTTAAAAACTTCCCTGTGTATAGTAGGACAGTTTATGGTTTTGGTCCAATTCTCTTGCAACCAGTGCATCTTTTAGAATATGTTTGTATGTCTTTAGTCTTTGTTGTAGTTCCAGAATAACCTGATAAATTGGACAGTCCTTCAATATTTTTCCTCTGACTACTGGGAAGAATGAATCTTGGCAAATCCCATGTCTGAGAAATAACAAATGAATTCTAACAATTTACCGTCTCCGAAGGCTTGAATAATTCCCTAAATAAACATGATAGCGGCCGCAAGTCCCTCTCTGATGTGAGATACTCTACACTTAACTGATAAAATTATATTCAAGCCATTGGCTGGCTCCACATTTTCATGGGATTTCTGAGGCTTTTCAACAAGAACTGAGCTTGACCTTAACTCCTGGACACATAAAAAGATGACTTGTTCATATACTGCTGTGACTCAAGACTGGGTCGATTGAGAAATTCCCATCCTGGAAGTCCATGTTGTTTCTGGCTAAGCTTGTGGAATGCCATTTGTGATTACAGCGTGAAATAACTGATCTCTTTTGAGACTGTGTGACAGCATCTGATTCTGTGTCACACGGTCAAAGCTAACCTTGAGTTTTCTTGCTGCTTAATCAGAAGTAATGTTTACTGACAAATCTTAAGCAAATGATTCTTTCTTTGACAGGTTCAAATGCCATGACCTGTCTTCACAGGGTCTATGCACGCATACTTTTCTATTGGTGGACTGACCTACTCAAAAGTAAGGTGGGGGGAATAGCTGCTCTTTTGATAAGACCCAGAATATAAAGGATGCCTATTCAAGTAATATGTAGGGCTAGCTAGGCATGCTGGGACTTGTAGTGTCTTAACAGTCTCCAAGCTACAGGTTACATATATATTAAATATCACAAATGGAGCAGCTAATTTCCCCTAAAAGCTAGGGACTCCACAGTTTAGCGGTGCACAATTAGTCATTCTAGTGCAAAAACTGATACACAGTACTCACCAGCACACACTAACTTCCTTGAAAACTTTAATAAAGGTGTGTCTGTAGCCCAAATGTTTTCTTTTTGGATTTGGAACCACTGTCAGTTTTTTTTTATGTCTGAAACCCAGCTAGAAAGATTCACTCTCTCTACTTGACCTGGAGACCATTGTTGTTGAGACAAGAAACGGTGGGAAAGTCAAAATTTTATGGTTGTTGCTGGAATGGGAGGTAAGGGGAAACTTTTTAATAGGGACATCTGTACGCATAACAATTGTCAAAAAAGGGTTTTCCTATCACTTTAGAGAGACTTCCTTTCATCTAGGACAGCTGCCTCCCAACTTTCGAAACAAAAGGACAGTTTACTGCCCTTCAGACTTTAGGGGGGCCAGACTGTGGCCAGTGGGAGTAGAAAATGCCCAGCATCAGTGGGAGTAAACAATGCCATAGGCTTGATGGTCTGTAGGAGTGAAACATTACATCATAGGTGTAAATTGGAGGAATCGTGCCACATTGTTGGTATCAGTGGGAGGAATAGTACTCCAACTTTGGTGTCAGTGGAAGGAATAGTGCCCCAAGGGCTAAATAAAGGCAAGCATAGGGCCATAGTTTGGAGACTCCTAATCTAGGACAAGACATGAAGGGAAATATCCCCAGAAGGACATAGGCAGTAAAATATATTTCAACAGAGGTTTTAGCCCTACCCTACTTTGTCCAAAACTTTTATAAAAATGTAGCCAGGTGCTTGGCTAGAGACAGAGAGCACTGTGCTGCAGTGCTTTCTGTGCTCTCACTAAACTTCAGGCTAAATAGGTTAACATATTTTTGCCTTCACCCACCAGGGAAAGCTGACAAGCAGAAGGAGCTAAAGAGACTTGAAGGTTGGTAGCATTGAACTATGGGAGATGTACAGAAGTTTGGGAAAGTAACTCTGCTATGACATTTAATACACTATTGGACTACAGTTCTCAAGAAGAGACTGTTGCGAGGAGGAGAAAGATCTGTATTTTCCTGGACTGAAGACCGAGTGATGTCCTCTTGCTGCAATGGGACCGTAGTGTGCATATCACTATTCTAAAGTGCACACCAACCTGCTACAAGCCTGTGGCCTGAGATATAAAACAGGGCACTGTTATTATCATGTGCACTGAGGACTGGAGTCACTCCAGGCAGATTCAGGAGTGAGTTGACATCTGAACAGTAGGGCTGAAGCTGCTGTGTCACTGGGATTGGTGAGAGGGCATTGCTGTCATTAACCTGTCTCTGCTAACAATGAATGAGTGCATAGGGGCTGGCTATCTGACTAGCGTGCTGACTTTATTGGGACTATATTTACGTGCACCACAATAAAGAATGGGCCCCAACGCTAGCCGGCTGAAAAAAATAAGCTCTGTTCACCTAGATATTTGCTTCACAAGAACTTTGTCCACTGCCCATAGTAAGAGGTACCTCATAAGGGAGCCTTACATTTTATTATAGACATCCATATAGATTGCATTCTAGAGTGGTTATAGCCTACTGGTTACACAGCATACTATTACCTTTGCCATTGCTTATTGCTGATTTTGTGGATTACCAGGTTTGCTCTAATGTAGCTGCATAGAACTCCATTCAAAACTGCTATAGCCTAGTGATTATATTGTCTAGTGAACTGTGTCTGAAGTAATTGTAAACCCCTATTTATCTATTTTTTTTAATAACAAACATATTATACTTACCTGCTCTGTGCACAATAGTTTTGCACAGAGCAACCACAACACTCCTCTTATCAGGTCCCCCGCGGTTGCTCCTGGCTCCTCCCTCCCAATATTGCACACTATAGCAAGCCCCTTGCTATGGGGACACTCTTGCAGGCTTGCTTCTGAGCTGGCTTTTCTTGTCCAAAGACACACAGAGAATGCATTAAGGTAAGACATCTTCTGCCTTTAGAACCACTTTAACCTAATTCTTTACTTGCTCATTTATGTACATTCTACTATTTAATTTAACCCAGGAAAATATATTGTTTTTTTTTTTTAAACCACTAACCAGTTTGGTGTTTGCTTCTGAAACTAATCTATAGTTGGGTGCAGAATGTTTTCATTTGTTCTCCCAATAGTATTGCAGTCTCCATTTACTTAACCTGGTGTGTCAGAGGGGCCAAGGTTGTTCACAGAGTCGGGGCAATAAAATAGAGAACCCAATCTACCAAGCAGGTCCTGCATGGGTAGTGCTGTAAAACGGTGGGGCTATATATACACTTTACGTTTGCTATAAATGTTTATAAATACGCTTGATTCCCAAAACTAACACACCTATATAAATGTTTATTTGCAAAAAGGAATATGTAATTTCAGGTGAGTCCAATGAGTTTTCAATATTATCCTATTATGAAAAATGTTATATATATAATATTATCCTTCTGTTAAAGCTATGTGAGTTGAGCTCTCTTGACTGTTTTCTCTTGAAAAAGTTGAGATTCACTTAAAGCGGAGTTCCGGGCACAGAAATCATTTTTCAACAAACATACCCCCGGGACAGTCAGGGCTAGTACATTCCACAATGGCTAGCCTCTGATCTGTCCCGGTTCGCACTTACCTTTTAGAAGAAATACTCACTTATAAAATTTCTTCCACAGCGTTTGTATCTCTCTTGTGGGCAGCTGAAGCTGGCGCGGTCCTCTTCGGCGTCTTCTTCCGCGTCTTCTTCTCCCAGAATGCGCCTGCACCGGCCCCTCTCGTCACTTCCGGTGGGACGCCGCATTCCTCCACAGCTTCTGGGCATGCCCAGAAGCTGTTTAGCAGGGGAATGCGGCGTCGCCCGGAAGTGACGAGCGGGGCCGGTGCCGTCGCATTGATTCCTGGGAGCGATGACATTCAGCTCCCAGGAATCAGTGCAAGCCCGGAAGTGACAACGGAGCCGCGGCACAGAGGGAGGAAGTGAAGACTAGGTGAGTATCTTCGATCTTCAATTACAAGGTGAGTAAATAAAAAAAAAACCTAACTATCCAATTCCTTTTCAGGTGAAGGTGTAGAAGCGGACGGGCACAAAAAAAAAATATTGATTTTGTGCCCGGAACTCCGCTTTAAGTGTCTATCGGTATGGGTAGATCTTTTGTCAGATGCCAAGAAATATGCATAGTTTGCCTATTCTTGTTAAAATTACAATGGGCACATGTCAAGGTCTTGGAACTCATGCAGGCAGCCAGGAGGCAGTAAAAATAGATGGTTGATTCACGCCGCTGACTGCCCACCTAAAAGTGGACATAGGGCCACTCAGAGCAGTACACATTGTCGCAGCCACAATGCTTTGCATCATGGCAATTTTTAAGCTGCATGCAGAGTTAAAGTGGTGGCACCACTTGCAAGACTCCCCCATGTAAGTGAATGGGGCTGTGCAGTAACTGCGAGCCATACGCCTTGGAATTATGGAGATCAATAAAGAAATAATAGGAAAGGAAACAGAAAATACATTTTGTCATTAGCATACACTGAGATTTACCTGGCCATTTATTTTCAGTCAGGTCATGCAAAGGGCTTTGAGGGTCATAATAAATAGAAGGGATCATGTAACCTCTCCAACTCAGTTGGTCAACATTTTGTCTTTTTATACGCCGAAGTTTATTTTTGGAAGTGGTTTTCATAAACAGCTTATGTAGTACTAAGCAGTCAAAAAAGGTTTTCTAAACAAAAAGCAGTTGGCATTTTGCTCTAAATAATTGTATCTTCCTGAGGATGACACATATTGTACCAATGAAAAATGCAACATTTCCATAACTGAAAATTTTTTGCCTCAATATGGTTTAGTGTCCCAAGGTTATGGGCTAAAAGTGTTCACAGCACCAATGATATTTTGTTGTCATAGATATGTAAAAAAGATTCACACAAAAACCTTTTATCCTGAACAATAGATAGCAAACATTTTGTTCTGCAAGCCTCCATTTTTGGACAGACTATAGTGATATCTACTTTGGACCCATGTTTTTTGTTTCTGACACACATACTTTGGGCAAAAATCTTTATCAGAGTATTTTATCTTTATTCTAGCAGATTGCTTTATTCTGCCCAGTCAGTGGCTGTTTGTGGACACCTAACCATAACACATAAGTAAGTTTGTTGAAAATCTCATGTCCAAAATCTTGGGCATTGATATGGAGTTGGTTACCCATTTGCACTGTTCTAAGAAGGCTTTCTACAAGAGTCTATGAGAATGTGTGGATTTCTGAGGTTTGTTACTGGTGTTGGTAAAAAAGATCTGGGCTACAATTGGTGTTGGGTGATGGAGGTTAAAATTTTACTAAACCTACAACAGTAAAATCTGTCTATATCTGCAGAATAGCATGCTTGTTATACTTACTGTGTAACTTAAGTGATTAATCCTCTGCATTGTGTAAAAAGGCTGTTTGATCCTGTATGCACAGATCCTCCCCCTCCTGCAATTCACTCTGGACAAGTCCAGATAAGCACAGTAAGTGTAGTTCAGTTGCACATCCTCAGTATGGTCTCTATTGCTCAGAGGACACTTCCTGGTTTTAGCTGAGCTATTCAGGTCACATGGTACAGATGTGTGATATCTGGGTGTGTATACAGATTCTAAATGGCAGCCCAGTCCCTCCTTCCTCCTCCATGCCCAGTAACTAAAAAAGAACACAGTGGGTGGGATGTCACATCTTGATTGATGGTTGATTTTTTTTTTTTTCTTGGGAGGCTACATGTGATCAGCACAGGGCCAATCAGCACTGTCAAGACATGCTCAGACAGAGAATTAAGTGTCTTGAAGCCTGATAGGATAATTGTGTGAGAAATAAAAACTCCTCCTAAAAACTATCAGCACTCACTGATACGAGTCACAAGATTGCTCTAATTGCCATATACAGCTGATGAAAAAAGGTATTTATCAGTTTATATTTACTAAAATAATTGCATTTTTATGTTCTGTGTACTGTAGGAGACCAGTTAAAGTGAATGCAGGATCTGGGTTTAGTAACACTTTAACCACTTGCAGACTGCCGCACGACTATATACGGCGGCAGTCAGCCCCTCACAGGCAAAGTGACGTATGGGTACGTCACTAGCCTGTGAGGCTCTAGGGAGCGAGTGCGCGCCGCTGGAGGCGCGCTCCCACTCCCGCTCGCTCACGGACCCCCCCGCGCGTGTCGCCGGCGGACCCGATGTCCGCCGGTCATTAGCGATCGTCGCTTACACCGGGAGAAAGGCAGGCGGCTAATGTAAACACAGCCGCCTGTCATTCTCCCCTGTGTAACAGCACAGATTATACTGTCCTGCTATGTAGGACCATTGATCTCTGTTGTTACACACACAGCCACATCCAATCACAGTTAGAAGCACGCCCCTAGGGACACACTTAACCCCTCCCTCTCCAATAAAGTTATCCCCTTCCCTCCCAGTGTAATTTTTACAGTAACAGTGCATATGTATAGCACTGATTACTGTAGTAATGTCACTGGTACCCCCAAAAGTGTCAAAAATGTCAGTCAAGGGTTCTATCTGTCCGCCGCAATGTCGCAGTCCCGCAAAAAAAAAAAAATCGCAGATCGCCGCCATTACTCGTTAAATAAAAAACAATAAAAATGACAAAAATCTTTCCCTTAGTTAGTAAACACAATAACTTTTGCGCAAACCGATCAAAATACGCTTTTTGCGATTTTTTTTTACCAAACATTTGTAGAAGAAAACAAATTGGCCTAAAATGTTTAAAAATTTTGATTTTTACATTTTTTTTGGGGGGGAATTTCATATAAAAAAATTTGAAAAATTTTGTTATTTTTGCAAAATTGTCGCTCTTTTGTTGTTTATAGTGCATGATCAAAAAGTCGCACAGGTGATCAAATACCACCAAAAGAAAGCTCTGTTTGTGGGAAAAAAAGGACGTCAATTTCATTTGGGTACAGCGTCGCACGACCGCGCAATTGTTCGTTAAAATCACGCAGTGCTGAATCGCAAAATAGGGCCTGGTCAGGAAGGGGGTAAAATCTTCCGGGGCTTAAGTGGTTAAGGATTTGTGCAGACTACTCAAGTTACCCCACACCAAACTTCACTGGAAACACCTGATCTCAGTACTTTGGAGTGCTGCCCACGTACATTTGATTAAATATTGTAGATGGGATGGTCAGATGTCTATACAGTGTATCAGGTGTCTCAAAATTGTCCGTTAAAATGATCTCTTGCAGGAACACTTCCAGGATTTCACACAAAGGCTTCAACATGCTCCCATAAATTCTTCATACAGATGTACTCACCTTTATCATAGGCAGTTACCGTTTGACATTTTGTTCTGAGTAACAGTTTTCACATTTGAAAATGAAATGTACAAATGAAGATCCCAATATCCCTGTCAATGAGAAGAATGGATACTCTTTGTGGTACTCCTGTTTATTTCCGAGTTAGATGTTAATAGTTTAGCCAGTAAATTATCTTATCTTATGTTACAAAAGGGTTTCTTTTTGTCTCAGAAATAGAATACTTGGTTAAGGCTTGGAAATAAAAGAAAGTAATGGCCCATTGTTCATATTAAATTATAATAACAGTGTTTCTAATCACCATGGAGTGCAAGAAAAGAACAGTTTCTTGTGATATTTGGAGTAGGTTAATAATACCTTGTGCAGTGTCAGTCTCTTCTTCTTGTCTAACTAGAAAAGGCCTCCTACTGACTTTTAATGGATTACTGGAGTTAATTACATTAATTGCAATATAATTTAGTTCTAAGTACCACGCAAAACATATATAATTATAGAAAAGTAAAAAGTCGTATAGCCACACCGCAGATTACATAGAGAATTGGAATCTCTTGGAGTTTAATTTCTGATAATTGTTGCTCAGATGTTTTCCCTATACGATTGCTTCAATTGTCTGTGGCAAATGACCACACATATTTCATTGTCAATTTTACTTCATAAATAGGTGTTTGTAAAAAAGATTACTCGTCTATGAAGCCAAAGAAAATGTGAATTCCATGATCAATGTGCTGGTGCTGTGCAAATAGTTCCACCCAAAGCTTAATTTGAGTTAAAGAATCCAGCCTTTTTTTGTAAAATGAATCAGACCCCTTCAAGCCCGTCATCATTATTCTTCAACTGTTAAGTGGTCCAGAATGCATACAGAAGCCCATCACACCAGCAAAATGGCATTATATGGATTTGCATTTGGAAGGGGCAGTGCAATGTTTAATTTTTTTCTTTTTTTTTTTTTTAACCAAATTTAACCCCTTTAACACTGCTCACTGTGCTGCTACTGCGGCACAGGGGCTCGTTATTGTCTGGCGACGTAGACCTACATCACCAGACATTCCCCTCTCTCGCTCCCGCTGTATTCAGTCACAGCGAGTCAGGCCAGGGGAGGAACAGTGGTGATCACCGCTGCTCTTCCCTGATCGTCGGGGATCGAGTGTGGAGATCCGCCCGCTTGTGTAAACAAAGCGGGCGGATCTCCTAAGTGACAGGCAGGGTCAGATTGCAGGATTCAGCATAGCTGAACCTGCGATCTGTGCCTGTGTCACATAGTCCCCTCCCCCCACACACGTTAGTAAGCACCAGGCATACATTAACCCCTTGATCACCAATAAAAATTAACCCCTTCCCTGCTAGTGTCATTTTTACAGTAACAGTGCATATTTATAGCACTGATTACTGTAGTAATGTCACTGGTACCCCCAAAAGTGTCAAAAATGTCAGTCAAGGGTCCGATCTGTCCGCCGCAATGTCGCAGTCCCGCAAAAAAAATTGCAGATCGCCGCCATTACTAGTTAAAAAAAAAAACTATGAAAATGACATACATTTCCCGTAGTTAGCAGCTGCGATAACTTTTGCGCAAAATACGCTTATTGCGATTTTTTTTACCAAAAATATGTAGCAGAAAACAAATTGGCCTAAAATGTTAAAAAATTTTGATTTTTACATTTTTTTGGGGGGGATTTCATATAAAAATATGTGAAAAATATTGTTATTTTTTCAAAATTGTCGCTTTTTTTTTGTTTATAGCGCAAAAAGTAAAAATTGCACAGGTGATCAAATACCACCAAAAGAAAGCTCTGTTTGTAGGGGAAAAAAATACATAAATTTAATTTGGGTACAGCATTGCACGGCCGCGCAATTGTCCATTAAAATAACGCAGTGCCGAATCGCAAAATATGGCCTGGTCAGGAATGGGGTAAAATCCTCTGGTCTTAAAGCGGTTAAAAATACGCTCATTGAGAATTTTTTTCAAAGACATGTAGCTAAATACATTTTGGCCTAAATATATGACAAAAATTTAATATATTGGATATTTTTTAACTGTCAAAGTAGAAAAATATTGTTATTTTTTCAAAATTGTCGCTTTTTTTTATTAATATCGCTAAAAATAAAAATTGCAGAAATGATCAAATACCATCAAAAGGAAGCTCTGTTTGTGGGAAAAAAAGGACGTATATTTAGTTTGGGTATGGCGTTGCATGACCGCGCAATTGTCAGTTAAAGTCGCACAGTGCCGAATCACAAAAAGTGGCCCAGGCGTAAGACAGCAAAATCCTCCGGTGTTAAAGTGGTTAAAGTAAAAAAAAAAAAAAAATCCTTAATCTTCACAAACCACAGCATGTTGCGACTGTTTTTTTGCATTGACATGCAGTGATGTGCAGTGCTGGATTAAACTCTGTTGAGGTCCCTAGACAGTGGAAACCTAGGGGCCCCCCTCACAGGTTTCTGGAGGTTTCTCATGCACGTGCTCTAGTGGGATAACATTGAGCTAAGTAGTTTGCACATTGGCTCCTAGATGGAGATGACAATCACTACTGTACGTTCACCATATGTAGGTTGAGCCAAATTAAAAACAAAAAACTGACAGATGAAAGAAGATGAGCTTTTAAGAGACAAACTGTAATATGAACCTGACGTCTATGGTTTATGTATTTTAAATTGGTATTGGGTACATTACATTTACAGTATATTCTCTATAAAGTCTTTTATATAAATTTGTCATTTCTTTGAGTTGATTAATGTTTCTATCTTTTGTAAACAATCCAAGAAAGCTTCATTGTAATTTTCTTTCAAGATCATATCAATATTATTAAAGCATAGTGGGGTCCATAGGCCAGTATCTACTCTGCCTATATGGTAATCCAGTTCTGGTGAAGTGGTTGCATAGCATAAAAATGAAGACATTTTGCGATGGTCTAATCTGAGGTCTGTTGGGATCATAGAGAGGTATGATCTGGTGTCTTCTTGGGTCATAGAATATTAAATTTATTCTGCAATATCCTTGGATCCCAGAGAAGTGATGTGATTTGAGGTCTGCCTCGATCATTGAGGAATAGTCTGATCTAAAGTCATCTTGGGTCATAGAGGAGTGATTTCATCTGAGCTCCCCTTGGATTGTAGAGTAGACTGGACTGAGGTCTGTTTGGTTCACAGAAGCGAAGTGGACTGTGGTCTGCTTTGGACACAGAGGTAAGGTCCGATATGAGATTTCCTTGGGACATAGAAGAGCAGTTTGATCTGAGATCGGCTTTGATCATAGAATAGTATTTTTTTCAGAGATTTTCTTGGCTCATAGAAGAATGGTCTGCTTTATTTAAAGCAGAAATACCTTTTTTTTTTTTTTAAAAAAAAGTGCAAACACTCCGATATTGCAAGTTAAAATTAAAGCATGATTGCTCATTTGCAAAACTATGCCTTGTGAATTTTCCAGACAGTCTTCCAATTGCTGTGCTAGCACAGTACAAGACCTAGGATTCTCTAAGACTCTTAGGCTTCATTCCTGAAAGCTGCACAGCTCAGAGCCCATAGACTTTTGTCTTATTATATAATTATGTTCCAGCATTGGTTTAAGAGGCATAGCACATTACCACAAATAGCACTGTTTCTCCTTCCAGTCCCTTTCTATGTTCTCCATATGCATTAATTGGCAGCTGAGTTTAGTAAAACAAGTAACAAGTGACTGTTAAAATAGCAGGAAAAAGGGAAGACTAGAGTGGGGATAAAACTGCTATTTTACACAGCCAATTCCTGGCAACTAATGAACAGGGGCATAGATAACTGCAGCCACCACTCCTGCTGCCTATCAGGTCTAAGACATGGACAGCTACACTTCAGAGCAAGGAAGGCCCTCTTTATCTCCTGACACAGCCAAAAAAAGGACTTACCCTCTGAACTGCCTGGTTTCATCGGTGAATGTGTTTCAGAGGGGGGGGCGCACATTGTACTGGGGTAAGCTGTACTAGGGGAAATTATATTGATAGGGGGGACACTGTACTGGGGGAGCTGTACTAAGGGAAGGGTATCTGTATTGGGTGAGTGGAGGACATCTGTACTGGGTTAAAATGTGGGGGGAATCTGTACTGCCGGGGCTGTACTTAGGGCAATCTGTTCTGGAGGACAGAGCTGTACTGATGGGGGAGATCTGTACTGGGAGGGGAGCTGTACTGGTGGGGGAATCTGTACTGGGGGAGAGCGTTTTACTTATGAGAATGATCTGTACTGGGAAGGGAGCTGTACTGGTGGGGGGATCTGTACTGGGGGGGGGGGAGATCTGTACTAGGGGGAGCTGTACTTGGGGAGAATAATTGTTCAAGGGGTAGCTGTATTGGTTGGAAAAGATCGGTACTGGAGGAAAGATCAGGACTGGGGGGATCTGTACTTGGGGGGCTTGTACAAGGGAAGACAGCTTTAAGATTGGGAGAAGATCTGTACTGGGGAAGGGGGGGGGGGTTGTACTGGGGCAATCTTTACTGGGGGGAGAGATCCATTCTGGGGAGGAAGACCTTTACTGGGGTGGAGATCTATACTGGCTCTCTACCCCTGACCCTGGTTCTCTGTGCATTTTGCACTCCTGACCCCTGCACTCTGTGTGTTATGCACTCTTGAACCCTGATCTTTGTGTGTTATGCCATAATGACCCCTGCACCTTATACACCTTATGTACCTTATGCATTAGGCACTCTGTAGGGGCTTGTCCTGGGGGGTCTGTATTGAGGGAGCTGTACTAAGGGGGAGATCTGTACTGGGGGAGATCTGTACTAGGGGTGGAGATCCATACTGGTCTGCACTCTTGAACCTGGTGCTCTGTGTGTTATGCACTCCTGACCCCTGTTTTGTGCACTCCTGACCCTAGTACTCTTTAGTCTCTCCTGACCTCTGTACACTGTGCTCCACGTACTTCTGATCCATGACCTGCATACACCATATTGTGTCTTTCATACTCCTGATCACTCCATCTTTATTCTATATTTTCTATATTGTATGTGTAAGTTAGGCAGCAATCAAAGAATATTTTTGGAGTACAAGGCATGGCAAATGTTACAGTGTACACAGTGAATAGTTGCAAGTTTTAATCCCCTCCCACTGTAGGCATATTTTTGTCACACCCACAATCGGGTAAGTTTTGAAAAAATAACAATATTTTTCACATTTTTTTATATGAAATTCCCCCCCCAAAAAAATGTAAAAATCAAAATTTTTTTACATTTTTGGCCAATTTGTTTTCTGCTACCTATGTTTGGTAAAAATCACAATAAGCGTATTTTGATTGGTTTGCGCAAAAGTTATTGCTTTTACTAACTAAGGGAAAGATTTCTGTCATTTTTGGTGTTTTTTTTTTTTAACGAGTAATGGCGGCGATCTGCGTTTTTTTTGCGGGACTGCGACATTGCGGCGGACAGATCGGACCCTTGACTGACATTTTTTACACTTTTGGGGTTACCAGTGACATTTCTACAGTAATCAGTGCTATAAATATGCACTGTTACTGTAAAAATGACACTGGCAGGGAAGGAGTTAATTTTATTGAAGAGGAAGGGGTTAATGTATGCCTGGTGCTTACTAACGTGTGTGGGGGGAGGTGAATGAGTGACACAGGGACAGATCGCATGTTCAGCTATGCTGAACCCTGCAATCTGTCACTGTTTGTCACTTAGGAGATCCGCCCACTTTGTTTACACAAGCGGGCCGATCTCCAAACTCCAAAGCCCCCCGACGATCGGGGAAGAGCAGCGGCGATTGCCGCTGCTCCTCCCCTGGCCCGACTCCCGCTGTGACTGAAAGCAGCAGGAGCGAGCCTCCGGCGGCGCGCGAGCGCCGCCCACAAGTGGAGGAGTCCAGCGACGAAGGTCTATGTCGCTGGACGGAATCGAGCCACTTTGCCGCAGTACAGTCCCAGTGAGTGGTCGGCAAGGGGTTAACCAGACACTGATAGAAATCACAAGACTGCTGATGAGAAAATGTATTTAGCAGTTTATATTTACTGAAATAATTGGATTTTCATGTTCTGTGTACTGTGGGGAGAGCAGATATAGTGAATGCAGGTTCCTGGGTTTAGTAACACTTTGAGCCCCAGTAGGGGGGAAACATACCAGAGTGCAGATCCTGGGTGTAATATTTGTGTTTATGCTGAACAATAAAGTTGATTAACCCTTTGTAAGTGGTGTGCAGCTCTATAACTTTGCTGAATTGTATGAGAGAGGAACAGACAGTGGAGGAGTGAGCTTAGGAGAGCCTTTATCTTTTATTGAAATAGTTCCTACTGGGAATTTCCTGAAATATGGATAATGCAAAAGTAGCACAAATTTGCAAGTGCGGATGCATACCCAATTTTAAGTTTTAAATGTTCTATTAAAAAAGTTCTGATTTTTATCTCATATATTCATTTGAAAGATGGATATGTTCTATAACCAGAGCGGATGACCAGGTGCAGGAATTCCTTCGGACTGACGATACTGAACCCACTATCGGCCAAATTCCTGTGACATGAATTAAAAGTGAACACTGCTTACCAGAGGGGAAGCAATCTACACATTATTTTACTGAATAACTTTGACATGAAGAATTCTGAAGGACTGTCCTATATCGCGGATATAAATTAGGCACCATTTAAAAAGGTGCTGCAAGACAAATCCTTCTGGGCACGATGTAATGGAATGAAACATTGAGTCTACCAGTCAGACCAATGTGATCTTCCACTCTGTGCTGGCCGTCAGGCATCATAATACCCCACAGCGTCACTCTGGCCTGTTTGTGTTTAGACACTTGCCATTGCTTGTAACTTCCCTGAACAGAATAACAGAGTTCATTCCATGACCCTACTATTAGTGGCATCCATGCCAAAAAGTAGAATAACAATAACGTGAAGGACAAGCATGAGAAAAGGCTAAATTCTGCATTTCTGCAAAAAAATGAGGATATCATGGTAAAGTAGATCTATGCCTAATCACTAAAATCTCACAAAACGAATATTTTAATTTTAAATGGAACTCAAAATGAGTGGAAATCAAAAATGACATTATTAGATTATTAGTGCAATCTGTCAATAGCATTACCACAGAAGTCTTGGTTTATTTTTGTAACATAGTTGTATTATCTGGTGGTCTATTATTTTTCAGCTTCCTTTAACATGGTTGTAAACCGTGGCTGTTAAAAAAAAAAAAAAAATAAAATAAACACCTGTAAGGCAATTGGGCAATTGTATAATGTGCTAGTGTGCATCGCATACTAGCACATTATGGAATACTTATGATGCATTTTTTTAATTTGGTATATTTTTTTACTGTGCTTAAATTTCTCTGCACAGACATTTTTCCAGACATGTACTAATTTATTCTGAATTGTTTACCCTAATATATTTGTATGAATTTAATGCTATATCAAACACTTTTGTAATATTTTTCTTTTTTTTCGTTAGACAACCATGCTGATTGTACTGTCAATTAACATACTATTATATAATAACAATTAAATAACATACATTACTCCTTTATGACCCAGTGTTTTCCCTTCTCCCCCTGCCTCCTGGGATCACTCTCAGACATAGGGCATACTCCTGGCATTTAATAATTCTCTAACAAATTCCAAATTTTCAGAACAATTCGAATTTGGATCAGTCAAATATTGATTCCGTCTGCACCCGCTCATCATTCGTTACACTAACAGAATGCCAGTTTGCCTATGTAAAGTAGCCAGATTGTCATTTTGTCAGTACAGAAGGCATGGATCCTGTGTTCCTGTGAGTGCCAGTTCACACTGATGCGCTTGCGATTGTAATGCGAATTTGCGGTGCGAGTTTACCTTGCGTTTTTCCATAGTACAGCGCGATTGCAATGCGAATCGCATTGCGTATAATCATGTTAATTAGCTCAGGTGCGATTTTTGCTCCAGACAATCCAAATGAAATGGGTGTTAACTTCCGGTGGACTTCCTGGTCTTTATGAGGAGAGTACACCGTGGAGTGTGAGCTGTGGTTTTGTTTGGAGATTACGTTGTGGAGAGTGTGCTGTATTTTGGTGTATTGCCACTATGTTTCATTTGCCTTTGGTCATGGCAGCAGTTGCTACTGCCACTGCTGCAGTCTTGATCAATAAGGACAGGAGGAGGAGAAGGATGAGGATGATGATGATGAGAAGACGAAGGTATTGGGTTCATCCCATAATTTCAAACAGGGAAGAGAGAGGTCAGTTCAATGTCCTCTATCATGATCTCCGGCAACATGAAGAGAAGTTTTTCAACTATACTCGGATGTCTGTTAATAGGTTAGTATGTGAGAGGGAGTCTCTCCTTCTTCTTCTCTCTTTTTGCTGCTTCCCTCTATATCTCTTTTTTCCCCATCTCTCTTTTTCCTCTCTCTCTGTTTTCACCTATATCTACCCCCGAATCATTCCTGAAGCTCCCCACGCCCCCCTTTTGCTTGCCACTTACGTGTGTTGTGTTTTTTTTTAGTTTTGACGAATTACTTGGGCTGCTCTTTTCACGTTTGGAGCGTCAGAACACCACCTTCCGGAACAGTGTTGTGCCTGCTGAAAGATTGCTTGTTACATTACGGTAAGTGTGATATATTTTGTGAAAAGTCATGTATTTTTTTTCTCCATAGTTAGCAATACAGTGAATGCAGACAGATATGATGGCAAAGTTGACTTCAAAAAAAAGTTTTTATTTTTTTTTTATTTTGTTGCATGTAACAAGAACAAAGGAACAAAATACAGAAAAATTAGGTCAAAAAAGACAACTTAGGTCAACGTGGCAATACAGTGGCAAGTGTACTATAGATCCAAAAAATTTGGTGAACTCTCCAGATCAAGTGGTGTTGAAGAGCCTGAGGGTGTATGATCCACGGTGTTGGGATATAGCCATGGCACAAGCGGGGATGGAGTTCTATGTGACGGTCCACTTGGGGGCCTATATTGTGGATAGGGTGGAGGTATTTTTGGGGAAAATGCACTAGATTGTGATGGTGGTGGTGGTGGTCTGCTGGAGGGGGGGAAATGGGAAGAAGTGGAGACATCCGGTGTTCTAGTCTGGGGGGGGATTACAGAGGGAATTGGGGAAGGAATAGGATATGGGATTTGGGATCTAGGGGTCTCATGGATGCTCCGATATTGGTCAAAACTTGACGGATAAGGGTTTGTTGGAATGGCAGAATGACTGGGTGTGAAATGAGGGGACAATGGAGTGTCTTGCGGTAACTGTCGTGGTACAGAGAACGAATGTATGCAGTTTTGTACCGCCATTCTCATGTCGAAATACCTTTCAGACGGGACCTCTTTGAGAAGAGGCACCAAGCTATGAGCAAATAGTGTGTGAGGACATTTATGTGCATCTAGTTGCTGGCTGATGCCTGACATAATGTCCACTAAGTGCTTTGTCTGCTCGTCTTCCGCCTCAGCAGTTGCCCTGCTGACTCTCCTCCTGTGGGATGTAGAGCCTCGACTTTGAGGCCTGGTGGAAGGCGTGGAAACGTCAGTTTCCTCAAACTCCTGTTCTGGTTCTTGAGCGGATCCTGACTCATCCAAACTCTGTGACTCGTTAGGAATATTTGAACTACTATTCGAACATGCAAATGCGACGCCTTCTTCCTCATCAACTTGAGCTGCATGCTCCTCCTCCTCCCCTTCCTCCTGCACATTCTCCACCTCCTCCCAACTTGCTTGTGTGCTGCAATGACAAACATGAAACAACTTTTCATCATCCGCTCCAATATATAATTTGAATGATAGGTGGGGATTGGAAGGTGAGGGGGTTGGGGGTGGGGTGAAGAGGGAGGGGGAAGGAAGGATGGGTTAATAGTGAAAGAGAATTTGACAATAAACTTACTTCCGCATTTCTAGAACCGGTAGCAGAAAATCCAGACATCTGGCAAAGGCATAGGGACGCTTAGGGGGGGCACCGGATCCACTTCTCGCCTCACGTTCTAGTCTCTTGTACCTTTGCAGGGTATCCTTGAGGCTACGCCATCTTGTTCGTATTAGTAATTCTGTAAGAGAAAAACATGACTAATAATAACTTTCTGTTTTTTATTTCAGGTACCTTGGAACTGGTAATTCTTTTGCAAGCCTGCATTACGAGTTCAAATTGGGGAAATCTACTGTGAGCACAATTGTTCGTGATACCTGTATTGCCATCTGGGAGGTCCTAAGAGATGTGGTGATGAGAAAACCAACCAAAGAGGAGTGGATCTCTGTAGCTGATCTTTTTTGGCAACGCTGCAACTTCCCTAATTGTGTCGGTGCTATAGATGGCAAGCACATTAGGATTGTGAGACCAGTTGGTAGCGGCACCAAATATTTCAATTACAAAAAATATTTTTCTTTGGTTTTGCTGGCAGTGGCGGATGCAAACTACTCATTCATCTACATAGATGTTGGTTCATATGGGAGCAGTTCCGACTCCAGTATTTTTTCCCACTCCAGTTTTGGAAAAATGCTGCGTGAAAAAAGCCTGGACCTCCCACATGAAAGACCACTGCCTGGAACATCTCAGCAAAGCCTCCCATTTGTTTTTGTTGGTGATGAGGCTTTTGCACTTTCGGAACACCTGCTTCGCCCGTATGCTAATCGCTCACTGACTGTTGAAAAGAGAGTGTTTAACTACAGGCTCACAAGAGCGCGCAGAGTTGTGGAGTGCAGTTTTGGTATTCTGGCAAATAAGTGGCGCTTTCTACACACGCCACTGACTCTAACCACGGATAACGCCATAATTGCCGTCAAAGCTGCCTGTGTACTCCACAACTTTGTAAGATCGCGAGATGGATACCTCTTCGAGGACTCCCTGATGGATGATATGGAAGGCGCAGAGTGGATCCACACCAGGGGAAACTACAGAGGGGCCAACATCAGGGAGAATTTCACTGACTACTTTATGAGTCCTGCTGGTCAAGTGCCATGGCAGCTTGATTCCATACAATAAAGAGTATTAATTAATTTTTACTGTACTGTGTTTCAATAAACTATTGTTCAAATGTTCAACATTGCGTAATGCATTTCTTTTCGTCTGTGGTTACATACTGAGCATGCATTGTCTTCCACAGGGCCCCCCATAGATCCCCATTTAAAACTTGGCCCCCCCATAGATCCCCATTTAAAACTTGGCCCCCCCCCATAGATCCCCTTAAAACATGGCCCCCCCACATAGATCCCCATTTAAAACTTGGCCCCCCCCAAAGATCCCCTTAAAACTTGGCCCCCCCATAGATCCCCTTAAAACATGGCCCCCCCACATAGATCCCCATTTAAAACTTGGCCCCCCCCCAAAGATCCCCTTAAAACTTGGCCCCCCCCATAGACCCCCTTAAAACATGGCCCCCCCACATAGATCCCCATTTAAAACTTGGCCCCCCATAGATCCCCATTTAAAACTTGGCCCCCCCATAGATCCCCATTTAAAACTTGGCCCCCCCACATAGATCCCCATTTAAAACATGGCCCCCCCATAGGAGAATATATACACATACCTTTCTTTTTGCGCTCTTGAGTTGTGAATCCACTCCAGTCCTCATACAGGCTTGCACAAATTTCTTCCCACCCTCTTTTCTTCATAGCGTTGTTTTTGTACTCTGCAGTACGGCTGTCCCATATATATGGCCTGGAACGGACAAGCCTGATCAGCTCCTCATTGTCGATCCCAACACGTTTGGGTGCCATGTTTGTTGATGAAGATGTTTGTGGATGTCACATGCAGGCTCGGGACAGGAAATAGGGGGGTGTAGCTGTCGGGACAAACTATACACATATTCGCACATATCTGAACTGTACATGCGAGTTCAGAGCGATTTACATTGATGTCTATGGAGACTAAATTCGCAACGCAGCACTGTAAACTCGCACAAGACCCTTTTTTTCATCGCATCACATTCGCATCTAGATCGCAACACATAGATGTGAACGACCGTCACGAATGCAATGTATTTTTTAAGTGCATGCGATTGGAGACTTTTTAGAACGCAACGCATTCGCAGTACAAGCGCATCAGTGTGAACCGGCACTAAAGCAGAAACACCGACCCATGTCTTCTCCTAGTAAAATCACCTCCCCCACTACACTGAAACTTTAGCTAGGCACACATTTATACCTTTGATCGCCCCTGATGTTAACCCCTTCCCAGCCAGTGTCATTAATACAGTAATTTAGCTTTTTAAGTGTCAGCTAGGTGTCCAATTTTGTTTGCCGCTATATCGCAATCCCGCTATAAGTCGCTGATCGCCACCATTACTAGTAAAAAAAAAAATATATATACAGTAAACCGCCCTCCATTGCGGGGGTTACGTTCCGGACCCAGCCGCGAAAAGTGAAAATATGCGAAATAGAAAAACCCTATTAAAATGCATTGTAGGCATGTTTTTTTTACTGTCACTGTACGTGTAAAAGCATTTTAAGGTCTTTAAACACACTTTTAAAACAATAGAAACTCATTTAAACACATAAAAGATACTGAGAGACATAGCAAGAGCTATGGAAAACACAAAATTATTTAATTTTTAATGATTTATATAGTAAAATAACATTACAAAAAAAAACGCAATATACCGGGACCGCAAAAACTGAACCGCGATGGAGCGGGGGTTTACTGTATCCCACAGTTTGTAGACGCTGTGCCCTTTGTGCAAACCAATCAATGTATGCTTATTGGGATTTTTTTTACTAGAAATATGTAGCAGAATACATATTGGCCTAAATTGATGAAGAAATTCGATTTTTTAAATTTTTTTTTTTACTGAATAGGTTTGATAGCAGAAAGTAAAAAATATATATATTTTTTTCAAAATTGTCGGTCATTCTTTGTTTATAGCATAAAAAATGAAAACCGCAGAAGTGATCAAATACCACCAAAAAAAAAAAAAAAAGCTCTATTTGTGGGAAAAAAAGGAGACACATTTTATTTGGGCACAGTGTTGCATGACTGTGCAATTGTCAGTTAAAGTAACGCAGTGCTGTATCCCAAAAATTGGCCTGGTCAGGAAGGGGGGTAAACCTTCCGGAGGTGAAGTTGTTAATTAAGGCTTTTGTAAGCAAAAATTGGCATACATTTTCACCTTACATATCTTTAAAGATCTCCCTCTGCTGAACACATGTATAGTCCCCTTGCTGTAATAGAACGTGGTAATTTCGTCCCCTAAAATATTTGGGAAGGTCTTCAAAGACGTAACTCCCAGTGCATTAATCCTAAGAGCTATGGTAGAATGCTGTATATTTCACCTTAAAGTAAAACTAAAGGCAAAACTTTTCCTGGTGCCTCCATGGCAGCATACGTGTAATAGCAGCCCCACCTTCTTCCGCCCACAGGACCAGTGCATAGCTATAAAATGTTAACACTCACACAACAGCCCATTCCCTTTTTGTCCTCACGGAACCCACAGCCAGTGTGAAGAGAAGAAACCCTTACCTGCCACCTTTGGTGGTTTTCCCCACAGGTTAAGCCTCTCCTGTAGCGCAGTCCCTGACCTTGGGACACTTAATGCTCTGACAAGGCAGGGAACCCCTTCTGCGGATCTTTTGGGGTGACAAATTGGTTGCTAACTAGTCCCACATACAGCAGTGCAGCCAGGGCGATGTTTCTCAGAAAAGCTATCCAAATCTGGAGCCTGCCTCCCAGAAGTGAGTGGATCTATTTAACTGTGACACCGCATTTCCAAGAAGTATGTTTTCTCATTTTTGGAAATTTCTCTGTGAATGGCATCATACGTTGTGTGTTACATCTCCTCTTGGATGGGCTGCAGCTTCACCATATTCCAGTATGCATTCTGTGGAAGAGAAAGCTAAGTGTCCACATTTAAGGGAATGATGCAATATGCTGAACAAGTGAAGTGGATGGAGCTCACATGGGGGCCATCTTTTGTTTGGGCAAGTACACCCCCAGTGGTCATCTTGGAGTTAGGCAAGACTACCTGGAAGCCATCTTGGAAGTGGGCAAAGTGAGAAGTTTGTCAGGAGTGGGAGGCAGGCAGAAGAGTTGAGGAACATGGGGTTAAAGACCCAGCAGCTTCCAGATAGGGTGTTCGCATGATAGGACTGCATGCCAGCACGCCCATAACCGCAAACCCTGCATCAAGGGACATTTTCTGCTGCCTAGCGAATAGATATGTCCATTCTCATGTCTCAGTGTGGCATTATAATTGACTAAATGTCAGTATTCCAGCTGCCCTGATGAGCTCGCTGCATAACAAAGATTTCCCACGGTTCCTGTAGGTAAGGATCATCAGACCAGGTAGGTATTTTGCTGCTAAAAGAGTGCATTCAGGTGCTATCTGACCTCTCTCTTGGCTAAGGAGTCCAGACTGACCCACTGACAATGAATAAGCACAAGGTGTGAAACGTGTCTGCTGTCCAGTTTGTCTTGTGTTCCTGTCTGATGTTGTACCTTTGATTTGAAGAATAAAACTCAAGTTTCCAAGTTCCTGGGTCTGGAAGTGCCACTCTCTTTTCTACTTACATCCACTGACAGGAATAGGCATGGGAGGAGCACCAGAAATCCAGTCCAAGGTTGAGAAATTCCTCTTCCATAGCGCTAACACTATGGCCTAAAGAGTGCGTCAGGAATGCCTTAAAAGGGCACAGAAGCTTTGACCATTAAGGAATTGCTGTGAATTCTGGGTGAAGCTGCATTTACAAAATAATTTGTCAAGGTTGCCTTAAAGCGGGTGATGGAAGATCTTCCACCTCACTATTTATAGCTGCAAAGGATTGCTATGAGCCTGGAAGAAATTGGCTTTTCAAGATAAACAGTGTGCCAAGATTGCCTTAAAGGGCACAGAAGCTCTCCTGCCCACTATTCATAGCAGCAAAGGATTGCTGTGGTCCTGGGTGAAGTTACCGTATCCAAGTTATTGAGAATACCTCAAGCTTCATTCCGATACTGTTGCTACCAACTGCTTAAAGCCTCCCTCAGCAGAACGCAGGCCAACTGCTGGAAAGTAAGAACAGAGAGGAAAAGCTGGTTCTTTGTGTTCAGACTAAGACTTTGCCCCTGCTGGCCATTTTCTTTAAGGTAGGTAAGTTTGCCATTAATGGAGAAGAACCAGAGGAGCCAGGTAAGAAACCAGAGCAGGCTCTAGATAAGAAAGTTGCTACAGCATTTCCTCAGTCGGAAGAAGTAGCCTGCATGGCCTTCCAGGGACAAGTTCTTTTTGGGACAGTCCAGGTCAACAGCATTAGCGATGCGGCTGAAGTTAAACACTTGTCATTACTACTGGAAGAAGGCTAGAGTACAGATTGCAAGGTCTTTTTCACCTTTTAATTGTTAATAAGCGTCTTTTCTTCATTTGTGGTCTCTGTTCTCTGAAGGTTTTCTGGGTCAAGGTGCTTCTGCCCCAATTGTGGTGGCAAACAGTTCACTATCCAAGAGCCCATGGTGGCATTATCTGGTATGCATCTTGAAGCTTTAAGGGGCTGGGTTCGGATGCTAGTTTTCTATAGAAAACAACAAAATTAGCATTGCCTCCCTTTGTCTGGGACACTTTCTGGCTTAGTGGGCATGGAAGATAATTTATGTTCTCATCTGGTGGTGAGCTCGGGCGTGTTTGGGGTCCTGGTCCCAGCCTGCCCACCTGGCCCCGCTGGGAGGGCTGGCGCCACTGGCCACTTGCGGTGGGGCATTTCCAGGACCACAGCACCATGGGCCGGGGGCATCACGCTGCCTGTGGTTGGCAGTGTCAGCTTCCTGATGGGGTTGGGTGGGTGGATTGGGGCTGGTGCCCTGGGCGTGCCTGGGCCAATCTTTAGTCCCATACCTTAAGCAATTTCTGTGCCTTGCTTTTGGACCCATGCACTACCATTCTGGGATCCTACCCCTTGTCTATTGGTCAGCACCTCATGTATTAGGATGCTGGACCCAGTACAAGCCTCATTGCCTTTCTAAAATATACTCATAGAGAGATCCTTAGATGGGGAAAAATTGGTGGTCCTCTGGCTGGATGCTTCTGTGACTTTCAGTACTTTCTTCCCTCGTTTGTCTCGAATGTTCGCAATGGAAAGCATTTTGGTGTTCCAGGCTGATCCAGGCTGATGCAGTACGCCAACCTAAAGGGGGTGCCGGACAGTTGCTGCAAGGGATCTACTGGATCAGATACCTCTGTTTCTAAGGAATGTGTTTTGCCATCCAGCTTCAAGCTACCTTTGACAGATTGATAATTGAGGCTCAAATTTTGAGACCGGCATCATGAAATCTAGGAATCCCTTGATGCTAAGCAGGGAGGTCTACTTCTTCCTGTTAAATCAATAGCTGGACATGTGGTGATTGCTTATCTTGGTGTAAGCCTCAGAACTTTCCCCACAAAAGTTTCTTCGCTGGACAAGTCCTCCCCTGTGGCCTAAGTCAGCATTTGGCTCTTATTATTGCTGCCCATGTGACTTTGTGGGATCTTAAGTAGTTCACTCGTAACCTTCACTTGAAGAGGTGACTGTTCAAGACTGGTGACGTTGTCTGGCATGGAACCTTTCACAGGTTTAACATAAGACAAGGTTGTTAGAACCCAGTTCTCTTTCTTACTCCAGTTAGTTTCTGTCTCCTCAAACAGGACATTCTTATTCAGTTCTTTGATCTGCATCTAGCTCACCCAAAGGAAGTTTCCGTCTTTTGATTGGATGTGGTCATGTTGGAAAGTTTATCTGTCAGCCTTTACTTTCCTCTTATATTTTAAGATGGATCCTGTACTAATGCTCCGTCTTTCTATCTCCATCATGGCAAGTTAACTCAGCAGACCATCAATCAACTCCATGGTCTAGGGTTCAGGTTCCATCCTGTTCTGACAAGATGCACTCTACTAAATGTATGAGTGCATCCTGAGCATTTGGCTGCAGACTACAGTTTGTCAGATCGGCAAGGCTACCACCTAGGCTTCTAGCCTCACTTCACTTTCCCTGTGTTCTACCAGGGCCTTGGGTGATTGTAGCCAGATTAACACACTTGCGGAGGGAGCATTTGGGTGTTATCCATTGTCCTTTTTCTATCTGCAGTGTAATTTTTGGGGCAGGATTTGGGGGCATGTCCCTTTCGAAGGTGTACACGCCAGGGGCCTGTCCTGGGGATTTGCATGTTGATGCGGATGGGGAGGGTATCACGGATGGTGCTCAATTGTATTTCTACCAGGCAGACATTCACCCTTATCCAAAGCCAGCTTCTGGTATAAGAAATATTGAGGAAGCTCTTCAAGCTGCAGGAAGTTCACAGCCTTGCTGTTGTCATGGAATCAGGAGTATGGGTGTTTGTTTGCCTATCCCATTGTGAGATTGCTTTGTCCGACTTGGGTGAAGGGATGGATTAGAGCAGACACTGTGAGCCAGGCCTTCTTGTCCAACATCAGTGCCTGACCTCACAAATGCACTTCTGGAAGAATGGTTAAACATTCCCATAGACACACATTCCTAAACCTTGTGGACAGCCTTCCCAGAACAAGTGAAGCAGGTATAGCTGCAAAGGGTGGGCCAACTCAATATTGAACCCTACGGACTAAGACTGGGATGCCATCAAAGTTCATGTGCGTGTAAAGGCAGGCGTCACAATACTTTTGACAATATAGTGTATGCCTTGTGCTGTACTCCAAAAAAAGGATTTTACAGGTAGGTTGAAAATCCTGTTTTCTTAATCATACAGTACAGGACACAGAATCCCAAGTCTTAACCATTGAACCTCTAAAGGCGTTCTAACTGAATGGTGTGCAACACAGAAAACAAAGACTTACAAGTCCATGTACAACAGGTCAAAATAAGGCCTTGAAAGAGAGCAGCTTAAAGCACCTTATGCCCAAAACTGGCATGAGATAAGGCCTGAACATTTGTTGGTAGAAATGAACAAACAGAAGACCAGCTGGCAGCCTTGCAAATCAGTAAAAAATAAGCTTGATGCATTAAAGCCCACAAAGCACTAACAGATCTGGTGGACTGATCCTTAACAGGGAAGGGGGATACCCTATCCTTCTAAGTGTAGGCTCAAATCATGACCTGTCTAATCCACCTTGAAAAGATGGAGCAAGAAGCAGGGAGCCCTGTAGGAGGAGCAAAGAGGTAATCCAATTGCCGGAAGGAAGCTGTGGGAGAGAGACTCGAACAGTGCAATCATTTAGCGCAGGACATAAGGAGGGAAAAACAATGTCCTGGTTAGGCTTGAAGGAGGAAACAACCTTGAGGAGAAAGGAAAACAACATCCTTATCCCTGTGTAACATTAGGAAAGACTCTTTACAGAATAAGACTGCTAACTCAGAAACCCGTCTTGCAGAGTCAATAGCAATAAGGAAGGCCACCTTGAGAGTGAGATCAGATAAAAGTTTATTCCTGATGGGTTGAAAAGATAGTCTCTGGAGGGCCAATAGAACCAGTGAGTGACACCCAAACCAATCTATTAACCTTCTATGATGAAGTGAGCTGCCACCTAGATAAAGGAAAGCCTGTGGATGTGGTGTATCTGGACCTTGCAAAGGCCTTTGACACCGTTCCCCACAAACGCTTACTGTTCAAACTAAGGAAGGTAGGTATGGACCATAAGGTGAGTACCTGGATAGAGAACTGGCTCCAGGGGAGGTTGCAAAGGGTGGTGATTAATGGGGAATACTCAGATTGGGCGGGTGTGGAAAGTGGGGTCCCCCAGGGTTCTGTCCTGGGGCCAATCCTGTTTAATTTATTCATAAATGATCTAGAGGAGGGGATATCAAGTAAAATCTCAGTATTTGCGGATGATACTAAACTAAGCATGCCAATATCTTCTATGCAGGATGTGGAAACCTTACAAGCGGACCTGAACAAAATAATGGGGTGGGCAACTACATGGCAGATGAGGTTTAATGTTGAAAAATGTAAAGTAATGCACTTGGGTGCCAGAAACCAGAAAGCAAGCTACTCCCAAGGGGGGGAACCTCTGGGTGAGTCTAGGATGGAAAAGGACCTGGGGGTACTGGTAGACAACAGGCTTGGCAGTGGCATGCAATGCCAAGCCGCTGCAAGCAAAGCCAACAGAATACTGGGATGTATAAAAAAGGGAATTCACTCCAGAAATAAAGAGATTATTATCCCACTCTACAAGACTCTGGTCCGGCCACATCTGGAGTATGCTGTCCAGTTCTGGGCACCGGTCCTCAGGAAGGATGTGCTGGAACTGGAGAAAGTCTAGAGAAGGGCAACAAAAATAATTAGGGGAATGGAGGACATCAGCTATGAGGAATGACTACAAGCACTGAACTTATTCTCTCTGGAGAAGAGACGATTGAGGGGGGATATGATATCAATGTACAAATACTGTACTGGCAACCCTAGCATATGGAAAAACCTATTCAGAGAAAGGAAATACAATAAGACACGTGGCCACTCACTTAAACTAGAGGAAAGGCGGTGTAACCTTAAAATACGCAGGGGGTTCTTCACTGTAAGAGCAGTAAGGATGTGGAATTCTCTTCCGCAAACCGTCGTATCAGCAGGGAGCATCGATAGTTTCAAAAAACTATTAGATGGGCACCTTAAAGACCAAAACGTACAGGGGTATACAATGTACGGTTAACAACAAACACACACACACACACGCATCATAGGTTGAACTGGATGGACTGATGTCTTTTTTCAACCTCAGTAACTATGTAACTATGTAACTACACCAAAATTTCAATACGGAGTGAGAGGCAAGCAGTCTTTGAATAAGATCGGTATGACAAAAACGCGTAGGGTGAGTCAGGTGGCACTACTGCACTACTGCACACAGGAAGTTATGTAATGACCTTTGTATCCTGCTGTCCATTATAGGAGCTGTTTGTTTTAAACTTAAATGTAAGTTACTACTTTTAAGGAAATAACTACTTTGAAATTACTACACCATAAGGACCCCTTTTTGCATGAATCTTTATATGGAGGAAAAAATGCGGTTCTAAAGGGCCACACACACCCCACTAAAGAAAGGGTATCTGGATATACAGTGGAACAAATGAGGAGGAGGAGGACGCAAGAGGAGCCCACCGTGTATAGCCCAGCAAATAGGTGAAGGTGAAATTTGACCTAGTAAGAGAGGTCAAACATAGAGGTAAGCGCATTAGTTGAGAGGTTGTGGCAATCACCAAAGCACCAGCACTTTTCTGATTACGGATTATTATGGACTTATAAATTGTATATACATGTTGCACTTTTAGGACTTTTTCAGTTTATGCGATTACACTGCAATATTGAGATTTTGCATTTTTTCACATTACACATTGTGTTTAACATTTATTTGCACTGTTTTAGAGCATACCTAGGAACCGGGGTTTACATTTATGATATTGATTAAAATTTTGTGTATTCACCAGTATTATTTATAAAGGACACTAAGGAGGAAAGTTTCAGACTTTGGTTGCACTTGTTTTTGGTAATAATATGGATTCACTTATAAAGTGCATATACATGTTGCATTTTTAGGGATTGTTTTTTGTTTATGCGATTATATTGCGATATTGTGATTTCGCAATCACGCCATTCAGTTGCGATTTTTCTTTTTTTTTCTCAGTACATATATGCGTTTCACATTTATAATCACTGTATTAGCGTTTACCTAGGAACCAGTGTTTAATTTTATGATATTGATGTTTATATATGACCCACTTACTATTTACCAAGGATACCAAGGAGGAAGACTTTAGACTTTGTTTGCACCTTACAACAAAATTCTTTTACTGACACTACTAAGGGCATTAGGTGCAACAACACACACTCTCAGTCTTTAAATAAGGATAGTCAGAGCTGAGATTTGCCCCTTGATGGTGCTTAAGGTCAAAACGCCAATCCATACTAAACTGCAGGAAGGAAAGAAATCCTATGGAGTACTTCCTAGCATGGAATTACCTAGTCCCATGCTATTCAAAGTAAGCCTTCCAAGTGCAAGAGTTTACTTTTTTGAGAAGCCGAGTTCCCATTTTTAGAAGAGATTACCAAAGCCTAGAGGGCTCTAGCTCTCAGGATCAGGGTTTCAACAGCCTGGCCATTAAAGCCAGTGACCGAAAAACATGATGGTGGACTGGGCCCTGGGATAGGAGGTCTGAACACTCTGGAAGGGCTCACCAGGAGTCTGGGTATGTCTGAGTACCATGTCCTCCTAGGCCAGTTTGGGGCAATAAGGACCACTGTAGCGCCCTCTTACTTGATCCTGCAGAGCAGATGAGGGAGAAACTGAACTTATCCCACAGCGTCACCAGAGGATGAACTGCAAAGGCTCAAGGATTCCTGGATCTTGCAACAAGCTTGTCCAGTTTGTTGTTGAGCCTGGACCCCAGAAGGTCCATGACCTAGATCAAGATATTGCTGACTGAGGATTTCATCCTGTAACTGTTCACGCCAGGGATGTGTATGGTGGTTAGGAACAGAATGTGGAGTTCCACCCAAACCAGAATAAGATCCGTGTAAGTAAAGGCTTGTCAATAGACAAGATTACTTCTCTGGACAGACTTCTGTGCACATGCTAAAACAAGTTTCCCTTCGAACCTGTGACAGATGTTGGCGCCAAATGGGCTATTTAAACTTGACCAGTCCTCAGAATCAGTGCTGCTTTGTCTTCAGCCTCCTGTGTGTCCTGTGTTTCTGTGATTCTGTATTCCTGATTCCAGTTGTTGACCTGGATTGTCGTTACCATTCTCTGAACTCTGCCTGCATGGACCTCGGCTTGAACCCTGACTTCCGCTTTAGTCTCCTCCACTGGCTCCTGCCTTTCTTAGGGGACAACCAAATTGCCATAAGTTCCTGGATGCTGATGGGAAGCCGATCAGCCTCTGATCATCATCCCCCCAGATCAGCTTTTCTTTTGACAGGAGATTGTCCAGATATCCCACTATGGTGCCATGGATAAATCAAAGGGAAGGGCAAAAAAGGAATAATGGTGTGTGCCCACAGGTGCGTGGTTAAAGAATGGGAATGTGTAAGCAGACATAACTGATATCCGTAGAGGCCAGAAAGTCCCCCTGTTGAAGGGAGGCAAAGACTGACCTGTAGAGTTTCCATGTAGAGTTTTTTTTATCCATGTAGAGTTTTTTTTATCCCGAAGAAATCTATTAAAAATTTTCAGATTTATAATTGAATGAATGCTCCTTTTTGCCTTGGAAACAGTGAACAGGTTAGAAAAGAAACCCTGGAATCTTTACTTATATGGTGTGGGGGCAATGCTGTAGAGCATGTACTGTAGATCTGCCTGTTTTTATGGGAAGGATGAAAAATTAAAGAACATGAAATGGGGCAGAGATTGAACCGCTGGTTTGTAGCACCTGCATATAATGCTCTGGGACCAATGTCTAAAAAGACTTTGGACCAGATTATCCAGAAGGCCAATAGACATCTCCCACACTGACAAGTGGGGGCACCTCCTCTTTGAAAGTATGGTTTGTTCCTGGACTTGGTGGGTTTTGAGGTCCAAGTCTTCCGGCAGAATGTGGTGAAGGAGCATTCACCTTCTTCCGCTAAGGCAAGAGAATACTTTTACCCCCAGTGATTTCCTTGATAGGTCTAGGAATTCACCAAAAGACTTGCCCCAGCCAAAGGCATCCTCTCAAGACGCTATTTGTAGGGAGTATTCACATGCCAACACTGGAGCCAAGTGATCCTCCTCATATGTTTGGAGAGAAGGCACATCAGAGAGTTCAGAGACAAATTCTGGAGAAAAGGCTGAGGGGGCCCTCTTGTAGTTCTTGTGGTCTGAGGCATATAAGTCTGCCCATAAATAGAGTGGAGTGTTCTTTTTGCACAAAAGCGCTTTTAGACAAACTGGAAAACAGCGACAGCGAAACTGAATTACTTGAAGAACTGAGCGATAGCGATTCATGGGAAAATTTGAAGATTTTGATGAAACTACTCATTCTGCACCAAAACTAAAAAAAGCCACCAGGTGAAATCCTGTGGTGAAATGGCATGATTCAGTGTAATTTGTTAGGATAACAACTTTGTATCATGTAATTTGGTTTATTTACATTTTTGAAATTGCGGCCGGTTCCACCCCCTGCGTCGTGACACTCGCAGGGAAGGGAAACGGAAGACAGGTGCCGGCATCGGCCGAGCACACAGCAGAAGGACAGCGGGAGGATGGCTGGAGGACGGCGGGGGAGGACGGCAGGGGATCGCAGGGGAAGGTGAGTTTTATTGTGGGGTAATCCTGAGTGTGGCTCGGGGTTACTGCTTTTGGTACTCTTTATTAACCCTGAGCCACACTCGGGAATACCGCTAGGGAGGTTATAATAATTTATGATTTCGTGTTTAAAACTTTATCATACCCGGGATGTCTACTAGACTCTTATTTGGACAGATTCAATTGGGTTATTCCTAAGAATTACAGGCCTAAAATATAAAACAACATATTTCCATGCAATAAATAGCTGACAGGAGGAACCACCACCCGGGAGAGATGGCCTTACTCCTCTGAAACAATATCGGATGCACACTTATGTGAGATGGATTCCCATTTTCCCTAAACTTTGGAATCCCTTAGTGCTTTTCAGGATTTTACCAGCGCTCTTGCGAGCCTTGTTTTATATATATCTGTGCCTGTTCTAACTTCACGCACATGTATACCTGAATGGAATCAGACCACTCTCCTTTATCTTTGATAACCATATTAAGCCTATGTCAATTAAAGGCTACCCTGTGGAGTCTTTTGGAGTCTATTCTGGTCTGTAATTGGAGGAGGTGCTTGGATGTCATTGGATCTTGCCTGCCATAGATTTATCAGAGCTTTGGACACTTAATGACCCTGTGGGGTCTAAGGAGCTGGTAAGGTCATTTAGTGACTTTTTCGGTGGTGGATTCTTCTACTTGCACCCCTCTTTTTTGGATATTTGTGGACTTTATTCTTGCACATGGGACATATGTTGTTTACTGCAGTTTTGTATCCTGATTAGCGCGACACCACCTTTTACATTACATACATATTTCCATGCAAAACAATGTACCGCTTTTAGCACAGAAATTCTGACATAATCAGACTGCCAGGGAGGTTAATATCACTTTAGGGCACATACAATGGAGACTGGTCAATGAGGGGTTAAAGTGACTGTCACCAAACTAAAGTTGATGGGTGCCACTTTTCTGGTTGTTGGACAACCATCGATGATGTAACATGTGCACGAGGCGTTATATTGTCTCCACTACCAATCTCTTACCATCTTGCGCCATGCAGTGTACATAAAAAATATAAAAATGCTGGGAAAATTGTAGCGGACGTTTTGTGGCAAAAAAACGTGGCAAGAAAAAGCTTTTCTACCAAAAAACAAAAAATGTTGTTCTTTAATTCGTTTAATTTAACTTCCATATGGGAAGCAACCATTTGACATTACAGTCTTCTAACTAAGAGGTGGCTGCTCTGTTACTTGATCTACTGAGAGCCTTGTGACTCCTCTTCTCAGGAAGACCTCCCTCAGTGCTATAGGTAGATTATGACAAGGGTCCAGAAAAGACTAAATAGAAAAAGGGAATACAATTTATAAATGCTGATCTCTTCTTTTTCTGCTTTCCTAGTCATCGTACCTTATGGTAATCCCATTCCTGTCTTAGTAGTTAGGGCAATAAAAATGTAAAACCATGTCTATACGGCATATCAAAATCTATTCACCTTATAATATAAGAAGCTGATGCCATATGACTGGTTAATGTATTTTCTAGGGATTTGCTTTCAAGTATTTCCCTGAGGAAAAATTAAGCACTTAGAATAATGAATTATTGAGCATATCATCACATCATAATTACACCCTGCTCTTTGTACTCCAGTCCATGTATGTGTTAAATAAATCATAACATCCTGCCCCGCAGGCTCTCTCATGGCCGAAGGAAGCCACAGGATGTATCACAAAACTGTTCCCACTCCGGCTACTTGTGGATGTGGAAACATTAGGAAATGGCTTAGGAAGCCGATGCCAGGCACCGGGGTTAATGGAGCAGGTGAGACACTCTAGGCTTGTTTTGGCCGCCGATTCATAGTTATTGGAGAATTATCAAAGTGTGTGTCACTCATTCTCAAGACTTCAAAGAATGGGAGTCATGTGATGGCGGTGCACAATAATATCTCCTGGAATTACCCACTCCATGTGTTCCCTGCTGACATCTGTTAGCAACGTAATGTTATTAAGTATTAAACAGAAACGTTGAATAACTTATAGAAGAACTCCAGACAAAAATAAAAGCAGCATAAATGAAAGATAAAATAAAAAAAATAATGCTCATGCTGCAGTACTAACCTTCAATCAACAAGTCTTCCAAGTTGAACAACAGTCAGCCTCATTCAACCTAGAAAAAAGAGGACCAACACACTGCCAACATCCAAAATATATACAAAAAGGAAGAGAAGACCCTTACTTTCTCCAAAAAGGCAGACTTTGTAGATACAACATGAGGCAGTCAGTATAAAATATAAATCTTTTTTACAAATATCTTAAAACATCAATAAATATTGCAACATCCTCTACTTTCGGTAAGTCAACAAATACCCAATCCTAAGCATGGAGGCAAAGATCCAATTATGTAGTACTTATGGTGTATGAGAATCCTTCAGAAAAGGATATATCTAGTATCAACATGGATATCAAGGATTAATTCCACAATTCCTTGTTGGTCTGTTGATTGGGTGGGTACTAATCAACGCTGAGTATAAGAGTCTGGGCAAAGGCAAATCATGGGGGCCAACTCAGAGAAGGATAGGTGGACACACTAAGCGGGATACCCAGGTGCGCAGTTCTCCCAAAGTCAGACTAGTCAGTTATGAGAAATATAGGCCAAGTTGTCAAATAAAAAACGCTCAAGAAGGAGATGATGGATGAAAAAAGTATGTCTATGTCCTAAAGCCTAACGCAGTATATGCGGGCACCAATTTACCTCGTAGCAACAAATACAGTAGTAACCTTTATATAGAGAACCTCAATGCGGGGTTAAAAAGTACAGTAAGGCATCAGGTAGATGGCCCAATATATATATATATATATATATATATATTTATATTTAACCACTTGCCGACCGCCGCAAGTACATATACTGCGGCGGTCAGCCCCGGCCAGGCAAAGTGACGTACCGGTACGTCACTAGCCTGTCACTCGCTTGTGAGCCAATAGCGGGAGAGCGCCTGCCCGCTGAGGCGCGCGCCCACCCCGGCTAGTTCCCTAACAAGTCAGTGCGTGTGACTGGCGGACCCGATGTCCGCCGGTCACTCGCGATCGTTCGCCGTGAAGGGAGAAAGGCAGGCTGCTAATGTAAACAAGCCGCCTGTCATTCTCCTCTGTGTAAAAATGGAGATCACACGGTTCTACTATGTAGGACCGTTGATCTCTGTTCTTACACCAGTAGCCATGTCCCATCACAGTTAGAAACACGCCCCTAGGACACACTTAACCCCTCCCTCTCCAATACAGTTAACCCCTTCCCTGCCAGTGTCATTTTTACAGTAACAGTGCATATGTATAGCACTAATTACTGTAGTAATGTCACTGGTAACCCCAAAAGTGTCAAAAATGTCAGTCAAGGGTCCGATCTGTCCGCCGCAATGTCGCAGTCCCGCAAAAAAAAAATCGCAGCTCGCCGCCATTCCTCGTTAAAAAAAAAAAATGACAAAAATCTTTCCCTTTGTTAGTAAACGCGATAACTTTTGCGCAAACCAATCAAAATATGTTTTTTGCAATTTTTTTTACCAAACATATGTAGCATAAAATAAATTGGCCGAAAATGTTAAAAAATTTAGATTTTTACATTTTTTTTTGACAATTTCATATAAAAAAATGTGAAAAATATTGTTATTTTTGCAAAATTGACGCTCTTTTTTTGTTTATAGCGCATGATCAAAAAATCGCACAGGTGATCAAATACCACCAAAAGAAAGCTCTGTTTGTGGGAAAAAAAGGACGTCAAATTCGTTTAGGTACAGCGTCGCATGACCGCTCAATTTTCCGTTAAAGTCACGCAGTGCCGAATCGCAAAAAAGGCCCTGGTCAGGAAGGGGGTAAAATCTTCCGGGGCATAAGTGGTTAAGGAGATACATCCCAGGATTCACAGGCATCTATAAGATATGTTCTACAAAACCTGAAGCATCACCTTGTCACATTAGTCAGCCACCTCATCAACAGTATCTCCTGCTCAGTAGCTCTCAGATAGAGCCCACAGGTGTCCAGATATATGGTGGGGGGGGGGCTTACAGTGGATATTAAATGTGGTAACCTTAGCTGGTATGTACATGTGGTCCCTGCTGACATCTTTTAGCAACGTAATGTTATTAGATATTAAACAGAAACGTTGAATAACTTATAGCAGAACTCCAGACAAAAAAAAAAGCAGCAAAAATGAAAGATAAAATAAAAAAGATGATTGTGCTGCAGTGCTCACTTCTAAACTACAAGTCAGGGCCGGCCTTTGGTGTGTGCGAGCCGTGCGGCCGCACAGGGCGCCATGGGCAACAAGGGCGCCATGCGGCCATCACAGCTCGCAGATCAGGTGATTCAGGCCGCACAGCGGGAGGTGAGCGGCGACCGCGGCCTGGACAGGGTTAACACAGGCCGCGGCCGCCGCTTACCTCCCGCTGTGCGGCTGTGCCTCCGTCACCCGTACTGATACAGCAGTGAGGCGAGCTGTGTATCACACACAGCTCAGCCTCCGTTCCGATCCTGCCACGCTGAGGATCTCTCCTCCCTCCCTGCACTGACGCCAGAGGAGAGATTGTCAGCTCCTCCTCGCCCCGCCCCTTCTCCTCCTCCCGTCCCGAAGTTTAAAGAAAAAAAAAAAAGCTGCAGAGAGCGGAAGGTGAGGACTCTCTCCTTTAAAGAAAATGTAAGGGGGGGGGGGGCTTTTTGTGGGGAGCTCTGTGTGAGGGGGTGTCTGTGATGTAAGGAGGGGCTCTCTGATGTGGGGGGCTCCATGGGTGGTCTGATGTAAGGGGGGTCTGTGATGTAAGGGGGCTCTCTGATGTGGGGGCTCCATGGGGGGTCTGATGTAAGGGGGGTCTGTGATGTAAGGGGGGCTCTCTGATGTGGGGGGCTCCATGGGGGGGTCTGATGTAAGGGGGGTCTTTGATGTAAGGGGGGGCTCTCTGATGTGGGGGGCTCCATGGGGGTCTGATGTAAGGGGGGTCTGTGATGTAAGGGGGGGCTCCATGGGGGGTCTGATGTAAGGGGGGTCTGTGATGTAAGGGGGGCTCTCTGATGTGGGGGGCTCCATGGGGGGGTCTGATGTAAGGGGGGTCTGTGATGTAAGGGGGGCTCTCTGATGTGGGGGGCTCCATGGGGGGGTCTGATGTAAGGGGGGTCTGTGATGTAAGGGGGGCTCTCTGATGTGGGGGGCTCCATGGGGGGGTCTGATGTAAGGGGGGTCTGTGATGTAAGGGGGCTCTCTGATGTGGGGGGCTCAATGGGGGGGGTCTGATGTAAGGGGGGTCTGTGATGTAAGGGGGGCTGTCTGATGTGGGGGGCTCCATGGGGGGGGGTCTGATGTAAGGGGGGTCTGTGATGTAAGGGGGGGCTCTCTGATGTGGGGGGTTCCATGGGGGGTCTGATGTAAGGGGGCATTGTGTGGGGGGTCTGTGATGTAAGGGGGGGCTCTCTGATGTGGGGGGCTCTGTGTGGAGGGGGGGCTCTGATGTAAGGGGGCTTTGTGTGGGGGGTCTGTGATGTAAGGGGGGGCTCTCTGATGTGGGGGGCTCCATGGGGGGGTCTGATGTAAGGGGGCTTTGTGTGGGGGTCTGTGATGTAAGGGGGCTCTCTGATGTGGGGGGCTCTGTGTGGAGGGGGAACTCTGATGTAAGGGGGCTTTGTGTGGGGGTCTGTGATGTAAGGGGGGCTCTCTGATGTGGGGGGCTCCACAGGGGGGGGGTCTGATGTAAGGTGGCTTTGTGTGGGGGGTCTGTGATGTAATGAGGGCTCTCTGATGTGGGGGTCTCTGATGTGTGTGTGGGGTCTCTGATGTGAGGGGGGCTTTGTGTGGGGGTCTTTGATGTGAGGGGGTCTCTGTGTGGGGGGGTCTCTGATGTGTGTGTGGGGTCTCTGATGTGAGGGGGGCTTTGTGTGGAGGGGTCTCTGAAGTGAGGGGGGCTTTGTGAGGGGGGGCTCTGTGTGGGGGGGGGGCTCTCTGATGTAGGGGGCCTCTAAATTAAGGGGGGCTTTGTGTGGGGGGTCTCTGATGTAAAGGGGGCTCTGTGTGGGGGTCTCTGATGTAAAGGGGGCTCTGTGTGGGGGGGTCTCTGATGTAAGGGGGGCTAAGTTATTAGTGATCATAAAAAAGGTGCAAGAAAATGCACAGGGGGGGGGCGCCACAGGATTAGCTCGCACAGGGCGCCTGAACACCTAAGGCCAGCCCTGCTACAAGTCTTCCAAGTTGAACAACAGTCAACATCATTCAACCGATTTCCTCTTAGCCCAGGCCACCATGGATCCACCCTGAACAGTTAAAGAAGAAGAAGGACAGTGATGGGCTCAACTCTCTGTCTTTCTGCTCCCTCTTAAAGTGGGAGTAAACTCCCTTTGTTGATTTTTATCTATAGGTTAGCCTATAATAAGTACAGCAAAAATCTCATAAACGTGCACTGTTTAGGAGAAATTTACTTGCGAAACCACCGGTGATGTCACCAGCACATTCGCTCTGATGGAACAGCATACCTGTGCCGTTCCTTCAGAGTCCTGTGCTGTGAACCGCAGCTCCTGCGTCCAGTCAAAGGACTGGAGACTGCCAACCTGTAAGGAAGACCTAGTGAAGATGGAAGCCCTGTAAGCCGTAACTGGAGGGCTTCATTTTAAGGTAACTTTCACATAATGTGCTAGTAGCAATGCAATGCAATTCCACATTTTTTTAAAAAGCCGGCAGTTTACTACCGCTTTAATATCAGTACGCTCTATGTCAGCACTTAAACTAATTGGCTCCTCCTGCTGCTGCTACTTCTTTCTCTCCACTCTGCAAGAGTCTGATACCAGGTCAAATTCAGGTACACACACTGCTTGCTTTGAAGGCGGACAGCCTGGGCAAGTGGTTATACCTGGATCAAACTTGCAGCTGCAGCCATGATCCTGGTACTGTATTTTGGCTTTCAGCCTCATGCACACTGGACATTTTAAAAATGGCAGTGGCATTAGCTGTAGAAAGCTATACTGTAGCTGTAGAATGAGTTTTGCAGCGTTTTTGCAGTAGAGTTTTTCAGCATTTTTTTTAGCAAAACTATACTCCCAGAAAAGCTTATGGCTCAAAAAAACGCTTTGAAGGGCAAGGGAGATATCAGGGGTCTACTAGACCCCTGGATGTGTCACATTACGTACCTGGTCTGAAGCCAATTTGACGAGAGGGCTTCCCCTGGGGCTAAGTGCCAAGCACCTCTGAAGATGAAAAAGCAGGGATTGCTAGGCCCAAAGACGCATGGGTGCCATTTAGGTAGATCTGCTAGAAGATGCTTTCAGCACAGCAGAGCTTAATAGCTGTCAGCTGGTCTGTCAGTGCAGTTGGCAGGAACTCCGTAGCCCCAGGCTTGTAGCGGAACCAGGGCAGCGACCACAGGCAAGGTGGCACCCAAGGAAGAAGCAGAAACAAGGCTAGTAGGACCGGACTGAAGAGGCATAGTCAGGATGGGAGCCAAAGTCATACACAGGAAGGCAAGCTGGGGAGTAGGCAAGTGGGTAGTCAAGAGCAAGAGAAACAGGGTCTTTTAGAGCAAGCCGGGGTCAAAATGTGGGATCAGGCAGCAGAGAAGTCCAGAGGCAAGCAGGGTCGATATCAAGTAATCCCAAGAATACAGGAAACACAGAGACAAGGAGTACTGGTAGCTGAAGATCAGCCACTGACCTTATATAGGGTGTTTGGCACCAGTTTGTACATGAACATGCGCCAGTGCGAACGTTCCATGCGCACATTTCTAAGCAAATAAACAAGACCATGCCAGGTCTTTTCCTTAGCACCTGCATATTTTTATTCTTCTGTCTCCTTTTCAGCACATGCTCATGTTTGTTCCGAATAGCACCCTGACATGATGTCTCAATAAAGACACCAGGGGCTTGTTTAGCCCTTGTGTTTGCAGTAAAGTTAAACGAAAAAAGCTTAAAAAAAAAATTAGAAAAAAATAATACATTTTAAAGCACCCCAGTCACACCGTGTTTACACACAAATGAAAATGTGCACATGTGAAGTATCACCCCATACATCAGAGTAAGAGCTGTGATGGACTCCGGATGCCCCGACTGGTTATCTCCGCCAAGAAGCTGCTTCCTAAGCTCTGGAACACAAGATCTGTGAATATGGCTATAGTTATCTCAAGAACTAGGCAATACCAGTTTTGGAGCAAGAATAAAGGGATTTTATACACCTGAGAAGTATGTCCGGTCCGTCACTACATGAACAATGACACAAATATTTGCCCAAAACATCATACAATGGTTTAGATAAGGAGGTACAGCTGACACAAGGCTAATCCCATCATTAAGGATCCTCCAAGAAATATTCAAATTAGCCACCAGACAGAAACAATAAGTGAATGGGAATCCACACCCAGACAATGCTTTGATTAATCAGGATCTCACTCCAGGGCAGACTGCCGGCATCAAGCTCATAAAGTGCAATACACATTATTACAAGTATCAGCACATCCCCACAGTAGACAATAGGTGTGTTAATTATCACAATTAACAATGTGTGGAAGACAGGTGGTTGAGCTAATGATATTAGCATCTGCTACGAGTCTGACTATGTGGAGCAGTCCTTATTGAGAATGTGCCATCTAGGCCTTTAACATGGTTACTGGGCCTAGAGTTCCAAAGTCTGTGTATCCTGGGGAGACATGGACTTGAATCCAAAGTACCATTACTCCAAGGCCCCCCCCCCCCCCATCACGCACCTCACAAAGAGTAGTGTTCCTTTTAAAGCCAGGGCCCATAGTCAGTAAGCATGAGGCTAGCCTGCAGTCCCCTCCAAAGGCTCCTCAATAATTCTAACACCATAACTCACGTTTAACTCATAACCTTATTACCTGTAAAATCTTTTAAAGAGTCATTTATGGACAATATTAAGTACCGCCGTTTTTTTTTTTGCCATTTCACATGCGGGCACAGTTTCACATGTTGACATGTTTGGTATCTATTTACTTGACACAACATCATCTTTTAGAGTCGGTTCACTCTAAAGCGACACGACTCTGTACTACTTCGGGGCGACTTGTGCATTGCCATGCACCACGACTTCGGAGCGACTTGCATGGACTTCACATAATGGAAGTCTATGCAAGTTGCTCCGAGGTCACCCCGAAGTAGTACAGGACCCTTTTTCTAAGTCGGAGCTACTTGTGTCGCTCCTATTAGAACCGGTCCTGTAGCAGTCAATGGACCGCGAGGGAGCGCGACTTGTCAGGCTGACAAGTCGCCTGACAAGTCGCGCTAGTGTGGACCGGGTCTTACATTTATATTGTTTGTTTGCACTAAATTTCATTGAACCAATTCAAGTCCGGACCCTTTCGCTCCCCTCCCGTCAAGGGCAATTTTCATCTTTCAGAGCTGTCACACTTCGAATGACATTTACTCGTTACTCGTTACTCGTTCACTGAAGCTACCCAAATTTATTTTTTTTATCATTTTTTAGACAGATAAAGCTTTTTTTTTTGTGGCATGTAATTACAACTGGGTTTTGCTATAAAAAAAGAAAAAATACCGAAAATTTTGAAAAAAAACGTTTTCTTTACGTTTCTGTTATAACATTTTGCACATAAATAATCTTTTTTTTTTTCAATACATTTAGGCCAAAATGTATTCTGCTACATTTCTTTCTCAAACAATAACCCAACTCTGTGTATATAATTTAGTTTAATGTAGATTAAGAATGCTTTCAGAAATAGAAGTGTTAGTTGTTTATTTTATCAATGAATAAAGTGGAAACTAAACGAACAGAAGAGAAATACAAATCACATCAATATTTGGTGTGAGCACCCTTTACCCTCAAAGCAGCATCAAATCTTTTAGGTACAATTACACACAGTTTTTTTATTCCATAATAATCTTTATTGGAAGTTAAAGAAGGTAAGTTGTACATTACAGTGGTTATACAGAAACTTATAACATTGAGTATTTAATCATGAGTTAACATTGAGGTTAAAGAAACCATAAAATTAATAATAGTGGGAAGGTATAATTACATTTTATGGAATTGTACATTGGGTAGATATAGTGCGGTAATGGGGGTTCGTTGTTTCCCACATTGTGCATTTCACATTTCAAAATGTTTTAATTCTGAAATGGTTGGTGAATAAATTCTTATGGTGAAGAACGTTAGCTGGTATGCAGGCTCAGACTTTTCTGGCATTCATTTTTATTTTGTTTATTTGTTTGTTAATCTCTTTTTATGAAGAGGTTTTTCCTGAACATAGTGCTTCTTGCATGGAACGTAAAGGTGGTGGTGTATGGTTAGTATTTGTAGAGCATGGTTCTGTAAACCATGTTATGTGGTGTGGGGTTGGTTAAGGCCATGTGTATGGCGGTGGGTATGGAATTGAGGGTTAGGTGTTGGATATAGGGGGGGAGGGGAAAGGACACACAGTTTAAGGAACACGGCATGTAGGTTGTTCCAAACATCTTGGAGAACTTACTACAGATTTTCTGTAGATGTAGGTTGCCTCAAAATCTTCTGTCTCCTCATGCAATTCCAGACAGACTGAGATCAGGGCTCTGTGGGGGCCAAACCATCACTTCTAGGACTTCTTGTTCTTTTTTACGCTAAAGTTAGTTCTTAATGACATTGGCTGAATGTTTGGGGTCGTTATCCTGCTGCAGAATAAATTTGGGGGCAGTAGTACTCCTCCCTGATAGTATGGCATAATGGATAAGTATCTGCCTGTGTTTACTCAGGATGGGGAGGGTTGCTTACTCTAGGAGCTTTTCTGACACCCTTGGGAGAGGCTGTGCACATCCTATGGGTATGACATTTAAAAGAAGCCCCTTTTTTTAAAGCTGTATAGTGATTTTAATCTACTGAGAATGCTTGATTGCATTGTAACTTTTATTTGAAATGCGAACTTAGCTTTTACCAAAAATGTGTCAAAGTGCAAAATAATGTCCAAAAGCAAAATAATTCACTCTGCCAGTAGCGCTGTGATCAAATTATCTCAATGTCAGAACCAAATATCAAAAGCAAACACAATTCAAGTGAATCAAATGTATTTAAAAAAATGTGAAAGTGAAAAATCCAAAAATGAAAAATAAAAATAAAGTGAAAATAAAATAAAATCCACCCAGTGCAATAGATGTTTGGAAAAAAGGTCCACCAGATACTGCTAACCGCGATTAATAGGGTTTACACTTTTGCCTTCTCCTTTCAAAAGATAAATTTACTTTCTGTGCACAAGTGTTCCCTCTCCCGTTAGAAAGGAACTCACCAGATATCCATGCCTTCCATTCTCATGGTTGCCACGTGAGGCTCAGTTGGCCAACCACTGCGTTTACGGTCCTTAACATTTCTCCAATATCCTCAATGCTGGGAAATACAGGCAGATGCTTATCCATCATCCCAATGTACAGTATATCCTAGTATCTAAGCAGGATGGGGAGGGTTGCTTACACTAGGAGTTTTTCTGACGGGCCTGGGAGAGGCTGTGCACAGCCTATGGGTATGACATTTAAAAGAAGCCCCTTTTTGAAAAGCTGTATAGTGATTTTAATCTACTGAGGATGCTTGAATGCATTGTAACTTTTATTGGAAAGGCGCACTTAGCTTTTAACCACTTTACGACAGCCCGCCACAGTTATACTGCGGCAGGCAGCCGCTCCTGCGCAAACCGCCATAAGTACAAGTCGGTCGCACGCAGGTAGCTAGGGGGCGAGCGCGCCTCCGCTTGTCAGCGGGGAAGCCGATGCACGGGGGCAGGTGGCTCCGATTGCCGTCTGACACATTGCCCGCTGAGAGAGAAGAACGGTCTGCTGTTGTAAACACAGCTGACCGTTCTTCTCCCTGGAATGATCATAGAGCTCCTGTGATCCTTCTATATAGGATCACAGGTTTCTATGATAATTTCACAAGCCACGCCCCCCACAGTTAGAACCACTCCCCTAGGCTCACATTCAACCCCTTGATCACCCACAATGTTATCCCCTTCCCTGCCAGTGTCATTATTACAGTAACAGTGCATATTTTTAGCACTGATTACTATAGTAATGTCACTGGTACCCACAAAAGTGTCAAAAATGTCAGTCAAGGGTCCGATCTGTCCGCCGCAATGTCGCAGTCCCACAAAAAATTGCAGATCGCCGCCATTACTAGTAAAAAAAAAACAATAAAAATTACATAAATCTTTCCCGTAGTTAGTAGACGCGATAAATTTTGCGCAAACCAATCAAAATACGCTTATTGCGATTTATTTTACCAAAAATATGTAGCAGAAAACAAATTGGCCTAAAATGTTAAATTTTGTTGATTTTTTTATTTATTTATTTTTTTTGGGAATGTTATATAGCAGAATGTGAAAAATATTGTTTTTTTCTTCAGAATTGTCACTATTTTTTTTGTTTATAGTGCAAAAAATCAAAAAATAAAAATCGCACAGGTGATCAAATACCTCCAAAAGAAAGCTCTGTTTGTGGGAAAAAAAGGACATCAATTTTATTTAGTTACAGCATCGCACGACCGCACAATTGTCCGTTAAAGTAACGCAGTGCAGAATCGCAAAATATGGCCTGATCATTAAGGGGGCAAATCCTTCCGGTCCAGAAGTGGTTAATAATGACATTTTTAAATTTCCCCTCTTATCTGTTTTTCTTTTTCTTGGGCCATGCCTTGTCTGAGTCTGAGGCTCGGCCCTGAGAATTAGGTATCCAAGATCACTTAAAGTGGAACTACACCATATCTGAGCACTACAAACCGAAAATGCTATTTATTTCATTTTTAATATTCAAAGCAAGCTCACGCATCCCACATATCCTCGATACTTTGTTTTGTTGAAAACTTGCTTTGAATAACACCCCTTTAGCATTTCTAGCCCTGGCCATCTTGAGCAAGGGCAGATGATTCATGTAGCATTTGCTTCCTGGAATTCCTTTGCCCTTATCTCAGACATGCAAGTAGTAGGAGGATGTGCTTAGCTGAGAAAGCCCCTCCTCCCAATGAAAGAATAAAAAATGCCATGAAGATTCCTGGAATGTATGACATCAAAACCAAAAACCGGGAAGCAACTGAAAAAAAGTTGAAAGCAAGTAAATATAATATATTTTTCTATCTATTTACTATGGCTAGCAACATAAGGATTAAAAATAGGTAATGTTGATTGAGAGAGTTTAGTTCTACTTTAATGTATCACAGTTGTTGCTCAGTCAATTGCTTGACTTAAGTAGCTATCAAGCTCATATGATGGCACATTGCTCCAATCATGTGCCATTGATGCAAGATGCTACTTGTGTATTTTTTATCGGCATATTTTTTATCGGGTTCTTTTGCACAGAAACTTTATTGGACACTATTTATACAACTTGTTTATGTTATAGACATTTTATCTGTAATTTTATGAGAACAGTAATATTAGCATTCTCAACATTATACACAGTGGTGTATTGATTTAGGCACTGGCTCACTTTATATGATAAAAGCACTTTATAATTGGAAATCTAGCACTTTGGTAATTAACAGTATTAAGATACGGATATTAATTGATGCACAATAATCACTTTAGAGCACGGAAATGACCTCACTTTTTATGTCGTTAAATGGTCACATTAGCACTTTAAGACATAGATATCATGAAAATTCACTGTTGATGAAATATACATATATAGTATTATTAATTAATAAGGGAAGAAGCATTTTAGTATTTATGATTAGAGAAGAGTGAATATGTAACCAAAGTTTTATTTGAATTTGTGGTTGAATAATTCCTAAAGCGCAGTACAAACCCCTTTTTATATTACATACTTGTGTAGCTTACTCCATAAAGAACAATTCATTTTTTTTCTTTTTAACCACTTAAGCCCCAGAAGATTTTACCCCCTTCCTGACCAGGCCCTATTTTGCGATTTGGCGCTGCGTTACTTTAACGGACAATTGCGCGGTCGTGCGATGCTGTACCTAAACTAAATTGACGTCCTTTTTTCCCCACAAACAGAACTTTCTTTTGGTGGTATTTGATCACCTGTGCAATTTTTTGATCACGTGCTATAAACAAAAAAAGAGCGACAATTTAGCAAAAATAACAATATTTTTCACATTTTTTATATGAAATTCCCCCAAAAAAATTTACAAATCAAAATTTTTTAACATTTTAGGCCAATTTGTTTTCTGCTACATATGTTTGGTAAAAAAAAAATCGCAAAAAGCGTATTTTGATTGGTTTGCGCAAAAGTTATTGCGTTTACTAACTAAGGGAAAGAATTTTGTAATTTTTTTTTTTTTTTTTTTTTAACGAGTAATGGCGGCGATCTGCGGTTTTTTTTGCGGTACTGCGACATTGCGGCGGACAGATCGGACCCTTGACTGACATTTTTTACACTTTTGGGGGTACCAGTGACATTACTACAGTAATCAGTGCTATACATATGCACTGTTACTGTAAAAATGACACTGGCAGGGAAGGGGATAACTTTATTAGACATCCAGGGGTTAAGCGTGTCCCTAGGGGCGTGCTTCTAACTGTAAAGGGGCGTGGCTAGTGGTGTAACAACAGAGACATACAATCCTCCATAGCAGGACCGTATGATCTCTGTTCTTACACAGGGGAGAATGACAGGCGGCTTTGTTTACATCAGCCGCCTGCCTTTCTCCCTCTGCACCGGACGATCGCGAGTGACCGGCAGACATCGGGTCCACCGGTCACACGAGCGGGGATGTGCAGGAGCGAGCAGGGGCGGGAGCGCGCCTCCGGCGGCACGCGCTCGCCCCCTAGAGCCTTACAGGCTAGCGACGTAGTCCTACGTCGCTTTGCCTGTGAGGGGCTGACTGCCACAGTAAATATACTGTGGGCGGTCGGCAAGTGGTTAATTACTACTCCTAGCAATTCTTTGTGGTGATTTTAGCAACACAAGTGAGCTCCTAAAAAATTCCAGTGTAGCTCTAGCCTAATAAGCTGACTACCAGGAAGTAGTTAAATCTTTTAGTAGATCCTTTAGTTTAACCCATATTAGGATAGTCCATAAGATCCAGTAGCCTTACACCTCGAGTTAGGTGGTGGCCACTCAAAGGAAAGTAATAGGAAAATGGTCTTCTTGTTAAGGGAGGGTGGCTGTAATTTTGCAAGCCCTGAATGAGATACATGGGCTTAAAGTGGAGTTCCACCCTATTTTTATACTTACCTCCATCTTCTCGCTCCAGGTCACCTGAAAAAGAAATGGATAATCGCATATTTTTTTTTTTTTACTTACCTCGTAGCGAAGAAAAAATACTTACCTTACTTCCTTCTTCCTCCTTCCTCGGCCGCGGCCCGTCGTCACTTCCTGGCTCTGCAATGATTCCTGGGAGCTGAACGTCATAGCTCCCAGGAATCATTGCGCCTGCACCGGCCCCGACGTCAGTTCCGGGTCGCGCGCGTCATCCCCTTCTAAACAGCTTCTGGGCATGCCCAGAAGCTGTAGAGGGATGACGCGCGCGACCCGGAAGTGACGTCGGGGCCGGTGCAGAGCATCGTGGGACCAAAGAAGGCGGAAAAAGACGCTGAAGGGGATCTCGCTGGCTTCAAGCTGCCCACATCTGAGATGGCAGCGCTGGACAAGACGTTTGCAAGGTAAGTATTTGTCCTAACAGGTAAGTGCAACCCGGGACAGATCAGAGGCTAGCCATTGTGGAATGTACTAGCCCTGACTGTCCCGGGGGTATTAAAAAAAAAAAATCCAGGGTGGAACTCCGCTTTAAGGACCATTTTACAAGCTTACTTTTGTGACAATCACTGCTTCTCAGGAAACCAAAACTCAACCAAGAGCAAACTGGATAGAGAATTTCACTATTTTCTCTTTTAACAGCCTTCAACTCACAACTTCCATGGTAAAACCCAATTGCTTTGTGAAGCCTGAGCCCACATTGGATGTCAGCCATCACTGACATGGAGCGTTTTTATTTAGGGACATTACTTCTATGTACGTCTGTATAATACAATGAACACCTCTGGTAATACTTCCCTGGACAAAAACCACGTCTCATCAGACCTGATTTCAGGTAAGGGCCAAGACCTGACAAAGTTCTCTAATGAAAGTCAATGAGCTGTAGGTCGTAAATCACAAAACAGACCCATCTACTGCTTTTAGAAAATCGCTTTAAAAATAAAATGTTGTATACAATGCTTTTATCAGTAATTGTAAATGTTTAGTTCACAATATCCTTCTGCCATATTCGGGCATTCGAATGATGTATCTGGCTGAGCAATTGTTGGCATTAATAAGGAAGACAGAATATACCCACATGGAAGTCAGATAAGAAGAGAGATATGAGTATTTTTCTCAGTGATATTGTTGCCAATTTGTAACAGAATCTACATTGTATGACTGCTCTGCTAAATGCGGAAGACTCGTGTTTGTTCCACGGGCACAGACTTCAAGAGGTTGAATAAAATGTGTCATCTGTTACATAGCAATAGCAGCAGTTACTGTCAAAACTAAGAATAAAACAGTCACAGAAGAAAAAAACATTGTCATTTGGTATAATTATACTTTAATCACCATTACAGCACAATCCAAATCTTTTTTTTTTTTTTTGTTATTTGGTGATTCAGATGTGATAATTTAGCTGAATTATATTCAGCAGTTCCATTTTTCTCGGACTCTGAGCTTGACAAAGTTGTTCAAAATGAGCGTAGACCTTGGACAGGACAGGCGTTGTGTGAGTTAATTGGTGGGTGGCCTTAATTTATCCATATTTTGACTTTCAGAGCAAACTTTATATTGCCTATACATCTTTTGAATAAAGTCTAGAAATCTAATATATATTTCTTATTCTTACTGTTTTAACCACTTGCCGACCGCTCACTGAGCTGGTACTGCGGCAAAGTGGCTCGTTATCGTCTGGCAACGTAGACCTACGTCACCAGACTCTCCCATCTCTCGGCGGCGCGCTCGTGCCACGCCACCGGAGGCTCGCTCCCGCTGCATTCAGACCCAGCGGGAGTCGGGCCAGGGGAGGAAAGGCGGTGATCACCGCCGCTCTTCCCCGATTGTCGGGGATCGAGTGAGGAAATCCGCCCACTTGTGTAAACAAAGCGGGCAGATCTCCTAAGTGACAGGCAGGGATAGATTACAGGATTCAGCATAGTTGAACCTGCGATCTGTGTCTGTGTCACCCAGTCCCCTCCCCCCACACACGTCAGTAAGCATGAGGCATACATTTAACCCCTTGATCCCCAATAAGGTTAACCCCTTCCCTGCCAGTGTCATTATTACAGTAACAGTGCATATTTATAGCACTGATTACTGTAGTAATGTCACTGGTACCCCCAAAAGTGTCAAAAATGTCAGTCAGGGGTCCGGACTGTCCGCCGCAATGTCGCAGTCCCGCAAAAAAAATCGCAGATCACCGTCATTACTAGTAAAAAAAAAATAAACAATAAAAATGACATAAATCTTTCCCGTAGTTAGTAAACGCGATAACTTTTGCGAAAACCAATCAAAATACCCCTATTGTGATTTTTTTTACCAAAAATATGTAGCAGAAAACAAATTGGCCTAAAATGTTAAAACATTTTGATTTTTTAATTTTTTTTTGGATATGTTATACAGTATATCAGAATGAAAAAAATATTGTTTTTTTTTTTTTTTCAAAATTTAAAAATTGCACAGGTGATCAAATACCACCAAAAGAAAGCTCTATTTGTGGGGAAAAAGAGGACATAAATTAAATTTGGGTACAGCGTTGTACAACCGCGCAATTGTCCGCTAAATTAACACAGTGCTGAATCGCAAAATATAGCCTGGTCAGGAATGGGGTAAAATCTTCCGGTCTTAAAGTTGTAAAAATACGCTCATTGAGAATTTTTTTGTCAAAGACATGTAGCTAAATACATTTTGGCCTAAATATATGACAAAAATTGAATACATTGAATATTTTTTAACTGTCAAATTAGAAAATGTCAATTTTTTCACAAAATTTTTGCTCTTTTTTTATTAATATCGCAAAAAATGAAAAGTGCAGAGGTCAGTTAAAGTGACGCAGTGCCAAGTTGCAAAAAGTGGCCTGGACGTAAAGCAGGAAAATCCTCTGGTAGCAAAGTGGTTAAAGCCTAAACCCAGCCAAATGTTTTTTTTTTTTTAACCACTTCAGATTTACCCCTTCATAACCAGGCCATTTTTTGCGATATGGCACTGCATTATTCTAACTGACCATTGCGCGGTCGTGCGACACTGTATCCACATAAAATATATGTACTTTTCCCCCCACAAATAGAGTTTTTTTTTGTATATTATCACCTCTGTGGTTTTTATCTTTTGCGCTATAAACAAAAAAAAAAAAAAAAAAACAAAGATTTTAAAAAAACAAAAACATTTTTTTACTTTCTGCTTAAAAAAACACATCCAATAAAAAAAATCTAAAAAATTTAATTTCTCTGTCAATTTAGGCCAATATGTATTACATATACATATTTTTGGTAAATTATTTTTGATAAAAAAAAAATCACAATAAGCGTATATTGATTGGTTTGGTTTGCACAAAAGTTATAGCGTCTACAAACTATGGGATATATTTATGGAATTTTTATTTATGTAATTATTTTTTACTACTAATGGCAGTGATCAGCGACTTATAGCAGAACTGCGATATTGTGACAGACAAATCGGACACTAACTGACATTTTTTACAATTTTTTCGGAACCAGTGACACTAATACAGCAATCAGTGCTAAAAATATGCACTGCCACTGTACTAATGACACTGGCTGGGGGTGATCAAAGGGTTAAGTGTATGTTTTTTACAGTGTGAGAGGTGCTTTTACTAGGGGAAGACATGGATTCTTGTCTATGCTTTGCAGGAACACAGGATCCATGCTTTCCCTCCTGACAGAACAGCAATCTGTCTTGTTTACATAGACTGCCGTTCTGCCTCTGCACTGAAAAATCAGCGGGTACATTGAGTTTGCGGTACCCGCTGATCGGCTCTCGCTGTGAATTATTACAGTAGGAGCAAGCCACCAATGGCATGCATTCGCGCCCGCCACCCAGCAGCGCAGGATCACAAATATATACGTCCCAGTAAAACTGCTATAGTGTGGTCGGCAAGTTGTGCAAATTGGGTAAAAGTTAAAAATTCTGTGAGTTTTTAGTTTTTGAGGTAGTGGTAGAGGAGTGCTGGACACAGATTTTCAGAGGTTATCAAAATTTGGACGAAGTCATTACATGAGCCTAGTTGGCATGTATTCCATAGCTCATCATAAACACGAGGATCTCCCACAGGAGGACATTCACCCGAGTTGGGAAATCCAAGTGTTATAGGTCAAAGAGAACTCCAAATGAGACATTTTTAGGAGTCCAAAGTCTTTATTGTTCAACTGGGTACAACAAGCATAGAAAAGAACAGTCTGTAACCAGCTGAACAATAAAGACTTTGGACCCCTGAGATTTTTCATATGGTACTCTCTTTTATCCATAATACTTAAGGCCCGTACACACGTAGCGATTGTCGGCCGTAAATATTCGGCCACCGAACGATCGGCCGATTGTCGGCTTGTTAGTATGATGCTTCCGACAACCGACTGCGACTTTTCGGCCGAACAGAATCTGGTGTGCAGGCTATAAAATTTTTGTTGGCCAACACCAGAACGGCCAATTGTTCCTCAGTCAGTACAGAATTCAGCCGACAAACAGCAGATGAGCAAAACTGGGCATGCTCAGAGAAGAAAAAGCACACGGAAAGTTAACCATCACATGACATCACTTCTGCAGTTGGCTGTTGTTGGCCGACAAAATTCGTGTGCAGTCTTTAGCACTTTTTAACCGACAGGACAGCACCGGACAAAAGACGGCCGATCGTTCGGCCGACAATCGGTACGTGTGTACGGGGCTTTTGTTTTTAATTTGACCAATTGGGGAGATTTTCCCCCATTTCCTGTTCCTGTGACATCAGCACAAGAATTGAGGGGGCAGTAGGCACTAATTTAAGGCATAGAGAGCAATAAAAATATCAAACCCTACTTCACAATATTAAAAATTTGTTTTTGTCTGTACTCTCATTGAAGAGATTTCCCATCACTTTCTGTCTGGATAGAAAGCAAAGGGAAATCTCTCTAGTAGTGGTGTGGCCAACAATAAGAACCATTTTATAATTTTTTTTATAAAAATGGTGTCGCGCTAATCCTTAATCCACAATACTAATGAGCAGGCTGATGAATGTAAGAAGGTGAGTCCCAAAGGTGCTGGCAGAGTCCACATCCACTATATTGATGTAAATTGTGAAGCAGAAAAGACCACCACCGAGCAGAATATCAGGGTACTCTTACCAGCTGCATAGACCCCTGAGGGTCAAACCAAGCCCAGATAGAAATGCTGACACTGACAGGGAAGGACCAGACCGCTTCAAAAAGCCTCTTTCCAATGCTCTTACACCCGGGTTCCCCCGACTCTTCCAAGAAAAGTATCAGCAAAGTTAGGCAGTAAAAGATGCGGTTTCAGCAGACATCTGGGTCCGTGCGTTCCACGCCCCTCAATATCCTCTAGCGGAAGTGACGCGATTGGGTAGAAAATCCCGCTCTACATACATTGTTTGAACAACGTCCCCCGGAGCAGCCAATAAGAACCATGGAAAGGTTCTGTTCTGGAGTGAGTATAGTTTTGACTCTGTCTGCCTATCAGAGGAGCAGCAGGCAAATTCTATATTGCTTTCTGTTTAATAGAGAGCAGGATCTGTGAGTTAGGTCTGCTGGTCTGCTCATGGTGCTCAGTGTGTGATTTATCTGGTCTGGAGAGTGTTCCACGCTGGTCCAATGGGGAGGCACATTGGACAGTGGAGTAAACCTGACCAATGGGTACACAGGCTTTGATACAGCTTCAGTGATTGGCACAGACTGGTGGTCTCGGTGCATTCTGGGGTGTGGTTTAAAAGCCAGGAGCACGTGTGCTGTGGAGTCTTTGGCTGGTGAGCAGAGTCCCAGAGTGGTGGTGTAGTGGTGGCACGTGGTCACAGGTGGTCGGCCTTGGGACCAGGAAGGAGCTGAACCCAGAGGTCCATGACAGCGGACTGGTTGAGACACTGTAGACCCTCGAAAAACAGTATCATGAGTACAGGGGATCGTGTCTAGGGGCCTGACCTGAGGGGAGGCCACCCCGGTGTAGGATAGTCAGAGGACGGGTGTCAGCAGGTGGAGTGAAAGGGGGTACTAGAGGTGTATCCCGAAGATAATTCTTCCTAACAAGTAAATCCTAAATTCATCTAAGTGGCAAGGTGAATAAGGCAGCCTGGCTGCATCTTCAGACAGGAGTCCTCATCTATTGTGAATAGTTCAAGTTGGAGTATCCCACTCTTCCCTTCTTCTATCCTTATTTAAAATAAAACCACAAAAACAACTACAACCCCTAGACTGTTTATTGACTGAGCCAAGGAGTAAAGAGTTAAATGTGCATGCTGCAGTTGCTAACGGTAACCCAGGGGGATCCCAAGGTGAATAATCCAGCAGTCCTCAAGGGGGCAGTGCTACAGTTCTAACACTTTACCATTCTAGACAAAAAGCTATAAAACATTTTGGCTGCATTTGGACTTTTCATTTCTGCTATAGCAGCTGGCCAGTTTGTCTATTTTTTCTCTGCAAGCTGCTAGCTACTGTATATAGTAGAGGTGGTACAAACGGCTGTAATGCCAACTAATCACTTCTGCATTGTGGGGAATGTGAACCCCCCCTGCCCCTGGATGCCCCCCTCCCCCCTTGCCTTTCTACCATGTATCCCAGGCTCACCTGTTCCTCCTTAGTGCCAGAGACCTCCATGGCAAGTGGCAGGATGGTGAGAGATGGGAGATTAAACTTATATATATATATAGAGAGAGAGAGAGAGAGAGAGAGAGAGAGAGAGAGAGAGAGAGAGAGAGAGAGAGAGAGAGAGAGAGAGAGAGAGAGAGAGAGAGAGAGAGAGAGAGAGAGAGAGAGAGAGAGAGAGAGAGAGAGAGAGAGAGAGAGAGAGAGAGAAAATCGTGGATGTGGACAGAGCATGACATTCTACTCAAAGTATAAATAATAAAGTTTATTTGGCACAAAAATGCAAACAATTTAATCAAACTTTTGTGGGGAAAAAAAAATAGCAAATAAAGAAAAATCAATACAGAGTATACAGTTGCGACATAAATCATATTGTAATTGAATGTTATTAAAAATGACCTTTTCTTTTCAATCTGCTGCTGTTGTAATTTTCTGAAAATGCAATGCAATATGGCAACCTGGAAGTGTTCTGTACACAGAATGTATACTGACCACACCCCAGAAACATTCATTTCCTGCTTGTGTGATTGGCTCACCAATTTTCCCAGAAGTCTGCCTAAGATTTCTGGCATCCCCTGCAACAAAAATTTCATTTTTGGTGAGATACTCCCAATAGAAACACGTCTAAAGGTATGCAGATCCAGCAACTGTCCTCATTAGAGCTTGCAGCTGCCACAGCTGATAGATAATTATGAGACCACTCCCATTAGACCCACTCAGCACAGAGGCACAGAGGAACAAACAATGATTTCTTTAGAATAACAAAAGGTAGGAATTTGCAACAAAGTTTGTTAAAATCCTTGTAATGTACAGAGATCACCCAAAGGGGAGTGTTTTTATCTAAAAAAAGTGGAGTTACGCTTTAAGTACACAAAAGCACATCCGTCCCTAACCCATTAAAATAGAACAACATAGTCCCCCCATACACACTGACCTCTCTTGAATCAGACTCCTTGCAAACCTAGGCTTCCTGCACTTCAAATACTCCATATCAAGTAAATGTAATACACAGACATTGCATGGTCCTAGATCAGTGATTGCGAACCTTGGCACCCCAGATGTTTTGGAACTACATTTCCCATGATGTTTATGCATTTTGTAATGTAGTGAAGCATCATGGGAAATGTAGTTGCAAAACATCTGGGGTGCCACTGCCAAGGTTCGTCATCACTGTCCTAGACCATGTTCACAATGTAAACAGCCTACAGTCAAAACTAAGGTAGGAACAAATTAGTTAGCTGTCTTCAATAGATGTTGTCATACACAGACAATTTGACATATAGGGGTTGATTTAGGTGTGTGATTTTAACTGCAGTTTCTGTCTCTGACTGGTTTATGGTTCCTGACAGGGGGAGAAGAGGGAAGCCATCAGCACTGCTGGGGGTAAAGGTGCAACACGTGGGGAAGCCTGGGCAGTAGAGAGAATCTGCGCAAAGTGATTATGGTGTGCCCAGGCACACCTGGCACACGCACTGTGCCCACCTATGGCCCCTCTGGTCAGGAAAGAAGTGGATTGCACACAGACTGTGCTGCATCAGCTTTAACAGAGTACAGAGGTGATGTTGTTGGTCTAATAAACCTACCAATGTCTTCTTAAAGAGAACCTGTCACCAACAGTAGATGGTCACATTGGGAGCTTAGCTCATATTTGCTATCTATTTACTCGAGCCAAGTTTATTGTCATGGTCTAGCCTGCAGATTTCTGTTGGTGAAATTCTTACCTCCTTGCTGCAGTGTTATGCTAGATCTGTAACTTCATTTCACAAGTGGTGTTTGACTTCTCTAATCACCTATGGGTGTCACCTGCTCTACTGTGAGTTTATATACTTTCCCTTCAATTTCTTCCTGCTTCACCTCCCTGGTATCTTCCCTATATACTGTATACATGTGCTCAGTGTAGCGCTTCTTGCCTGAGCAATTTCACAGTTCTCTTAGTTCCCTTCTTCTTACTATTTGTGTATTCTGTCTGACTACCCTAAGGTTGCCTCCTCATCCCTTTAACCTTCCTAGCAGTATTCCCTAGCATGGCTCGGGGTTACATTTCAGAGCCAAAAGCGGTAACCCCGAGCCACACTCGGGGTACCGCCAGAAGCATCGCTGGATCCTGTAAGAGAGGTTTCTTACCTTGTCACCGGGATCCAGCCATGTGTCCGGCGGTGTCTAGCGGCGGTTTTTCCTCCCGATCGTCTCCGTGCCCCGGCTTCCGTCTCCTGCGACGTGACGTTCGCAGGGGGGTGGAACCGGCGGCAAATTCAAATGTAAAACACACCAAACACACTGATACCATTCAAAATAAAAAAAAAATCACATTAGTTTGCCCCCCAGTGCCCTTTCCTGCAGTTTTACTGTACTTTTTATGTAAATATATATATATATACAGTGTAAATATACACATATGTAAATATACACATATATATATATATATATATATATATATATATATACATATATACATATATATATATATATATATATATATATATATATATATACACAAATATACATATATATATCTATATACGTAATTCTTGTGAATGAGCAGCCCAAACCAACTGTATACATTATATATATATATATATATATATATATATATATATATATATATATATATATATATATATATATATAGATATATATATATGTATACATATATTATGTATACATATATATATATATATATATATATATAAAATAAATGTATACAGTTGGTTTGGGCTGCTCATTCACAAGAATTACATGCAAAATAATGGTACCGCTTTCAGCACCTAAAATCCAAAAGAATCATACCGCCAGGGAGGTTAAACCCGAACACATATTTATTACACAGGTTCTGTTGTTGAATTGGGTGGTAATTAGTACCTTCTCTGCATTTCATTAGCTTCAGACCCTGTATCATTAATATGTGTTTGGTTAACAGGATGAGGTGACAACCCAAAACTACCCATGTACCGATCCCGGCTTCATCTACTTTCTTTTCTTGTCTGCCACTTGTCCTGACCTCGGCTTGTTTCCTGTTTTTACCTTTAGTCTCCTGTTGTTGTACTCTGCACTCGCTAGTATGGGATGGGCTTGATGTTCGAGTTGAACATGAGTTTGACTCGAACATCAGATGTTCGTGTGTTCGCTTCACACACGAATAATTGGGCGCTCGGCTCGAAGTTGGCCCGCCGATGAGCATCTCATAATGCACTGCGCTGGTGCAGTGAATAAATTACTGATGATTTTCCAAAGCATGCACCTGACCTGTATGCTTTGGCCAATCACAGCACAATGTCCTGTCAGAGCCATGATTGGCCAAAGGCAGGGTGCCTTAAGCCAATCATGGCTCAGGGGTTAATTTCATACCCCACACTATATAAGGCTGCTGCTTACACGGCAGTCGTGTATAGTGTGTTATAATAGAGGTTAGGCAGGTAGTTAGTGGACAGTTAGTTTAGTGCAGTCAGTGTAGTGTTCAGGTTATACCCCACTTTTATAATGTATAGATATGTTGTAGTCCTGGGTCCCCTCTCAGTGCTCCCCAAGTTGTGTGTCCCTGTCACGTATAGTTTGTAAACAGTGCAATGTCAAGCTGACCAAGATTTCCCAATAGACGCCAATATTAACCACTTTACCACCGGAGGATTTTCCTGCTTTACGTCCAGGCCACTTTTTGCAACTTGGCACTGTGTGACTTTAACTGACAATTGTCATGCAATGCCGTACCCCAACGAAATTTACGTCCTTTTTTTTTCCACAAACAGAGCTTTCTTTTGGTGGTATTTGATCACCTCTGCGCTTTTCATTTTTTGCGATATTAATAAAAAAAGAGCGACAATTTTGAAAAAATAACAATATTTTTCTACTTTGACAGTTAAAAAATATCCAATATATTCAATTTTTGTCATATATTTAGGCCAAAATGTATTTAGCTACATGTCTTTGACAAAAAAATTCTCAATGAGCGTATTTTTAACCACTTTAAGACCGGAAGATTTTACCCCATTCCTGACCAGGCCATATTTTGCGATTCGGCACTGCGTTATTTTAACAGACAATTGCGCGGTCTTGCGATGCTGTACCCAAATTAAAAAACTGTACCTAAATGAGATTTACGTCCTTTTTTCCCCACAAATAGAGCTTTCTTTTGGGGGTATTTGATCACCTGTGCGATTTTTACTTTTTGCACTATAAACAAAAAAATAGCGACAATTTTGAAAAAATTACTATATTTTTCACATTTTTTTTTATATGAAATTTCCCCCCCAAAAAAATTTAAAAATCAATTTTTTTACATTTTAGGCCAATTTGTTTTCTGCTACGTATTTTTGGTAAAAAAACATTGCAATAAGCGTATTTTGATTGGTTTGCACAAAATGTATCGCAGCAACTAACTACGGGAAAGATTTATGTCATTTTTATTGTTTTTTTTTTTTTAACTAGTAATGGCGGCGATCTGGCGGCGATCTGCGATTTTTTTTTTTGCGGGACTGCAACATTGCGGCAGACAGATCGGACCCTTGACTGACATTGTTGACACTTTTGGGGGGACCAGTGACATTACTACAGTAATCAGTGCTATACATATGCACTGTTACTGTAAAAATGACACTGGCAGGGAAGGGGTTAACTTTATTGGTGATCAAGGGGTTAAATGTATGCCTGGTGCTTACTGACGTGTGTGGGGGGAGGGAATTGTGTGACACAGGCACAGATCGCAGGTTCAGCTATGCTGAATCCTGTAATCTGTGACTGCCTGTCACATAGGAGATCCGCCCACTTTGTTTACACAAGCGGGCGGATTTCCTCACTCGACCCTCGACGATTGGGGAAGAGCGGCGATGATCACCGCCTCTCCTCCCCTGGCCCGACTCCCGCTGTGTCTGAATACAGCGGGAACGAGCGTACGGCGGCGCCCGTGCGCCGCCCAGAAGGGGAGGAGTCCAGCGAGGTCTACGTCGCTGGATGGAATCGAGCCACTTTGCCGCAGTACGCTCAATGTGAGCGTTCGGCAAGTGGTTAGAGACAGGGAGCAGTGCCAGGCCAAGCTGACCAATATTTTCCATAGAGGCCAATGGGCGCTGAAAGCTGAAAATTGGTCTAGGCAGGAAGGGGGTGAAAGTGCCCTGAATTTAAGTGGTTAAGGAGAACCCTATGTCAGAATTAAAAAAAAAAAACGGCATGGGGTCCCCCCCCCAAAATCCATACCAGGCCCTTTGGGTCTAGTACAGATTTTAAGGGGAACTCCACGCCAAAATTGAAAAAAAAAACGGCATGGGGTCCCCCCTAAAATCCATACCAGGCCCTTTGGGTCTGGTACAGATTTTAAGGGGAACTCCACGCCAAAATTGAAAAAAAAAAACATTGTGGGGTCCCCCCTAAAATCCATACCAGGCCCTTTGGGTCTGGTATAGATTTTAAGGGGAACTCCACGCCAAAATTAAAAAAAAAAAACAGTACGGGGTCCCTCTCGAAATACAAGGTGCCCCCCAAAGCCCCCAGATCCCGCCCCCCTACGGGAATGGGTATCAGGTACATTTAACCCTACCCATTCACCAAAAAGTGTACAAAAAAATAAACACAAAAGTCAGTTTTTAACAAGTCCTTTACTCAAAAATAAAAAAATAGTGTCCCTCAATGTAAATGTCAAACACTATGCCCGCTGCACACGAAAAATAGAAAAAATTGAAAGACGCTTCCGCCTCTTCTGAGGCCTCCTGCCAAATGGCGCTCGTATAGTTCAGGAGAGGGGGCGCTCGCTCCCCCCCCCATCCTGGCCTGCCAGGCTGCATGCTCAGATAAGGGTCTGGTATGGATTTTGGGGGGACCCCCACACCATTTTATTTTCTTTTATCTGTATTACCGGGAGCCGACAATACATTGCAGCTGCGAGCAAGTTTAAATGACAGTGGTTGAATCTAGAAGCGAATCCCTTTGGAACAAGGGGACCTCCAGATATCTAGCCCTCCCCACTACATGCATGGGTACATAGTACCCCTTGTTTCCTTTTCACAAAAATGTGAAATAGTAAATATACACACATACCATAAATCAATAAATAAACATTGTCCCCACATGTTATTTCTTCGTTCAGTAAGTAGATCCATCCTCAATCATGATAAACGACGTTCAGACGACTCACACCACGACAGTTCTCTCTCAACAATACTCACAAATGACAGTTCCCTGGCCGTCTGCTTGATGTTAACAAACTAGACAAGGAAGCAGGCAGACGTCATTAACAGCTTGAGTCAACTCATGGTTGACTTGAACTCAAAGCTCATCCCTAGTTGTGCCAAACTCTTGTGTTGCTGTGTGTGACTACATTATGGAAATATACAGTGGGTACGGAAAGTATTCAGACCCCCTTAAATTTTTCACTCTTTGTTATATTGCATCCATTTGCTAAAATCATTTAGGTTCATTCTTCTTCCTCATGAATGTACACATAGCACCCCATACTGACAGAAAAACACAGAATTGTTGACATTGTTGCAGATTTATTAAAAAAGAAAAACTGAAATATCACATGGTCCTAAGTAGGGTTGAGCGGACACCTAGATGTCCGTGTTCGACAGGTTCGGCCGAACTTTAAAAAAAAGTCCGGGTCCGTGTCCCGGACTTTTACCGAACTTTTCCCGGACACCGAACCCCATTAAAGTCAATGGGGACCCGAACTTTAAGGCACTAAAATGGCTCTAAAACACCAAAGGAAAGGGCTAGAGTGCTGCAAATGGCAGCAAAACGTAATTAAGAGCATGGCAAGTGCTCTGCAAACAAATGTGGATAGGGAAATAACTTAAAACAACAAAAAAAAACAGAAAAATAAAACAATGTTCTTCTTCATCTCTGAAGGACGAGGCCCATATGGAGTAGGAGGGAGGTTGAGGTGGTGGTGGATGTGGCGGTGACATAGGCGTGCGCACAGGGTGTGCTGGGTGTGCCTGGGCACACCCTAATCACCTAGGGCACATAGCATTGCCAGTGAGGAGATGGGAAAGATCTCCCTGGGACCTGCTCTGCTCTATTTCTCCTTGCCTACAGGTACATGGCCCCGATACATTACTCTCCCTGCTGGCAAACACATGCATGTGTATTTCAACTTTGGGGTGCACACCTTAATGCAATAGGCTGCGCACACCTATGGGCGGTGTAGGTGGAAGCGGCGGTGGAGGAGGACCAGGGCCGGATTAACAGCATCATGGGCTTGGTGCTGAGGATTTTGAAGGGCCTTAGGGCCGTGCCTTGCCATGCACCCAGAGGAGGAAGGGTGCAGCCATGCATGCCTAATTCAACATGGGATGCTGTCTCTGAAGCCCATAAACACATCCATGCATCGCCAACTGTCCCTCCTTGTCCGGCCTTCACGCTGTGTGGGGAGGTTCTGAGGGTGCTGCCTGGGGAAGCGAGCATAGAAGCCAGACTTCTGTGTTTACAAGTGACAGAAGAGCGGTAACAGTGAATATGGCCAACCCGGGGCCTATATAAAAGGTAGGGGCCTGGAGCTGCAGCTCCAATAGCCCCTACATTAATCTGGCCCTGAGGAGGAGGACGAGGTAGCCAACACTGCTTCTTTTCACAAATTTTAAATGAGGGTACACCCCAAAAGAGTGAGAAAGAGCAAAAATGGAACAATGGGTGGGTAAGGTCGGTATCCATTGCTATTCTGCATAAGGTACGGAAAAGTCCCGTGGGATCCATGCCTGGTTCATTTTAATGAACGTGAGCTTGTCCACATTGTCTCTGGACAGGCGGCTGCGCTTGTCTGTTATAACGCCCCCAGCCGTGCTAAATACCCGTTCAGATAATACACTGGCTGCAGGGCACGCCAGCACCTCCAAGGCGTAAAGGGCAAGCTCAGGCCATGTGCCCAATTTGGAGACCCAGAAGTTGAAGGGGGCAGACCCGTCATTCACTACATGTAGGCGTGTGCACACATACTGCTCCACCATGTTGGTAAAATGCTGCCTCCTGCTAAGACGTTCCATCTGAGCTGCTGGTGCTGCTGTTTGTTGTGGCGTGCTGACAAAGCTTTTCCACATTTCGGCCATGCTAACCCTGCCTTCTGAGGTGCTGGCGGTGCCCTGGTTGCGTTGGCGACCTCCTCCTCCTCCTCCTCTGCCTTGTGCTTCCACTGTGGCCCCGCTGTCAGATGGGAATGCCAGCAGCATGGCGTCTACCAGCGTGCGCTTGTACTCGCGCATCTTGCGATCGCGCTCCAGTGAGTGAATTAAGGACGGTACGTTGTCCTTGTAACGGGGATCCAGCAGCGTGGCCACCCAGTAATCAGCACAAGTTAGAATGTGGGCAACTCGGCGGTCGTTGTGGAGACACTGCAGCATGTAATCGCTCATGTGTGCCAGGCTGCCCAGAGGCAACGAAAGGCTGTCCTCTGTGGGAGGTGTATGGTCCGTGTCCTCTGTATCCCCCCAGCCACGCACCAGTGATGGCCATGAGCTGGCCTGGGTGCCACCCTGCTGTGAACATGGTTCCATCTCCTCCTCCAGCTCCTCCTCCTCCTCATCCTCCTCATCCTCCAGAACTGTGCCCCTGCTGGACAATTGCGTCCCTGGCGTTTGCGTGTGCAGGAACCCACCCTCGGAGCCCCTTGCGAATGACTGCCCTGAAAGCCTTGGAAATGTTACCTCTTCATCCTCCTCCTCCTCCTCATCCTGTGCCACATCCTCTTCCATCATCGCCCGAATTGTTTTTTCAAGGAGGCATAGAAGTGGGATAGTTAAGCTGAGAACGGCGTCATTGCCACTGGCCATGTTGGTGGAGTACTCAAAACAGCGCAACAAGGCACACAGGTCTCGCATGGAGGCCCAGTTATTGGTGGTGAAGTGGTGCTGTTCCGCAGAGCGACTCACGCGTGCGTGCTGCAGCTGAAACTCCACTATGGCCTGCTGCTGCTCGCACAGTCTTTCCAGCATGTGCAAGGTGGAGTTCCACCTTGTGGGCACGTCACATATGAGGCGGTGAGCGGGAAGGCCGAAGTTACGCTGCAGCGCTGCCAGGCGAGCAGCAGCAGGGTGAGAACGCCGAAAGTGCGCACAAACGGCCCGCACTTTCTGCAGCAGCTCTGACATATCGGGGTAGTTTTTAAGGAACCTCTGCACCACCAAATTCAGCACATGCGCCAGGCAAGGGATGTGCGTCAAACCGGCTAGGCCCAGAGCTGCTATGAGATTTCGCCCGTTATCGCACACCACCAGGCCGGGCTTGAGGCTCGCTGGCAGCAACCACTCATTTGTCTGCTGTTCCATGCTCCTCCACAACTCCTGCGCGGTGTGTGGTTTGTCCCCCAAACAGGCAAGTTGTAAAACTGCCTGCTGTCGTTTACCCCTGGCCGTGCTGAAGTTGGTGGTGAAGGTGTTACGCTGTCCGGATGAGGAGGCGGTAGAGGATGAGGAAGCGGAGTAGGAGGAGTTAGGAACAGGAGGCAAACTGAAGCGCCCTGCAATCCTCGGTGGTGGAAGGACATGCGCCAAATTGCTATCCGCCTCAGGCCCATCCGCCACTGCATTTACCCAGTGTGCCGTTAGGGAGATATAACGCCCCTGACCGTGCTTACTGGTCCACGTATCCGTAGTTAGGTGGACCTTGGCACAGATGGCGTTGCGCAGTGCACACCTGATTTTTTCCCCCACTTGGTTGTGCAGGGAAGGGATGGCTTGCCTGGAAAAGTAGTGGCGGCTGGGCACGACGTACTGTGGGACAGCCACCGACATAAGGTTTTTAAAACTGTGCGTCTCCACCAGACGGAATGACAGCATTTCAAAGGCCAATAATTTTGAAATGCTGGCATTCAGGGCCAGGGATCGCGGGTGGGTAGGGGGGTACTTCCTCTTCCTCTCAAGTGTTTGGGAGATGGAAAGCTGAACGCTTCCACGGGACATTGTGGAGATGGTTGTTGGTGACCCAGGTGGTGGTGTTGCTGACAGATCGTCTGTTTGCGGGGTGGCAGGTGCCGGTATCACTACAGATGTGGCTGGAGCGGCCGAGACTGCAGCAGAAGAGGAAGCAGGATGAGCCAGAGACGTTTCTTGGTTTTGAAGGTGTGTACTCCACTGCAGCTCGTGCTTTGCACTTAGATGCCTGATCATGCAGGTTGTGCTCAGGTTGAGAAGGTTCATGCCTCGCTTCAAGCTCTGATTGCACAGGGTGCAAACCACTCGTGTCCTGTCATCAGCACATTTTCTAAAGAACTTCCACGCTAGAGAACTCCTTTGAGCTGACTTTGGTGCGCTCGTTCCCTTGCTGCGTTGGGCAGTAGCGGGCGTAGTGTCTAGGGCACGGCCGCTCCGCTTCTGCACCCTGCTCCCTCTTCTGCTGTGCTGGTGGCTCTGTGCGACCACCGCCTCTTCCTCCAAACTATTCAGTTCACCTGCATGACGTTCATTCCATGTGGGGTCGAGGACCTCATCGTCCTCCACATCATCTTCCACCCAGTCTTCACCCCTGCCCTCCTTGTCGGTCTCCACAATGCTGAACGCCGCAGCAGTTGGCACCTGCGTTTCGTCATCATCGGAGACGTGCTGCGATGATCCTTGCATGTACTCATCTTGAGAAATAAGTGGTTGGGCATCGCTGCACTCAATCTCTTCCACTTCTGGGGCAGGGCTAGGTGGATGGCCCTGGGAAACCCTGCTGACAGAGTCCTCAAAAAGAATAAGAGACTGCTGTATGGCTTGGGGCTCAGACTGCTGGCCTGATTTGCAAGGGGGTGAGGTGAAAGACGGTTGGACATTGGCTGCAGGTGCCAACTCTGACCTTTCTGCAGTAGACTGGGTGGGAGACAATGTGAAGGAACTGGAGGCACTGTCAGCAGCAAACCAATCTACTATCGCCTCAACTTGTTCTGGCCTCATCACTTCTAGGGGCGTTTGATGCCCTACCAAATACTGATGCAGGTTCTGTCGCCTACTCACACTTGAGGAAGGTGTTTCACTTGTGCGTGTAGCTGGCACAGATCGACCATGTCCTCTCCTTGCAACAGGAGCTCTACCAGCAGCACCACGACCCAGGCCACGGCCCTTATTTGACGGTCTCCTCATATTTCTGTAATTTAAGATCTTGCCCTAGAAAGGTTTTTATTGAATAGCGGAATAGAAAATATGATCCAAAAAAAGTGTATGTATATCACACGTACACAACCACACTAGGCCCCAATTACTATTGTTTGTACCCCTAAAAGGCTAGATGAGGAGTAGGGGGAGTATGGAACAGGCAGCACCCTCAAACCTTCAGAAGTATGAGATGAACCCCAACAACTTGGAAAGGTGGATCTGTCTCACACGTACCGACACAGACTATCCCGCAATTCAATTGATCCTCAAAGGTTTTTATTGAATAGCGGAATAGGAAATATGATCAAAAAAAGTGTATGTATCTCGCACGTACACAACCACACTAGGCCCCAATTACTATTGTTTGTACCCCTAAAAGGCTAGATGAGGAGTAGGGGGGGTATGGAACAGGCAGCACCCTCAAACCTTCAGAAGTATGAGATGAACCCCAACAACTTGGAAAGGTGGATCTCTCTCACACGTACCGACACAGACTATCCCGCAATTCAATTGATCCTCAAAGGTTTTTATTGAATAGCGGAATAGGAAATATGATCAAAAAAAGTGTATGTATCTCGCACGTACACAACCACACTAGGCCCCAATTACTATTGTTTGTACCCCTAAAAGGCTAGATGAGGAGTAGGGGGGGTATGGAACAGGCAGCACCCTCAAACCTTCAGAAGTATGAGATGAACCCCAACAACTTGGAAAGGTGGATCTGTCTCACACGTACCGACACAGACTATCCCGCAATTCAATTGATCCTCAAAGGTTTTTATTGAATAGCGGAATAGGAAATATGATCAAAAAAAGTGTATGTATCTCGCACGTACACAACCACACTAGGCCCCAATTACTATTGTTTGTACCCCTAAAAGGCTAGATGAGGAGTAGGGGGGGTATGGAACAGGCAGCACCCTCAAACCTTCAGAAGTATGAGATGAACCCCAACAACTTGGAAAGGTGGATCTCTCTCACACGTACCGACACAGACTATCCCGCAATTCAATTGATCCTCAAAGGTTTTTATTGAATAGCGGAATAGGAAATATGATCAAAAAAAGTGTATGTATCTCGCACGTACACAACCACACTAGGCCCCAATTACTATTGTTTGTACCCCTAAAAGGCTAGATGAGGAGTAGGGGGGGTATGGAACAGGCAGCACCCTCAAACCTTCAGAAGTATGAGATGAACCCCAACAACTTGGAAAGGTGGATCTCTCTCACACGTACCGACACAGACTATCCCGCAATTCAATTGATCCTCAAAGGTTTTTATTGAATAGCGGAATAGGAAATATGATCAAAAAAAGTGTATGTATCTCGCACGTACACAACCACACTAGGCCCCAATTACTATTGTTTGTACCCCTAAAAGGCTAGATGAGGAGTAGGGGGGGTATGGAACAGGCAGCACCCTCAAACCTTCAGAAGTATGAGATGAACCCCAACAACTTGGAAAGGTGGATCTCTCTCACACGTACCGACACAGACTATCCCGCAATTCAATTGATCCTCAAAGGTTTTTATTGAATAGCGGAATAGGAAATATGATCAAAAAAAGTGTATGTATCTCGCACGTACACAACCACACTAGGCCCCAATTACTATTGTTTGTACCCCTAAAAGGCTAGATGAGGAGTAGGGGGGGTATGGAACAGGCAGCACCCTCAAACCTTCAGAAGTATGAGATGAACCCCAACAACTTGGAAAGGTGGATCTCTCTCACACGTACCGACACAGACTATCCCGCAATTCAATTGATCCTCAAAGGTTTTTATTGAATAGCGGAATAGGAAATATGATCAAAAAAAGTGTATGTATCTCGCACGTACACAACCACACTAGGCCCCAATTACTATTGTTTGTACCCCTAAAAGGCTAGATGAGGAGTAGGGGGGGTATGGAACAGGCAGCACCCTCAAACCTTCAGAAGTATGAGATGAACCCCAACAACTTGGAAAGGTGGATCTCTCTCACACGTACCGACACAGACTATCCCGCAATTCAATTGATCCTCAAAGGTTTTTATTGAATAGCGGAATAGGAAATATGATCAAAAAAAGTGTATGTATCTCGCACGTACACAACCACACTAGGCCCCAATTACTATTGTTTGTACCCCTAAAAGGCTAGATGAGGAGTAGGGGGGGTATGGAACAGGCAGCACCCTCAAACCTTCAGAAGTATGAGATGAACCCCAACAACTTGGAAAGGTGGATCTCTCTCACACGTACCGACACAGACTATCCCGCAATTCAATTGATCCTCAAAGGTTTTTATTGAATAGCGGAATAGGAAATATGATCAAAAAAAGTGTATGTATCTCGCACGTACACAACCACACTAGGCCCCAATTACTATTGTTTGTACCCCTAAAAGGCTAGATGAGGAGTAGGGGGGGTATGGAACAGGCAGCACCCTCAAACCTTCAGAAGTATGAGATGAACCCCAACAACTTGGAAAGGTGGATCTCTCTCACACGTACCGACACAGACTATCCCGCAATTCAATTGATCCTCAAAGGTTTTTATTGAATAGCGGAATAGGAAATATGATCAAAAAAAGTGTATGTATCTCGCACGTACACAACCACACTAGGCCCCAATTACTATTGTTTGTACCCCTAAAAGGCTAGATGAGGAGTAGGGGGGGGTATGGAACAGGCAGCACCCTCAAACCTTCAGAAGTATGAGATGAACCCCAACAACTTGGAAAGGTGGATCTCTCTCACACGTACCAACACAGACTATCCCCCAATTTAACTGATCCCCAAAGGTTTTTGATTAAATAGCGGAATAGAAAATATGATCCCAAAAAAGTGTATGTATATCACACGTACACAACCACACTAGGCCCCAATTACTATTGTTTGTACCCCTAAAAGGCTAGGAGTAGGGGGGGTATGGAACAGGCAGCACCCTCAAACCTTCAGAAGTATGAGATGAACCCCAACAACTTGGAAAGGTGGATCTCTCTCACACGTACCAACACAGACTATCCCCCAATTTAACTGATCCCCAAAGGTTTTTGATTAAATAGCGGAATAGAAAATATGATCCCAAAAAAGTGTATGTATATCACACGTACACAACCACACTAGGCCCCAATTACTATTGTTTGTACCCCTAAAAGGCTAGGAGTAGGGGGAGTATGGAACAGGCAGCACCCTCAAACCTTCAGAAGTATGAGATGAACCCCAACAACTTGGAAAGGTGGATCTCTCTCACACGTACCGACACAGACTATCCCGCAATTCAATTGATCCTCAAAGGTTTTTATTGAATAGCGGAATAGGAAATATGATCAAAAAAAGTGTATGTATCTCGCACGTACACAACCACACTAGGCCCCAATTACTATTGTTTGTACCCCTAAAAGGCTAGATGAGGAGTAGGGGGGGGTATGGAACAGGCAGCACCCTCAAACCTTCAGAAGTATGAGATGAACCCCAACAACTTGGAAAGGTGGATCTCTCTCACACGTACCAACACAGACTATCCCCCAATTTAACTGATCCCCAAAGGTTTTTGATTAAATAGCGGAATAGAAAATATGATCCCAAAAAAGTGTATGTATATCACACGTACACAACCACACTAGGCCCCAATTACTATTGTTTGTACCCCTAAAAGGCTAGGAGTAGGGGGGGTATGGAACAGGCAGCACCCTCAAACCTTCAGAAGTATGAGATGAACCCCAACAACTTGGAAAGGTGGATCTCTCTCACACGTACCAACACAGACTATCCCCCAATTTAACTGATCCCCAAAGGTTTTTGATTAAATAGCGGAATAGAAAATATGATCCCAAAAAAGTGTATGTATATCACACGTACACAACCACACTAGGCCCCAATTACTATTGTTTGTACCCCTAAAAGGCTAGGAGTAGGGGGAGTATGGAACAGGCAGCACCCTCAAACCTTCAGAAGTATGAGATGAACCCCAACAACTTGGAAAGGTGGATCTCTCTCACACGTACCAACACAGACTATCCCCCAATTTAACTGATCCCCAAAGGTTTTTGATTAAATAGCGGAATAGAAAATATGATCCCAAAAAAGTGTATGTATATCACACGTACACAACCACACTAGGCCCCAATTACTATTGTTTGTACCCCTAAAAGGCTAGGAGTAGGGGGAGTATGGAACAGGCAGCACCCTCAAACCTTCAGAAGTATGAGATGAACCCCAACAACTTGGAAAGGTGGATCTCTCTCACACGTACCAACACAGACTATCCCCCAATTTAACTGATCCCCAAAGGTTTTTGATTAAATAGCGGAATAGAAAATATGATCCCAAAAAAGTGTATGTATATCACACGTACACAACCACACTAGGCCCCAATTACTATTGTTTGTACCCCTAAAAGGCTAGGAGTAGGGGGAGTATGGAACAGGCAGCACCCTCAAACCTTCAGAAGTATGAGATGAACCTCAACAACTTGGAAAGGTGGATCTCTCTCACACGTACCAACACAGACTATCCCCCAATTTAACTGATCCCCAAAGGTTTTTGATTAAATAGCGGAATAGAAAATATGATCCCAAAAAAGTGTATGTATATCACACGTACACAACCACACTAGGCCCCAATTACTATTGTTTGTACCCCTAAAAGGCTAGGAGTAGGGGGAGTATGGAACAGGCAGCACCCTCAAACCTTCAGAAGTATGAGATGAACCCCAACAACTTGGAAAGGTGGATCTCTCTCACACGTACCAACACAGACTATCCCCCAATTTAACTGATCCCCAAAGGTTTTTGATTAAATAGCGGAATAGAAAATATGATCCCAAAAAAGTGTATGTATATCACACGTACACAACCACACTAGGCCCCAATTACTATTGTTTGTACCCCTAAAAGGCTAGGAGTAGGGGGAGTATGGAACAGGCAGCACCCTCAAACCTTCAGAAGTATGAGATGAACCTCAACAACTTGGAAAGGTGGATCTCTCTCACACGTACCAACACAGACTATCCCCCAATTTAACTGATCCCCAAAGGTTTTTGATTAAATAGCGGAATAGAAAATATGATCCCAAAAAAGTGTATGTATATCACACGTACACAACCACACTAGGCCCCAATTACTATTGTTTGTACCCCTAAAAGGCTAGGAGTAGGGGGAGTATGGAACAGGCAGCACCCTCAAACCTTCAGAAGTATGAGATGAACCCCAACAACTTGGAAAGGTGGATCTCTCTCACACGTACCAACACAGACTATCCCCCAATTTAACTGATCCCCAAAGGTTTTTGATTAAATAGCGGAATAGAAAATATGATCCCAAAAAAGTGTATGTATATCACACGTACACAACCACACTAGGCCCCAATTACTATTGTTTGTACCCCTAAAAGGCTAGGAGTAGGGGGAGTATGGAACAGGCAGCACCCTCAAACCTTCAGAAGTATGAGATGAACCCCAACAACTTGGAAAGGTGGATCTCTCTCACACGTACCAACACAGACTATCCCCCAATTTAACTGATCCCCAAAGGTTTTTGATTAAATAGCGGAATAGAAAATATGATCCCAAAAAAGTGTATGTATATCACACGTACACAACCACACTAGGCCCCAATTACTATTGTTTGTACCCCTAAAAGGCTAGATGAGGAGTAGGGGGAGTATGGAACAGGCAGCACCCTCAAACCTTCAGTATGAGATTGTGTTCACTGTACCCCACAAAGATTGAGTTCACTGCACCCCACAATGATTGTGTTCACTGCACCCCACAAAGATTGTGTTCACTGCACCTCACAAAGATTGTGTTCACTGTACCCCCCAAAGATTGTGTTCACTGCACCCCACAAAGATTCTGTTCACTGTACCCCACAAAGATTGTGTTCACTGCACCCCAAAAAGATTGTGTTCACTGCACCCCAAAAAGGATGTTGTTCACTGCACCCCAAAAAGGATGTTGTTCACTCCACCCCAAAAAGATTGTGTTCACTGCACCCCACAAAGATTGTGTTCACTGCACCCCAAAAAGATTGTGTTCACTGCACCCCAAAAATGATTTTGTTCACTGCACCCCAAAAAGGATTTTGTTCACTGCACCCCAAAAAGGATGTTGTTCACTCCACCCCAAAAAGATTGTGTTCACTGCACCCCAAAAAGATTGTGTTCACTGCACCCCACAAAGGATTTTGTTCACTGCACCCCAAAAAGATTGTGTTCACTGCACCCCAAAAAGGATGTTGTTCACTGCACCCCAAAAAGGATTTTGTTCACTGCACCCCAAAAAGATTGTGTTCACTGCACCCCACAAAGGATTTTGTTCACTGCACCCCACAAAGATTGTGTTCACTGCACACCAAAAAGGATTGTGTTCACTGCACCCCAAAAAGATTTTGTTCACTGCACCCCAAAAAGATTGTGTTCACTGCAGCCCAAAAAGATTGTGTTCACTGCAGCCCAAAAAGATTGTGTTCACTGCAGCCCAAAAAGATTGTGTTCACTGCAGCTCACACACAGAAAAATGGATGTGGATCACTGACACCTGCCTATCTCCAATCCCACACCACACAGCAATATCGATTGTAGTTTGTAGAACACAGTTTCCCTAAAATTCAGCAGACTCTGTCCCTAACAGGATTGAGAAGAGATCGTAGATCAGGATTGAGTGCAGACCCCACCCCCCACACAGCAATATCGATTGTAGTTTGTAGAAGACACTGACCCTATATAATTCAGCAGACTCTATCCCTAAAATGCCTACAACTCGCCCTGCCTAAACACTCCGACCTGTCCCTCAATTCTATCCGGACACAAATGGTTTTTTCCTGCCTATCTTTCCCTAATCAGCAGCCAGCACGTTGATGTGTGCTCTGTCCCTGAATCTAAGCAGCATAATGACGCCGCTGCGGCTGCCTCGAACTTATAAAGACTTGGTCACATGCTTCAGACGGCCAATCACAGCTACTGAGACATTTGCAGGCATGGCTGGGATGGCTTAAGGCACACCAGTTAAACGATTGTTGATTGGCTGTTGAAAGCCCGCCATGAAAAGAGCGCCAAAGCATGCAAAACCCGGAAATAAAACGACCGAACACGGATTTTTACCCGAACATACAGTAAAGTGTCCGTGTCCGTGTTCGGGTACAAAAAATCCAATTATTCGGTACGAACACGAATAATACAGTCCGTGTTCGCTCAACACTAGTCCTAAGTATTCAGACCCTTTGCTCAGTATTTAGTAGAAGCTCCCTTTTGATCTAATACAGCCAGGAGTCTTTTTGGGAAAGATGCAACAAGTCTTTCACACCTGGATTTGGGGATCCTCTGCCATTCCTCCTTGCAGATCCTCTCCAGTTCTGTCAGGTTGGATGGTAAACGTTGGTGGACAGCCATTTTTAGGTCTCTCCAGAGATGCTCAATTGGGTTTAAGTCAGGGCTCTGGCTGGGCCATTCAAGAACAGTCACGGAGTTGTTGTGAAGCCACTCCTTCGTTATTTTAGCTGTGTGCTTAGGGTCATTGTCTTGTTGGAAGGTAAACCTTCGGCCCAGTCTGAGGTCCAGAGCACTCTGGAGAAGGTTTTTGTCCAGGATATCCCTGTACTTGGCCGCATTCATCTTTCCCTCGATTGCAACCAGTCATCCTGTCCCTGCAGCTGAAAAACACCCCCACAGCATGATGCTGCCACCACCATGCTTCACTGTTGGGACTGTATTGGACAGGTGATGAGCAGTGCCTGGTTTTCTCCACACATACCGCTTAGAATTAAGGCCAAAAAGTTCTATTTTGGTCTCATCAGACCAGAGAATCTTATTTCTCACCATCTTGGAGTCCTTCAGGTGTTTTTTAGCAAACTCCATGCGGGCTTTCATGTGTCTTACACTGAGGAGAGGCTTCCGTCGGGCCACTCTGCCATAAAGCCCCGACTGGTGGAGGGCTGCAGTGATGGTTGACTTTCTACAACTTTCTCCCATCTCCTGACTGCATCTCTGGAGCTCAGCCACAGTGATCTTTGGGTTCTTCTTTACCTCTCTCACCAAGGCTCTTCTCCCCCGATAGCTCAGTTTGGCCGGACGGCCAGCTCTAGGAAGGGTTCTGGTCGTCCCAAACGTCTTCCATTTGAGGATTATGGAGGCCACTGTGCTCTTAGGAACCTTAAGTGCAGCAGAAATCTTTTTGTAACCTTGGCCAGATCTGTGCCTTGCCACAATTCTGTCTCTGAGCTCTTCAGGCAGTTCCTTTGACCTCATGATTCTCATTTGCTCTGACATGCATTGTGATCTGGAAGGTCTTATATAGACAGGTGTGTGGCTTTCCTAATCAAGTCCAATCAGTATAATCAAACACAGCTGGACTCAAATGAAGGTGTAGAACCATCTCAAGGATGATCAGAAGAAATGGAAAGCACCTGAGTTAAATATATGAGTGTCACAGCAAAGGGTCTGAATACTTAGGACCATGTGATATTTCAGTTTTTCTTTTTTAATAAATCTGCAACAATGTCAACAATTCTGTGGTTTTCTGTCAGTATGGGGTGCTATGTGTACATTCATGAGGAAGAAGAATGAACTTAAATGATTTTAGCAAATGGCTGCAATATAACAAAGAGTGAAAAATTTAAGCGGGTCTGAATACTTTCCGTACCCACTGTACCTTTACTTTCTCAGTTAAGGAAATGAAAAGCAATGGTGTAGCTAAGCAAGAAACAGGCAAAAACAAAAAGCTTTACCCATTGAGAAGATTTCCCATTACAAGGGTAAATCTCACACAAACAAGAGCCTAGCAGAGATTCAAGCCTAAAACTTTATAAAAAAAAAAAGTTTTGTAACTGAACTTTAAAAGGACGATATACAAAAAAAGATTGAATGTACAGATATGGCTGATTATGTGATAATCTCTCTGCGCGTGGCAAGCCAATTATTTCTTTAGGAGGCCAGTGTCTACATCACAGGGATTGAATGGGTTGGGACAATTTGCTACATTTTGCTGATCTGTGCTGATTAAGCTTAAATGAAAGAGATAACCCGCTGTCTCATAGATACCAATGGGAAGATTGCCCAACATGCACTAAATAATAGATGTGTGTGTCAAGTGAACAGGAGATCATACAAGATTCAGTGCTATGCAATCCTACTTCAGCCAAGTACGTTCAGTAGATGTACATTTCTCAGGGACGTCTGGGTTTTCAATGTTAGTGAAGGAAATCTGGATTTTTGGAGGTCTTGTTTTTCAAGGCAGCGTTACACTGGAGATGTTTAGAAGCATGTATAGATGGTTCCTAGCAGAAATGTTAGTCCTCTTCTCACCTGGATGTTCAGTTTCTGCTAGTCTCCTTTCTTTCCCAGAACTAGTAATGTGTGACACACAGCTCATGGTAATGAGAAGTTTGAATTTGCTTACAGACTCTCCTACAAACAATCATGAGTGTCCACAGAACTTTTTCAGGGGGGGGGGGACATAATTTTAAGGTTACCTATGCTCCGCCCCTTTTCCACAATGTCATGAAGGCAACGTCAGTCACCGCACGAGCCGTGACTTACATGTAAAAAAAAAAGTATTGATCTTCTTCCCTTAACTGGTTGCCGACCGCCGCACGACTATTTACTGCGGCGGTCAGCCCCAGCCAGGCAAAGTGACGTAGATCTACGTCACTTACCTGTCACTTCCTTGTGAGCCAATAGCGGGCGAGCGCGCGCCAGCAGAGGCGCGCGCCCGCCGCGGCTCGTTCACAGGGAAGTCAGTGCGTGTGACCGGTGGACCCGATGTCCGCAGGTCACTCGCCGATCGTCGGTGCAGAGGGAGAAAGTCAGGCGGCTGATGTAAACAAGCTGCCTGTCATTCTCCCCTGTGTAGAAACAGTGATCATACGGTTCTACTATGTAGGACCGTTGATCACTGTTCCTACACTAGTAGCCACAGCCAATCACAGTAAAAAGCATGCCCCTAGGGACACACTTAACCCCTCCCTCCCCAATAAAGTTAACCCCTTCCCTACCAGTGTCATTTTGCAGTAACAGTGCATATGTATAGCACTGATTACTGCAGTAATGTCACTGGTAACCCCAAAAGTGTCAAAAATGTCAGTCAAGGGTCCGATCTGTCCACCGCAATGTCGCAGTACTGCGAAAAAAATCGCAGCTCGCCGCCATTACGCGTTAAAAAAAACACCAAAAATGACAGAAATCTTTCCCTTAGTTAGTAAACGCAATAACTTTTGCGCAAACCAATCAAAATACGCTTTTTGCAATTTTTTTTACCAAACATATGTAGCAGAAAACAAATTGGCCAAAAATGTTAAAAAATTTTGATCTTTACATTTTTTTGGGAGGGAATTTCATATAAAAAAATGTGAAAATTATTGTTATTTTTGCAAAATTTACGCTCTTTTTTTGTTTATAGCGCAAAAAGTAAAAATCGCACAGGTGATCAAATACCACCAAAAGAAAGCTCTGTTTGTGGGAAAAAAAGGACAACAAATTAGTTTAGGTACAGCGTCGCACGACCGCGCAATTGTCCGTTAAAGTCAAGCAGTAAAAAATCGCAAAAAACCCCCTGGTCAGGAAGGGGGTAAAATCTTCCGGGGCTTAAGTGGTTAAAGCATGTTATACAACACAGTGCTTATGTTATGTAATTTGGCTCCCTTTATCACCTAAAATACCTGGCGGATCCTGCCTGATTCTGTCCTCCCCTCTGTAAACTGACCATGGTATACCATGGCTACTGAGCCCTGACACCGTGGTCAGTCTACATGCCTCCATCATCTGCAGCCCTCCTGTCCTCCTCTGTCCTCTCTCCTCCCTGCCTGTCTGCTCCTGTGTCAGTGCCCCCACCCTCCCCTCCTGCTGCTGTAGTTTCATTTAAAGTTACTGTAGTAAGGTTTCCAGGCCTATGGCCTGATGTGGGTCTGCCATTAGTACCGGAATCCTCTCCAGCCCATGTGAGCTGAGTCCCCAGGTGTGACAACTGAAACAGTGACAACTCCGGCATCTTTGTTTGTGGTTTTTATTATAAATTAAGGGGATGGGAGAAGGGAATGAGTGGGATACTCCTTTCGGCTTGAACTAATTACAATTGGGACTTTAATCCTGTAAATGCCCGTTGGCGCTTCCTTGATGCCAGCCGGCACCAGCCAACGCTCACTGACTCTGAGTACACTCTGTAATACAGAAGAAGTGTTAAATCCCCGACCTATAGTCCAGTAGATCCAAGACTGAGAACTGTAGAACTCCTGACACTGTTCCACTGTGTAAGTCTCTGAATACTTTCCCCCGCCTGGCACAGCTTGAGGTAGTATTTTGTAGAACTCCGGATAACTATTACTGTAACTGGCACACGCAATACAATTCAGGGCCCAGACTGCAGGTGCCCCCTTTACTAATTTAACTCTTCAGGGTCCACTGACTATGCACCCCCTTTACAGCTAGCTGACACTGGATCCCATAAACTCTTCCAGAGTGGTCCCCTCTGACACTAGGCAGACCCCCAGGGGCAATCCGCAGTACTCACGACCTGTGTAGGCTTTCCTGGGACTGGACCCCTCTCTTTCTCTCTCCGCAGGCTCTCGGCACACCGGATCCCCTCAGCTCAACTCAGCACTCTCTGGATTCTCAGGTGACACCCCGAGACATCCACCTTCCTCAGACAGGAGGAGAGACAGCCGCACTCTCCTTCCTGGGACTCTGCTCCGGCCAAAGCACCATGCCACGCACTTCTCTCCAAGCTTATACCCACTCCCAGAATCCCTTGCAGCATAATCTGCCTTCTGGTGTAGTTACAAGCTAGGATGTGTCCCCTGATTGGGCTTCTCACACTGCCCTATGAGAAGCCTCTCACAGGAGTCAGTGGGGATACTTCTCCCCTCAGCAGGCACATCTGGAAGCCCTGACACCCTAACTAGATAAATCACAGCCCTGCTGTTAGGCAGACAAGGCCCACTATAGTTTTACCTAGCACCTACCTGTAGGGTGCTACATTTCATATCCTGTCTACAGTCTGTTTAATAATCCTGTGTACCCCCGTGTATGTGTTTATAAAAAAAAAAGCCATTCTTTACCAGTTTTCAGAGCACAGATCACCGCTCACATGACCCTTCGTTCTTTCTTTAAAAGGGGTTCTTGGTAAGAGAGATGGAAAAGAGAAAAGATTATGTAGAGAACTGCATCCTAGCACACTTCGCCTCTTGGTGGCCTGGTAGAGGAGGGGTTGATGGAGGTGGTAGGAAAGGTTCCCTGAATGCATGCACCTGGCAGGATCCTCTTAGAACTAGGCCTGTAACCACTGTAGAGAGAGAGAGAGGCGACTCATAAAAATTTTATTTTTTTTAAATATTTCCCGACATGGCCAAAGGGTTGGAATGGGTGAGGAACATAAAGAGTATAGCCAACCAGATGGATGGTTGCTGGGGCCCCAGAACTACAATCACTGAAAACATTTACTGTAGACCTCAGTGTGAAAACCGGCTTAACAGCTTGTCACAAAGGGGGCATTACAGAATGGCTCAGTGTGTGACCACATGGAGCAAAGACAGGTTTAATCATTTCTTTGTTACTGAGCCTTTAGCATTAGGGTCATATAAGAACTGAAGCAGGCAAAGTGCCAATGGATGGCACTGATAGTCTTGAGATGTTAGGTGAGCAGTGGGGGTTGGAAAAGCAGTTGGGATTTTATTATTACTTGATTAACCACTTAACAACCGCCTACCGCAGATTTACTGCGGCAGGCAGCCGCTCCTGGGCAAAGCGACGTAGGTCTACGTCTCTCGCTCTCAGGAGGCTAGGGGGCAAGCGTGCAACCGGCAGGGCACTCCCGTCCCCGCTTGTCAGGGGGGAAGCCGATGCATGTGTCAGGTGGCTCCGATTGCCACCAGAGACCCGCGATCACTCCCCGCTGAGAGAGAAGGACGGTCACCTGTTGTAAACACAGCTGACCGTTCTTCTCCCTGAAATGATCACATAGCTCATGTGATCCTTCTATATAGGATCACATGTCTCTATGGTCATTTCAGAAGCCTGCCCCCCCAGTTAGAATCACTCCCCTAGGCTCACATTTAATCCCTTGATCACCCACAGTGTTAACCCCTCCCTGCCAGTGTCATTATTACAGTAACAGTGCATATTTTTAGCACTGATTACTGTAGTAATGTCACTGGTCCCCCCAAAAGTGTCAAAAATGTCAGTCAGGGGTCCGATCTGTCCGCCACAATGTTGCAGTCCTGCAAAAAATCGCAGATTGCCGCCATTACTAGTAAAAAAAAAACAATAAACATTACAAAAATCTTTCTCGTAGTTAGTAGACGCGATAACTTTTGCGCAAACCAATCAAAATATGCTTATTGCAATTTTTTTTTACGAAAAATATGTAGCAGAAAACAAATTGGCTTAAAATGTTAAAAAATTTTCGATTTTACATTTTTTTTTTTTATTGGGGATGTTATCCACTTAAGCCCCGGAAGATTTTACCCCCTTCCTGACCAGGGGCTATTTTGCGATTCGGCACTGCGTGAATTTAACGGACAATTGCGCGGTCGTGCGACACTGTACCTAAACTAATGTGATGTCTTTTTTTTCCCCACAAACAGAGCTTTCTTTTGGTGGTATTTGATCACCTGTGCGATTTTTTGATCATGCGCTATAAACAAAAAAAAGAGCGTCAATTTTGCAAAAATAACAATATTTTTCACATTTTTTATATGAAATTCCCCCCCAAAAAAATGTAAAAATCAAAATTTTTTAACATTTTCGGCCAATTTTTTTTTTACCATATGTTTGGTAAAAAAAATCACAAAAAGCGTATTTTGATTGGTTTGCGCAAAAGTTATTGCGTTTACTAACAAAGGGAAAGATTTTTGTCATTTTTGTTGTTTTTTTATTTTAATGAGTACGAGTAATTTTTTTTTTGCGGGACTGTGACATTGCGGCGGACAGATCGGACCCTTGACTGACATTTTTGACACTTTTGGGGGTACCAGTGACATTACTACAGTAATCAGTGCTGTGCATATGCACTGTTACTGTAAAAATGACACTGGCAGTGAAGGAGTTAACTGTATTGGAGAGGGAGGGGTTAAGTGTGTCCTAGGGGCGTGTTTCTAACTGTGATTGGCTGTGGCTGTGTGTGTAAGAACAATGATCAACGGTCCTACATAGTAGAACCGTTTGATCACCATTCTTACACAGGGAGAACTGACAGGCGGCTTTGTTTACACTAGCCGCCTGCCTTTCTCCCGCTGTTACGGGCGATCGTGAGTGCCCGGTGGACATCGGGTCCGCCGGGCACACACGCGGGGGGGTCAGTGACCGGGCGGAGTGGGAGCGCGCATCCGGCGGCGCGCACTCGCTCCCAAAACCCTTACAGGCTAGCGACGTAGCCCTATGTCGCTCTGCCTGTGAGGGGCTGACTGCCGACGTAAATAGTCGTGCGGCAGTCGACAAGTGGTTAATATAGCAAAATGTGAAAACTATTGTTTTTTTTTTTTTTCAAAATTGTCGCTATTTTTGTTTATAGCGCAAAAAATAAAAATTGCACAGGTGATCAAATACCAGCAAAAGGAAGCTCTATTTGTGGGAAAAAAAGGACGTAAATTTTGTTTGGGTACAGCATCGCACGCCCGCGCAATTGTCCGTTAAAATAACGCAGTCCTGAATCGCAAAATAGGGCCTGGTCATTAAGGGGGTAAATCCTTCCAGTTGAGGTGCGATACGCGTTAGCTGTACCCTGTTGTTTTACCACCGTTCGCTGTATAATTCATCGTTTTATCATTTTGAATAAATGTGTTTGCGTGGGAGTGCTGCCATCCAGTTCCATTTCTTCTATGTGTTCCTGTTGCAACATGGGCCAGCGCCCGATCCATTCTCAGAGGCAGCTGAATAATAAAGGAGGTGATTCTATCCTGGAGCAATACTCCATTCGTGTTTGCGATTTAACTATGCTTGAGAGTTTTAAAAAAGTAATGTTTACGATTTATATGTGCCATGCAGTGATATCACCAAGAGGATTAACTGAGCGCACTGGGGTCCAAAAGGTAAACACTCTTGAATGTGTTGGTCTTTGATCAGACTTTAGCAGAATATTTCACTTTAACCACATTAAGACCGTCCGCCGCATATTGACTGCGGCACGCTGCCTCTCCTGCGTGAACTAACGATGCACGGTGCCGGCGGCCGCGATTGCCGTCGGGTACCCGCGATCGCTCCCTGCTGAGAGAGAAGGATGGTCAGGTATTGTAAACACAGCTGACCGTTCTTCTTGAAATGATCACAGAGCACCTGTGATCCTTCTATATAGGATCACAGGTCTTTATGATCATTTCACAAACCCATCCCCCATACAGTTAGTAAACACTCCCCTAGGCTCACACGTAACCCTTGGATCACCCGAGGTTAACCCTTTTACCGACAATGGCATTATTACAGTAACAGTGCATATTTTTAGCACTAGAAAAAGCAATATACACAGCGCTAGCATGAATAGATAAATTATACACTAGTGTGGCCCAAATAAATAATAATGTGACTCAGATTTATTTATTTGGGCCACACTAGTGTATAATTTATCTATTCATGCTAGTGCTGTGTATATTGCTTTTCTACATCTTATCTGAGTTTTTTACTTGGTGAACAGCAGCTGCAATAATTTTTAATATATCGTTATTGTTATTTATTCACTATTTCAGTTGGAGGGTTTGCACGGGTTTAGTTTTGTGTTTTTCACATATTTTTAGCACTGATTACTGTAGTAATGTCACTGGTCCCCCCAAAAGTGTCAGAAATGTCAGTTAGGGGTCCGATCTGTCCGCCGCAATGTCGCAGTCCTGCAAAAAAAAAATCGCAGATCGCCGTCATTACTAGTAAAAAAAAAAATAAACAATAAAAATGACATAAATCTTTCCCGTAGTTAGTAAACGCAATAACTTTTGCGCAAACCAATCAAAATACCCCTATTGTGATTTTTTTTACCAAAAATATGTAGCAGAAAACAAATTGGCCTAAAATGTTAAAACATTTTGATTTTTAAATTTTTTTTGGGAATGTTATACAGTATATCGCAATGTCGCAGTCACGCTAAAAATTGCAGATCGCCACCATTACTAGTAAAAAAAATAATTAATTATTAAAAATGACATAAATCTTTCAGCTAGTGTGTAGATGTGATAACTTTTGCCCAAACCAATCAAAATAAGCTTATTGCGATTTTTTTTTTTTTACCAAAAATATGTAGCAGAATAAAAATTGGCCTACAAGGATGAAAGATGTTGATGTTTACATTTTTTTTTTTGGGGGAATGTTATTAAGGAGAATATGAAAACATTTTTTTTTTTCGGAAATGTCGCTATTTTTTTGTTTCTAGCGCAAGAAATAAAAATCGCACAGGTGATCAAATACCACCAAAAGAAAGCTCTTTTTGTGGGGAAAAAATGACATCAATTTTATTTTGGTACAGCTTCGCATGACCGCGCAACTTTTTATTAAAATAACGCAGTGCCGAATCGCAAAAAATGGCCTGGTCATTAAGAGGGTAAAACCTTCCGGAGCTGAAGTGGTTAAAATGTTACTAAACCCAGGACCCAGAATTCACTATATCCGGTCTCCCACAGTACACAGAACATGGAAATGCAATAGTTTTAGTAAATATAAACTGCTAAATAACTTTTCTCAACAGCAGTATATAGTAGTCTCTCAACTTCTATCAGTGTCTGGTAAAGTAGAACTACAGGCAAAACCTTTTTTTTTTTTTTTTTTTTCGCTACAGCGTCGCACGACCAGGGCCATCTTACCGAACGGGCATGCTGGGCAGTTGCCCGAGGGCCCCACTTGCCTAGTGACCCAGCCAAGCATTAGTCCCGATTCCCGTTTGCATCCCACTGCTGAACTTAGCAGGTGGTAAGCGCTGCTGTTCAGGCCACTTGGGCCGTGGAGGGGGGAGTCCGACTCCCGTCCATGTGTGTGTTCACCAGACCCAGCCGCTGAACTTGGAAGCTGTCATTAACCTGGCACTGCCGTACCAATAAATATCGCCTCATCGATAATTTGCATTTTTATTCTCGTGGGTGATTGTGTAGGCAGGGCCCCAGTGCACTGCATTGCCCGGGGCCCTCTAATGCTCTTAAGATGGCATTGCGCACGACCGCGCAATTTTCCGTTAAAGTAACGCAGTGCCCAATCACAAAAAATGGCCTGGTCATTAAGGGGGCAAATCTTTCCAGTCCAGAACTGGTTAACTCTGTGTTTTACAGCAGCACAGGCAGGGGGAAAGGTGAGTATTTACTTTTTTTGCAGGAATAGATTTTAGGACAATTTAATTTTCATGTCAGGGCCGCTTTAGGAAGGGATCTTACACTACAAGTGCATTTCCTTGACCTTCTCCTGTACCATATTTCCCCATAACCACCTTTATACTTCCAAATGTCCTACCTTGTATTCCCCCCCCCCCCCTCCATTTTGTTCACCCCTGCAGTAAACAAACATCTGAAGATCTATGCTCACTCATTTGACATTAAAATTTCACTTTATCTATGTATTTTTGGCTTACTGCTTTTGCCCACTAAAATTTACCTTGAAGGGAATGTCAGCTGAGAATCTCTCACCTCAAAGACAAATGCTTTGTCTTCTGGGACGATCTCTCAGCCATTCTAATGAAATGTTCCATCCAAGTGTATCCTCTACATTTCATCATGGGGATGCGTCCTTGTGCACTTCGGCTGAATGAATCTGCACAGCTGTTCTTTTCTAAGTTTCAGGCGAACCACGGGCACTGTATTAGGATTCCCCTGTGTAACGTGATTTATGCTTGAATTCAAATACAGCATCTTGATTTTCATGTCATCTCTTTTTGTTGCTGTTTATGCATTTTGTAGCAAAAAGAACCTAGTAAATACAGAGATGTTATGTGAAGTATACTTCGATGGCGTGGAAAATTCCATGAGCATAGTTACCTATTTGAATCTTGCTGAAAACTTTGCAGTAAATGCGGAACTTCAAGAAAATATTGAAGAAATTCACCCTTTAGACCTCTTATGTATTGTTTTTTTTTTAAACTTCTAATATGAATAGTCTAATGGCTCGTTTCCACCGAGCTTTCTGGTATGGTTCGGTTCGGTACGGTACGCTATTTTTGCCGTTTCCATTGTGAATGGTACCTTAATTCCGAACCGTACCGTACCACTTTTTTGGGACCCTTTCGTTGGGGTACCAAGCACATTAGTACCGTACCAACAGGGTGGAGCTAGACTCTGCAGAACTTTGATTGGTTGACAGAGAATCGTCTATCACAGTTTCCTGCTACACCCCGCCTATCATGAAAGGGTACTATTGGCAGTGGAAACGCAAGGTGTACCATTCCGAACCGTACCATACTGAACCGAACCGTACCGTACCACTAAGTGGAAACGAGGCATAAGGTTATCAGTGGTATACCCCAAGATTCAATGTTGGGACCCCTATTTTTTTAATATATTTATAAATGATATAGGGTCTGGGAATAAAAGTACCATTTCAATGTTTGCAGATGATCCCAGCTATGCCGTGGAAAAACGTCTTTACAGGATGTCTCAAACTTTCAAGCTGACCTCAATGCACTGAGAAATTGGGCAACTATGTGGCAAATGAGGTTTAATATTGATAAATGTAAAGTTATGCAATTGGGGGCTAGAAATATGCATGCATCATACATACTAGATGGAATACAACTGGGAGAATCCATAGTGGAGAAGGATCTGGGGGTTCTGGTAGATCATAAGCCTAATAATGGCACACAATGCCAAGCTGCGGTTTCCAAAGCGAGCAAAGTCCTTTCTTAGGAGAGACATAAGAGAGAGATATAATTTTGCCCCTATACAAATCGTTGGTAAAACCTCATCTGGAATATGCAGTCCAGTTTTGGGCACCAGTTCTCAAAAAGGATATTGAGATACTGAAGAAAGTGCAGAGTAAAGCCTGGTACAGACGATCAGATTATCGAACAATCTGTCGTCCGTTTTTTGTTCATGCTAGTCTCATATGGAAAGTGAAGAGGTTAATTTCATACGAAAATTCCCATACGACAGAATTCAACTTCAGAAGTGATGTCATGTGTTGAATTGTTTTGTGTGTTCTTTCGTTTCTAAGCATGCCTAGTCTTGCTTTACGATTTATTTCGGACGAAAACTGTACTAATTAAACAAAAATCGGACGTTGTGTTGACATACGATAAAAATCTTATAGCCTGCACATCTAGTTTTTGTCGTCCGAAAATCCGTAATCGGCTGTCGAAAGCACTATACTAACAATTAGTTATGATCGAACTTTTCAAAAGTTTGGTTCGGCCAGCACATCCGAACTTCCCGAAAGTTCGGGCCGGATTTCAGAACCCCATTGAAATCAATGGGACCCGAACTTCGGTAATCAAAAAACACCATTTTGAAGCCCTAAAACCCAATAAATGCCCCTAAAAAGTGCCTAGGGTTCTGGGTCATGCCCCAGGGACTTCACATAAAAAAAGTTCTTAAAAATTGTCATTTTTGATAGAGAGCCAATTATTAAAAAAAATAAAAATAAAAAAATAAAAGATTTCTTTGGATTTAGTGTCTGGGGTGTCTAAAAAGTGTACCTGTGAAGTTTCATCTCTGTAGCATGTCCAGAACCATAAAAAAAAGATTGTTTGTATTAGGTCACTTATAGAACAGGGATATGGCTCCGCTATTTTCACACCTTGCCGGTTTAGTAGCAAGCGTTTCTTTGGGCATTTTTTGGGGGACTTTGGAGGCAGGCAAAACATCTGAACTTCTGTGTAGGGTTATATATACATACACCCATGTCTGTATATATACACATACACATATATAGGTGTGAAAATAGCAGAAATCTATGCTTGCGCTAATTCACACTAATATGGTTTCTCTCCTATAACACCTATATATCTGTATGTGTAAAAATACATATAAGTGTGTGTGTATATATACCCCTATACCGAGGTTCAGATGTTTTGCCTGCCTCCAAAGACCCAAAAAAATGCCCAAAAAAAAGTAAGAGTCTGGACTTAAGCCTCGTACACACCACAAATTTTTTTTTCATTCAACCCAGCGGGTTGGAAAAAAAAACTGACAGTTCAGGTTGGAGCTGCTGTACTAGTAATCTGATGTTAGTACAGTGATCTTCCCTGCTGTGCTATTGTGTTCTGACAGGGGGATGGTCCCCCCGTCATAACACTCCGGTTAGCGCTCTCAGCCATTGCTTGACCTTTTTCGGTCATGAGCCTTCGACCGAAGCCGGCCGAACAGTTTCTATTGAACCAGCCGATGCTGGCCTATGCCGGCCGACGTTTGTACCAATCAGAGCTCTTTTGTGAAAGCCATTGTTGCTGAGGCAACACTTGTGTGAGGAGCATGTGTCCGGGCCTGTCTGGCCCTGAAGGTATAAGAACCTAATCAAGCTGATGTCTGAAGTGACAATGGGAAACTGTCATGATATTAAGTCTGTATATGCAGACTGAAAGTCCAACTTATGGATTGAGAGAACCAGCCTAGTAGAGTGGCTGGCAGTAGAGGAGTTTTTTTCTGGCTTTGGTGAAAGACCTTGTGTTATCCATCTTCATTGACAAATAAACCATGTCTGGAAGCCCTACAACATAGCTGAGTTCAGTCCTTGAAAGATTTCAATTTGATGTTGATCCTTACAATATACAATACACATGTATTTTACAAATAAATACAGGGCACTATCCATGACTCACGATGCACAAAGCAATATTGATTTTTTTTTTCTTTGGTGGAAGACCTTGCCTGATCCCTCTTTATGTCCAAATAAAACAGGTCTAGATGCCCCAAAACACAACTGGGCTGAGTCCCTAAAAGCTTTCCATTTGATACCGACCCTTACAATTTATACATGTAGTTTACAAATAAGATATGAAATACAGGGCATGCTCCATGACTCCGGATTCACAGAGTAATATAGGTTTTTCTAAAACAAGAGCACATTAGACATTGTTTCCCTTTAGATAGTCCCTTATTGAAACCTTGGACAGCCCCATCTGACAGAACAAAAATGCTTATTTCATAAAAGATTAGTGAACAATGGCATTCAGCACTGCAAGTCTATTCTCAAATGATCTTTTACTTATTTTAGCAGTCGGTACAAGGTTGTTTATTACATTCACAGTCTTATATTCTATTTCATTCGCAGTAGGGCATCCTAAACAGCTACGTCGGCAGTCAGCCCCTCACAGGCAAAGCGACGTAGGGCTACGTCGCTAGCCTGTAAGGGTTTTGGGAGCGAGGTACTTAGGTAATAGGGATGAGCTGCGAGTTCGAGTCGAGGCTAAGTTCGACTTGAACATTGGTCGTTTGATCGTTCGTCGAATGACGAACAAATGTGCTTCTTCGCGTGAAATTCGAGTTTCACATAATGCACTGTACGCGTGCTGCACGTGCAGCGCGTTATGTGATTGGCCTAATCATGCACCCTGACCTCATGCTTTGGCCAATCAAATGATCTCTGCCATGATTGGACTAAAGGCAGGCTGCCTTTAGCCAATAATGGCTGAGAGGCCAAGTACACGCCCCACACTACATAAAGGCTGCTCACGCAGCCGCAGCCGCAGCCGCAGCGTGTAGTGTCATTGTGAGGGCGATAAGACAGGGACAGGCAAACGATTCAGGCCGGAAGAGAGTCATTTTTTTGGAGTCAGACAGTGAAGAGAGACATTTCTAGCACAGTAGGGAGGGCCCGGATCCTGTGTGAGGTAGGGAGAGCTTTCTTTACATCAGATACCAGTCAGAGTATTGTTCATCGGTCAGTTTCTGCAACATTCTATAATATTCACAGACCTCTAGGAATAAGAGATCAGTTCAGATATCAGCCAGAGTAATCATTGCTCAGTTCTGGAACATTCTATAGGCATCACAGACCTCTAGGAATAAGAGATCACTTCAGATATCAACCAGAGTAATCATTGCTCAGTTCTGGAACATTCTATAGGCATCACAGACCTCTAGGAATAAGAGATCAGTTCAGATATCCACCAGAGTAATCATTGCTCAGTTCTGGACACGCAGCAAAGGGCCATCAATCAGTACCTGTGCGAGTATGGCACAAGGATAGGGTCAGGGGAGCTTGGCTTTTATTCGCCATGCCAGTGGCTTTTGATTAAGGATGCATGCATCGTCCTGTCACCATTTGAGGAGGCCACAAGGATGGTGAGCCGGGACAATGCATGCATCAGTGACACTGTCCCGCTAGTCTACCTGCTGGAGCACACGCTGCGTGGAATCATGGACAGAGCAGTTGAGGCAGAACAGCGGCAGGAAGAGGAGGACTTCCTTTCCTCACATGGCCCCCTTTATGCAGATATCATTCCTGCAGGGCCACAAAACACACAGAAGGAAGAGGAGGAAGAGGATGAGGATTTCGGCAGCATGGATGTAGAAGAAGAGAATAGCATACAGCAGTCTTCAAGGGATGGTTTTGATTCCCCAGAAACCACAGGAGTTGTACGTGGTTGGGGAGAGGTTGCTCCTGCTGACAATGTCATCCTTAGTGACCCAGAGGACTCAGAAGCTCATGCCTCCTCCAACTTATGTTGCATGGGCTCCCTGATTCTGCAAAGCCTGCGAAAGGACCAGAGGATTCGTGCTATCAAGGAGAGGGAAAATTACTCGTTGGCAACCCTTCTTGATCCACCTTACAAGGGTAAAGTTGCAGAGCTCACCATGCCTTCACAGAGGGAGCAGAGGATGAAACATCTTGAGGAGGCATTGAAAAAAAATGTGTACCGTCTTTCCAGACACTGGGAGGTCAACATTCTCAGGACGTGTTTCTGAGGCATCGTTCAGCCAAAAGAGGAGCGGTGGAGAAGGCGGCCGGCTGACCGATGCCTTTAAACAGTTCTTTTGTCCTCAGCAGCACCCAGGGCTGTTTTAGGCAACCATCCCCAGCGTCTCCATCATATGGTGCATGATTATCTAGGCGCAAGAGCAGACTTGGAGACCTTTGCAGCTGCCACATCCACTGGCTTACTGGGTCTTGAGGATGGACTACTGGCCAGAACTTGCTCAATATACAATGGAGCTACTGGCTTGTCCTGCTTCCAGTGTGCTTTCCGAATGGACGTTCAGTGGTGCTGGAGGTTTTGTGATGGACAAAAGAGTACGTCTGTCCACAGATTCTGCTGACCAGCTGAATTTTATCAAAATGAACTAGGACTGGATCAACAAGAGCTATCAGGCCCCTGATGCTGATGTAACTGATTGAATTTGCTAGGGGTCTGCCATCCCTTGAAGATTGCTGCTAAGATATGCTGCTAATCCTATTCCTCTACCTTTATTCTGCTAGCTTCCAACAATGTTTTTGGTTTAGGTCACTACCAACCCCCAAGGCCTAGTTTTTCTGCACTTGTATGACAGGTGCATACAATTGAAATGTTGTATGTCATTTTTACCAGCAGGCCCTGTCCCTGTGCCCTGCTAACTGTGAGGGATTACGGTGTTCAGGCACCACCAACACCAAAGGCCCAATTTTGGGCACCTGTGTAGTACATGCAATTTCAAATTTGCATGGAATTCTTAACAGCATGTCCCGTTCCTGCACCCAGCAAGAGTAACTGCGAGGCCTTGGTTACGGTGTTCAGGCACCACCTACCACAAAGGCCCAATTTTTGGCACTTGTATAGCACATACAATTTCAAGTTTGCATGGAATTCTTACCAGCAGGTCCCGTTTCTGCACCCAGCAAGAGTAACTGCGAGGCCTTAGTTATGGTGTTCAGGCACCACCTACCGCAAAGGCCCAATTTTTGGCACTTGTATAGCACATGCAATTTCAAATTTGTATGCAATTCTTACCAGCAGGTCCCGTTCCTGCACCCAGCAAGAGTAACTGCGAGGCCTTGGTTGTGGTGTTCAGGCACCACCTACCGCAAAGGCCCAATTTTTGGCACTTGTATAGCACATGCGATTTAAAAATTTGCATGGAATTCTTACCAGCAGGTCCCGTTCCTGCACCCAGCAAGAGTAACTGCGAGGCCTTTGTTACGGTGTTCAGGCACCATCTACCGCAAAGGCCCAATATTTGGCACTTGTATAGCACATGCAATTTCAAATTTGTATGGAATGCTTACCAGCACGTCCCATTCCTGCACCCAGCAAAAGAAACTGTGAGGCCTTGGTTATGGTGTTCAGGCACCACCAACAGCAAAGGCCCAATTTTTGGCACCTGTATGACAAGTACACGCGCTTTCAAATTTGTATGGATTTTTTAACAGCAGGGCCCGTTCCTGCACCAAGCAAGAATAACTGCGATGGGTTACGGTGTTCAGGCACAACCAACAAACAAGGCCCAATTTCTCTGCACCCGTATGAGAAGTACATGCGATTTGAAATTTGTATGTATATTTGTACATGACATTTTTTGCTTTAGAAATGTCAGTATTGCTGCAGCAGGCTACATAAATCGTAGAGATGCACCACTTTACAGGCACATTCAGGGGACCCCCCAGGTTTGATATTTGAAGGAATTTTTCATTTTTATAGTTTCACTTTAAGTCTCATTAAAATCAGTAAATCAGTGCTCCTTTAAAAACGATTTTTAAAAACTTTTTTTTCATTGCTACATGTCCCCCAGGTTAGGACCCGGACCCCCATACACTTTTTTGGGGCAATAACTTGCATTTAAGCCTTCAAAATGAGGCTGTTTGATTTTCAAGGTTCGAGTCCCATAGACTTCAATGGGGTTAGTTTGTTCGAACAAACGTATCCTCTGTTCGCGGTGTTCTGGTGCGAACCGAACCGGGGGGTGTTCGGCTCATCACTACTAGGTAATTGTGAGAGACCCAAGCAGGACAGGGGCTTTTGGAGAGGACTGCAGGGTGGCTTCTTGCCTACTGACTATTGGCCCTGGCTTTTAAGGGAACACTACTCTTTGGGAGGTGAGTGCCTGCGGGACCCTTGGAGTGGTTTTGTTTCTAAATCAAGTTCATGTCTCCCCAAAACACACCGACTCTGGGAAATGGGAGGACCAAGATACATATTTAGGGCCTCTATGCCCAAAATCAGCAATGACTGCTTTAGATTGGTAATATCATCAGCTCAAAGCAACCTGATTCTGTGGTCTCCTGATATAATCTGTTTAAGGTGTTATGTGTTAGGTGTCTTTATCTCATTGTGTGCCTCCTAGGTGTGCATTGCCATTGTTAATCGAGTCACCTATTGTTTCTGTCTGTCTGTTTATCTTAGGCCTCTTGCACACGATACTCCTGTTTGAGCATTTTGTGGCTTGAAAATGCTCAGTACAGCTTTTTGAGCTAAAATACAGCCCATTAATTGTAATGTGCCTATGCACACAGGCGCGTAAACATGCGCTGTGCATTCTTCAGTAAGAACAAAATAGAAAAATCTGCATTTTTGGTCAGTAATTTAAGCCTCAAGGCACGCAAATACTCGCGAATACTCGCAAATACATACAAAAAAAAAAGGTCTGGAAAAAGTAGATGCTCAAACAGGAGTATTGTGTAAGAGGCCAAAAGGAGATGCTCAAACGCAAGAGGCCTTCGAGATAATTTGATTTGATGATTAATATTGTGTCCACTTTACCTTGCTATGGAACCATTGTGACATGTTATGTGTTTATTCTTATAATAATGTGTAATGTACTTTGTATCCAGGGTTTTGGACTGGGTGCCGGACAGTCTTGTCACCTAGGCTGGTTTAAGAGGCTAGTTGTAAATTTTTTCATGTTAATTAATCACTCTTAGCTATTAGTTGCTAGAGGTGGATTAGCATACTGTTTATGTTGGCTATTCCTTAGCTATGTTAAATATATTCCTGTTTACAGTTTCCTTTGCATACAATAATGTGAATAGGCTCTCCTGATCTGGTGTGCTATATATTCTGTGTGATTTTACAATAAAGTTAGTTCTAGTTCCAGAGCACCTAAGCTAGTGTCGGCTAGATTCTTGGGTGCTATGCAATATTCAGCTATATTACCTGGAGGCTGGAGGAAGCTATATCTTGACGGAAGCACCCAATCTGTCACAGTAATGTTTCTGTTTCTGCTCCAAGCTGCTTACATAAATCTATCTTGCTGGATCCTTTAGCACATGTCAATCAAACTTGCTTGGGAAAATTGGAGAGCTCTTTACCCAGCAATCTTTTTGGGTTTTAAATGTATTATTTGCAAAGAAAAATAATGCTTCATGATTTATCAATAAGTATGAATGTTGGAAAGACAGTTATTAATATCTAATCAATTGTTAATTACTGGGACTTTAGAAGTGAAATTTAACTAAGAGCAACACCCAATTCTTTGTGTTGACAACTGGGCTTTACGTGGAAATCAACTCCATACAACTACATACAACAGTGACTTAGTCCTTCACCCACAACATGCCCAAATCCGCAAAGTGCAACATACTTACCAGTGGGAAATTAATTGCCACCTGCTGCAAAGATATATTTACACATTTTTGGCAATATTGGAATTTTTTCATTAGCTATCAAAGGTGATCTTCAGGCATGACCTGAATTTACCCTAGACCTCCCTCAACTCCTCTTTATCTTGTTCGAAAATTATTTTTTCTTAGGTTCTGTTTCTCTGCAAAGAAACCTTTATTGTCCTTGTAACATTAGCACTAGGCTTGTAAATATCGTTTAGGGGGAACTGCCAGGAGGAGCAGCTGTGGTAACCTAGGTCAGCTCCTATTGCCTTAGGCACACCTACCCTTTGAACTACATCTTTCAAAAGATGGGATAGAGGGGCGTGGCTACCACACTGCTGGACGGATGCACGGCTGAAGAGCCCCTCCAGATTATCGGGGTATACAGCGACTAGAGGCAATCACCCTCATCATCAACACCCCCTTCTGCTGGCTAAAGCACCCCTGAACCCACAGATATGGCCCGGAAGAAAAAAGAAGCCGCAGTCACCAAGAAATGACTGCATTTTTTTCTTCCCTCAGAGTGGCCTAACTCTCAAGATGGCGTCGGCGGCGGCTCGCCGGCTTCGCTCAACAGCTCCTCCGGATCATCGTAAAGTTCCACACCTGCAAATGCTGTTAAAGGGCCCCAACCTCGCTCTCCAACGGTCTCCCCCCCCATCCACTCAAAGCCCTGCAAAATGCAGGCCTCGCCTCTCTGCTGGGTCCTCTCCCATTGATGTAAGCCATAACAGTGACTCTGCTAACACCACTAGAGAACTGGCTGACACTTTTAGTTCCTTTCTGGCCTCAAATCAACCTCAAATCAACCTCTGAATCAACCTTAAAAGACATGATGGAGTCGCTGAGGGCCTCCCTACATGCCGACATGTTGGAATGTGTGACAAACTTTAAAGCTGATATACAAGATCTGGGTGGCAGAGTGGACCACGTGGAGTCAAAAATGGGTGAATTTGCTGCCTCTCATAATAATCTCATTGATGCTCAAAATGACAATGATGAGGAATTGGTGTCGCAGACCTGGAGGACCGCTCAAGGTGCAACAATGTAAAACTTAGAGGGGTCCCTGAGACAGTCCAAAGCTCTCAATTGAACCAATATGCCAGCAACTTGAGTTGCCAGGTACTACCATCTACTCCAACCTCTGAAATAATCATTGACAGAATTCACCGCCTGCCCAAAACGTCTTTTCTCCCGGATGACGTCACGTTAAAGAACAGCTCATGACTTCATTTCGTACCGTATCCCAGCTTCCCGAGCAGTTCTCCTGCCTGCAGCTGTTCGCAGACCTCTCTCAATACACACTGCAGAAAAGGAAAACCCTCTTGCCAATTACAAAAGTGTTACGAAATCACAAAATAATCTACCGCTGGGGTTATCCCATGAAGCTTACTATCACGCATTATGGGACTACGTCCACGGTCACGTCCATTGACGAGGATCTGTCACTACTCCACTCATGGGATATCCTCCCTGACCAACACTCACCTCCCAAGCCTTCCCCATCTACGCTGGATACCCAGGATGGCTGGCAGATGGTTTCCCACAATCGCAAGCAAAAGAACCGTGTACCTTGATCGCCTCTACCTTTTGATTTTCTACAAGCATATTCTGACCCCCCCGGTCAGCGTGAGCCCACCTTTTCATGTATTCCCCCCTTCAAGAATGTGCAGTACTCCTGCAATCATATTCTAGTTGGAATCAACCTTCTTTTTACTAACTGTTTTTATTGTTTTATTTTTTGCACCTTGTTCTGTTTTTTTCTGTTCTCCATGTTGGTTCCAGATCACCTACCCAGAATCCACGCCTAATGAAACTTCTGCTGGCCACATCACACCATCCCTGCGGATTTCCACTGGTGAACCTGATGTCTCCTGCTCATCCTGCTCCTCGAGTTTGTTCCCAAGGCATCACAAGCTTCTTAACACTATGCCCCGATGGTATTTCAGGTAACCTCATTCAACGTACGGGGACTTAACCATCCTGCTAAGAGAGCGTCCTTATAGAAAGAGTCCCTCAGACTGGGGTGTGACCTCCTCTGTGTTCAAGAGACACATTTCCGAACTTCAGACCCCCTTGTTTTTAGACATAGACAGTTTCCTCATTTCTTTACTGCATCTGCTCAACATAAGAAGGGGGGAGTACTCATTGCGGTCAAACAAACTTTGGCCCTCTCTTTGCATGATGCCGTTTTTGACCCCGAGGGTAGATGTTTGATTCTTCTATGTGACATTAACAACAGACCGTTCACTATTGTGAACGCCTATGCCCCAACCACACATCAATTGCGCTTTGTAAACAAACTTCTCCGCAAAATTGTAAAGATCAGGAGAGGCTCCTTGGTACTGTATGGAGACCTTAATCATACTGCAGACTCCGACTGGATCTCTCCTCAAGACCTAAAAAACACCCCCCAGCATTCCAGTCATTGCTACATAGAGAGGAACATTTTGAAGCCCGTAAATGCCAACATGCTGAGGAGCGTGACTATACCTTTTATTCAGCTCACCACAACTCATATTCTAGAATAGATGTGATCCTGGTTGATAAAGTTCTATTGCAGTATGTGTCTTCCTCCGCCATCCACGATATTTTGTGGTCCGATGATCACACTCCGACCTCAATATCGATCGTGCCGATTTCATTATTGAACTCGGATTTCAAGCTATATGCCAAGATTATAGCCTATAGACTTAACCCTATTTTTACAATGTGGGAATGTGGGAGTGTGGGCCACCCTATGCATATCTTCTGGTCATGCAAACATCTAACCAGTTTTTGGAACAAAACTTTTAGTATGATCTCTGGGATACCAGGGATTTTGGTCCCACCCTCGTCAGCATTGGCAATAATGCACATACTGTAGGTGTAGACGTGTTCCCCCCTGATTGTCGGAAAATTGTCACTGACATTCTTTTAGCCGCTAGAACCCTTATCACCAGAAGATGGAAATCTTACACAGCACCAAAAACGTTGAATCTCGTTGGTATAGTGAAACAAAATTTTACTGTTGAACTAGGGATAGACTGATATGTTTTTTTCAGGGCCGATACCGACACCGATATTTTGGTCACAACATATCGGTATCAGTGATATGGGCCGATATTTTGTACATTTAAAGTTTTGAAAAATGAAGATAATTTTTGACACAAATCATGTTAATTTTTGTTTAATAGAAATAAAAGGGTGAATTGGATCAAAGGACCCAGACAACCAGGCGGCGCTGATAAATCATATATACATGGTAAATCTGAATGTGAACTATATTCCAAGGACACCCATGATATTAAATCCAAAAATAAAATAAAATAAACTACACAATAAATAGAATTTGCAGTATTGGGATAAATTATAGAACAACAATAAATATGTCTATAAATGCTCTGTAAATGCTCTATAAACAAGTCCAATTAATAGGGGATGATCCTGATGTGCACCATGTGAGGGAAATCCTATAAACGATGTAAATAGTCCTTCACCACACCACGTGCAGCCTCTCCCAATGGTAATGCACTCACCAGAAATCAATGGGTAAAAGGCACATCATATCCTTTGAATGCAACCAAGACCTCAATGACCACCCCAGACTGGGTCTTCTTAGGCAGATAAAAGCAGTGATCCTGGAATAAGCAATTCTCTCCACACCATTCCTCTTCACTCCAGGAAGGGGGATAACCAGGATTCTGGTCAGTTCCAATTATAGGACATGCAACATATGTAAAGAGGGGAGGGAGCCACTCATAGTACCATAGTTTACAGAAAATTACAGAGCTGCAGATTAATAAGAAATGGTAATTTTTAATAACATTCAATTACAATATGACTTGAGTCATTTTATTTTTTTATTTGCTATATTTTTTTTAACTCCACTTTCATGGGGGAAATAAATCAGCGAATAAAGAAAAAACAATATAGCGTATACATTTACGCAGTGCTTTAAGTGGCCCAAAAGAGGTGCCGGTACTCTATTTTATAGCCTATAAATTTTTTTCGCGAATGCAATCTCCTGTGCGGATGCGAGTTCAGCCATACACTTTGTATGGCTGAAATTCGCACTGTATCCACAGCAAACTCGCACATGACCCTTTTTTCCAGCCGCATCAGGATCGGATCGCACAGTGGTTCACACTTGTGCGATCCTATCCTGTGCGAAGTGTCAGATCGCACTGCGATATGCGATCAAACTGGGGGTGTCGTTAACATTTAATTGACACCCCCTGCGTATCCCATATGGCAGTGTGAACTGCCAGATGTGCGTTTGCGATGCAGAAACAGGCTGCGAATTCGCAGCCTTCCCACATCGCACAAGTGTGAACCGGGACTTAGTGCCGGGTCACACTTGGGCAATGCGGGAAGGCTGCGAATTCGCAGCCTGTTCCCGCATCGCATCCGCACAAGAGGCAGTTCACACTGCCATATGCGATACGCAGGGGGTGTCAATTAGATGTTAACGACACCCCCAGTTTGATTGCATATCGCAGTGCGATCTGACAGTTCGCACAGGATCGGATCGCACAAGTGTGAACCACTGTGCGATCCGATCCTGATGCGACTGTAAAAAAGGGTCCTGTGCGTCTTTAGTGTGGGTGCAGTGCGAATTTCAGCCATACAAAGTGTATGGCTGAATTCGCATCCGCACAGGAGATCGCATGTAATGAAGGAGCAGCGCGCTCCGAATTACATGCGATCTCCGCAGCTGCACATATGTGAACCGGCACGAAGCCAGGATATTTTGGGCCTGGTAATGGTAACTCACCTGATGTGTTGTGCTGGTGGCAGGAAGGATGGCATGGCAGGGCACTGACTGTGGTGGCACTGGCAGGCCAGGCAGGTGCTGTGGTGGCAGGTGGCAGGTGGCAGGCAGCTAGGGCACTGTGAGGTGACAACTTGTCCTTCAAGGAGCAGCAGCCAGGCTTTATTTTCCGGAGTCAGCAGACGCAGGACTCAGGAGTCAGGACACCACACCGCGCAGGGCACTGCTGGAGGGGGTGAGGGATGGAGCACTGTTTAGGCGAATGCTGGGGCGGCGGGCTGGGCGTATGACGTCATGGTCAGTGTTTGTGATACAGAGGGAGGGACACAGCAGAGGCTCTGGTCAGCGGTCGGCATCGATGGATTATTGTTGTGTCTGCAGAGCGGCGCCCCCCCCCCTTTTCGTCAGTGGACCGGCCCACTTAAAGCACTGCATTTACGACACAAATCATATTGTATCTGAAAGTTATTAAAAATTACCTTTCCTTTTTAATCTGCCGCTGTTGTAATTTTCTGAAAATGCAATGCAATATGGCTACCTGGAGGTGTTCGGTACACAGAATGTGTACTGATCACACCCCAGAAACATTTCCTGCTTGTGTGATTAGCTCACCAATTTTCCCAGAAGTCTGTTTAAGATACAAGTCAGATTTCTGGCATCCCCTGCAACAAAAATGTCATTTTTGATGAGATACTCCCAATAGGAACATGTCTAAAGGGATGCAGGCCCAGCAGCTTTCCTCATAAGAGCCCTGCAGCTGCCACAGCTGATAGATAATTATGAAACCACTCCCATTTGACCCACTCAGCACAGAGAAACAAATAATGATTCCTTCAGAATAACAAAAGGTAGGAATCTGCAACAAAGTTTATTAAAATCCTTGTACTGTACATAGATCACCCAGAGGGGAATGTTTTTTTCTCAACAAAAGTGGAGTTACGCTTTACATTCACTTTCCCTGACCATTCTAACTTTTTAGTTGGGTTAATGCACACTTTTTCCTGTGTTTAGGCACATTACGTAAAAATAACTCCAAAAACAAAAATTGCCATTAGATACACTTTAGTAGTAATAATAAAAACAATATACATAATAGTATCAAACAGACAAAAAGCCACATAACATCGATGACCACACAAGCACATTTTAGATAATTAATTTTTAAACCTTTTTCTTTTTTAATTTGAATTTAAATACAACACTATTTTAAAAAAAAATGACCTGTGATGAATACAGGTATGAATAGTATTTTAGTGTGAGCCATTTAAAACTGAAGCCAAACCATTGTGGACCTGTGTGTTTAATTCTCTGCAGACAAACCGCTATCAGGCCATCAAAGTCTGTTGCCAAGCCCTCAGCCCAGGCATTTTCACGAGTCCCTCTGTAGCTCTTGGACTGTCTCGTCAGCCTGGTTTATTTGAACCTTGAAATCATATTTGCGGTTCAGACCTACATTTAGATCGTGGCTCAGGGACGAATTATTTAAGAACTGTGTCAATATCGATAACCCAACACAGGTTATATTGCATTATTAGGCTCTATAAAAATGAAATGCACCACTCATGAAAGTACTTGTTGTGATATTTATGGCACTTTTTAATCTTTATGTGATTCTCATTACAAATTACACCATAACCTACATTTCCTCACACAACAATAGTCAACAATTTTATTTGCTTGTATATATCTGAATATAGATATAAATTAACCATGCTATAACATCTGATTGATGCAAAGCCTAATTATGAAACATTATCATAAACTATTATATTAAAAAAAAAAAAAAAGCAAACCATTTTCTATAATATCATAAAATACAAATATTATCGGTAACAAAATAACATTTGGATGCTATGTACTCAGAGGAAAATGGCTAGGCATATAACAACACCTTAAAAATGAGTAAAAGAGATAATTCAATTAAGCATTGAAACTTTGAATACATAAAAAACAATAACCTGTATTAAAATAAAATAAAAAAGAAAGAAAGAAAATTAGAAATTTTAAAAATAATATTAAACTGGATAAAATACTGTATATGGGCATAGAAAATATGAAAATAATAATAATAATAAAAATAATAATAGAACATTAAGTAGTCAAAGTGAAATTTGCAACTCATAATGAACAACTAAAATTGACGGTGATTGAAATGGAAGAAAAATGCATCTAAAGACATAAAAAAAAAAAAAAAAAAAAAAAAAAATCAGTAACAGGGCTTCTGAAAATAATGAAAGAATCACCTTTTCACTGCCAGAATAAAAAAAAGTCATTAAGTCATAAAAATCCAGTTTTCAAGGGCATTTGAAAATGGCAGGGAATTCAGATGAAGAAAGATGCATTTTGGGAGGAAAAAGGTTAAAGTTTGCAACAAATATTCATCAGGAGATGGATATTTAATCTTTAATCTCTTGTCCTAGGCCCCTACTTCGGATCTACTCATTATCCCGAACAAACAATGTGTCATTCCCATTATTTATGTTTCACTGCAGCCAAAGTATCTGGACCTCGTTTTAGTAAGCACCATTCATTTCAACCCATTCAGTATTAATCTCCCTGCTAACAACGCCTTTCCTGCTCTATGTGCTGTCCCCTGTTTGCTTTTATGTTTTCCGCAGAGTGTTTATAAAGGGATAATCTTTTACAAAGCAGACAAAATTTTTTGTGTATAAACTGCTCGGTTTGAATGCCTCATTGATATAGCATCTAAAGCAAAGTGTTCAGCAAGATTAGAGGCTGTTTCGCCCTAGTCAACTGGGGGAACGTATGAGAGCAGCTTCCTCCTTTATGGTGGAACAAGGGAGACTAATGATCACTTTTGTCTAATCACATTTCTCTGTGAATGCCGTAACGTGGACGGCTAAATACAGAAATAATTATCAAATTATGTTTTCTGCAGAGGGGGAAGCTGGCGTGATTTGAGGTTCTCTTTGCTGGAGTTGGCTCCGAGAATGTTCGAAGCATCGTGGACACTTCTTGAAAGGAACTGGTCCATGGCTCTGGGAATTTTAGAAAAATAAAAGGGTAACTAAAGGGGTTCTCCTGGTTAAATTTTCCTGCCGTGATAATAAGACTACTACTGTCTTCAGGCTTGTTGTATACCTCTTGCACCCTTGAATTGAGATTTCCCTCTTGCCACATACCTTCTGTATATCCCCATTGTACCCTCTTAGACTGTATGCTCCTTTGCCTTCTGTATCTCTCCCTTATACACTATTAGACTATAATCTCCTCCATCTCCTGCATTTCTTACTTTATTCTTCCCCTACACCTAAAAGTGTATGTCCAGCATTGTTGAGAGAGACACAATCCCCTCTTGGTGAGCTATACACTATATATTACCAAAAGTATTGGGGCGCCTTCCTTTACACACACATGAACTTTATTGGCATTCCAGTCTTAGTCCGTTAGGTTCAACATTGAGTTGGCCCACCCTTTGCTGCTATAACAGCTTCAGCTCTTCTGGGAAGGCTGTTCACAAAGTTTAGGAGTGTGTTTATAGAAATGTTTGACCATTCTTCCAGAAGCGCATTTGTGAGGTCAGGCACTGATGTTGGGCGAGAGGGCCTGGCTCGCAGTCTCCGCTCTATTTTATCCCAAAGGTGTTCTAATGGGTTGAGGTCAATCTCTGTCAAGCCAGTCAAGTTCCTCCATCCCAAACTCGCTCATCCATGTCTTTATGGACCTGAATCCTGACCTCGACCCGATAGAACACCTTTAGGATGAATTCAAGCGCAGACTGCGAGCCAGGCTTTCTCGTCAACATCAGTGCCTGACCTCACAAATGCACTTCTGGAAGAATGGTCAAACATTCCCATAGACACACTCCTAAACCTTGTGGACAGCCTTCCCAGAAGAGTTAAAGCTGTTATAGCTGCAAAGGGTGGGCCTACTCAATATTGAACCCTACGGACTAAGACGGGGATGCTATTAAAGTTTATGTGCGTGTAAAAGCAGGTGTCCCAGTACTTTTGTTAAAATAGTGTACATTGCAAAGAATAATGGTGCCCATACACTGGACGAAAAATCATTTGAAAATCTGTCTTGGACAGTTCAGTATTTTTTCGTTTAGTCAATGGGCAAATATTGAAAATCGGTTGTGACGTTTTTAAGCCAAAGAATTGGAGGAAAAATTTGGTAAACCTTTGCCAAATGGACAATAAATGGAAAAAGGTAATGTGTTTCTCGCCTGTTAAAAATTGAACTGTTGGTACTGCGCATATGTGACCCAAAAGAAAGGACAAACAAACAGGAAACTGGTTCATTTATGCTCATTGAAAGATTTACCGTTCTAAATTTGGTAGTTACACGATGGTGATATTGTTTGCTCTCATGACCCTGTAAGTTTTTTCGAAAACAAGTTTGAACGATTTTTCGACTGCTGTGAGGCTAGTATTATGCAAACTTTGTTGCAGATTCCTACGGGACTCTGTTCTGAAGAAGGTACCGTTTGTTTCACCATTTTCTTTTCAGCCTGCTTCCTGAATGAGAGGGACAGTCTTTTTTTTAATCACATGAGCAAATCTCAGTGTGCTAATAAGTAAATTATATATTTGGGAGTATTTAGTACACCAAAGTACAGTGGATGAAACACCTTTAGTTTACCATCTTGAAAAGAAGGGGCATTTGACAGTTTCAAAAAATTAACTAAACTAACTAACAAAACTAACATATTTCTAGTTCCTGCCTGGACCAAAGGTAATGCTACACTACCTCCAAACCCAGGGTCAGCTCCTCCAGCTAAGAGAGTCACTTCTGATCAGCTCTGCAACACAGGATTCCTAGGATCCTCACAATTGCTACCTGCCTGCCGATAATCACAAAAAAACACTCTCCCCACAAAACCATGCTTGCCCCCAAAGAAATAATAAGGTGCTTCCAAAAAATTCAGTATTTGGAGTATTTTTGAGGAGCACTTCATTATTTTTTTGGGGGCAAGCATGGTTTTGACAGTGATTAGAGAGTTATTAGTTTTGACAAAATTAGCCTAGACTGTGAGGAACCCTTTAGTATTGGGGCTGTTACGACATGCTCATACTCAGGAGCAGTTCTAATCACAAGAAGTACAGTAATAACTAGTCAAGGCCCGTATAAATTCCTAGTGGAGAGCCTGGGTTTACTCAGGGTCAGATGGACTCAGTCCCTTCAAGGGACAGCCAGACTAGCCAGTCTTTGACAGTATAAGCCTAGATTGTGAGAAACCCTTTAGTCTTGAGGCTGATTTTACAGTGGGGCCCAAGTTTATACTCAGGAGGAGCTCTGATCACAGGAGCTACAGTGGATAGATACTAGTCAAGACCAGAATGAGTTTTTAGTGGATAGCCTTGTTTGGTTTGGGGTCAGACAGTTGCGGTACCTTTCTGTGGACTTGCCAGAATCCCTAGATACTGAGGCTGGGAGCTGTTCAAGTCGTGTATATTTAGTAAAGGAGGGTTTTTTTTTATTTTTCTTTACTTTTGTGAACTGTATCTACAAAAATCATTGCTCATGCTGTTTGCCAATTAATAAACACTAATCCTCCCCTGAAGTTAACGCATACACACAGTTAATACATTTTATATAATTTAAATAAAAGCTGGCCTTGGTGGTGGGGTAACACACCCTTGATCAGTAAAAAATATTTGATTGCCAGTATATGTATTATTTTACTGGTACTTAAGACAGTAGTGAATCGTTATTGTTATTCAGTCGTTAAGTTGTTTCCAATTCTTCGTGACCTCATGGACCATAGTGCCCCAGGCTTTTCTGTCCTCTCAGAACTTGCTTAACTTAATGTTCATTGTTTCGATGATGCTGTCTATGAATCTTCTTTTCTGTCATCTTCTTTTCCTTTTTCCTTCCATGTTTTCCAGCATCAGGGTCTTTTCCAATAAGTTCTATCTTCGCATTAGGTGGCAAAATTATTTGAGTTGCAGCTTCAGGATCTGTCCTTCCAGTGAATATTCAGGGGTGATTTCCTTCAAGATTGACTGGTTTGATTTTCTTGCTGTCCAAGGGACTTTCAAGAGTCTTCTCCAACACCATAGTTCAAAAGAATACATTTTTCCACTTTCAGCCTTCCTTATGGTCCAACTTTCAAAGCCAGGTTACTATTGGGAATACCATAGCTTTGACTATACGCCACTTTGTCGGTAGGGTAATATCTCTGCTTTTTATAATGTTGTCCAGGTTTGCCTTTGCTTTCCTCCCAGAAAGCAAGCGTCTCTTAATTTCATGGCTACAGTCACTGTGTGCCATGATCTTGGAGCCTAGGAAGATACAGTGCCTCCAGAAAGTATTCACAGAACTTTACTTTTTCCACATTTTTTTATGTTACAACCTTATTCCAAAATTAATTAAACAAATTATTTTCCTCAAAATTCTACAAACAATACCCCATAATGACAATGTAACAGACGTTTGTTTGAAATTGTTGCAAATTTATTAAAAATAAAATACAAAAAAAATCACATGAACATAAGTATTCACAGCCATTGCACAATACTTTGTTGAAGCACCTTTGGCACCAATTACAGCCTCAAGTCTTTTTGAGTATGATGCTAGAAGCTTGGCACACCTTTTTTTGTGCAGTTTCTCCCATTCTTCTTTGCAGGACCTTTCAAGCTCCAACAGGTTGGATGGGGAGTGTCAGTGCAAAGCCATTTTCAGATCTCTTCAGAGATGTCCAATCGGGTTCAAGTCTGGGCTCTGGCTGGGCTACTCAAGGACATTTACAGAGTTGTCCCGTAGCCACTCCTTTGTTATCTTGCTTGTGTGCTAAGGGTCATTTTCCTGCTGGAAGATTAACCTTTGCCCCAGTCTGAGGTCCAGAACACCCTGGAGCAGGTTTTGATCAAGGTGGTCTCTGTACATTGCTGCATTTATCTTTCTCTCCCCCTTGACTAGTCTCCCAGTTCCTGCCGCTGGAAAACATCCCCACAGCATGATGCGGCCACCACCATGTTTCACTGTAGGGATGGTATTGGCCAGGTGATGAGCAGTGCCTGGTTTCCTCCAGACATGATGCTTGCCATTCAGGGCAAAGAGTTCAATCTTTGTTTCATCAGACAAGAGAATTTTGTTTCTCATGGTCTGAGTGTTCTTCAGGTACCTTTTGGCAAACTCCAGGCGGGCTGTCAAGTGCCTTTTACTAAGCAGTGGCTTCTGTCTGGCCACTCTACCATACAGGCCTGTTTGGTGGAGTGCTGCAGAGCTGGTTGTTCTTTTGGATAGTTCTCCTCTCTTCACAGAGGAAAGCTGGAGCTATTCCAAAGTGACCATGGGGCTTTTGGTCACCCTGCCTGATTAAGGCCCTTCTCCCCCCGATTATCAGTTTGGCCAGACGGCCTGCTCTAGGAAGAGTCCTGGTGGTTCCAAACTTCTTATATTCATGGATGATGGAGGCCACTGTGCTCATTGGGACCTTCAATGCTGCAGAAATGTTTCTGTATCCTTCCCAAGATCTGTGCCTCGATACAATTCTGTCTCTGAGGTCTACAGACATTTCTTAGGACTTGCTCTGACATGCACAGTTAACTGTGGGACATTATATAGACAGGTGCATGCCTCTCCAAATCATGTCCAAACAACTGAATTTACCACAGGTGGACTCCAATCAAGTTGTAGAAACATCTCAAGGATGATCAGTAGAAACGGGATGCACCTGAGCTCAATTCTGAGTGTCATGGAAAAGGCTGTGAATACTTATGTACGTGTGATTTTTTCCTTTTTTTTATTTTTAAAAAATTTGCAAAGGTTACAAACAAACTTCTTTCACGTTGTCATTATGGGGTATGGTTTGTATAATTTTGAGGAAAGTAATGAAATAAATACATTTTGGAATAAGGCTGTAACATAACAAAATGTGAAAAAAGTGAAGCGCTGTGAATACTTCCCGGATGCACTGTAAAATCCGTCACTGTTTCCATTTTCTTCTCCTTCTATTTGCCAAGGAGTGATGGGACCGGTTGCAATGATCTTAGTTTTCTGAGCAGTAAAACTTAAAAGTGGTAACAGCAGTATTGACACAGATATAGGGAAGTAAGAAATACATAATTGCGCAGAAGTTTTTTCACTTTAGTACATCTGCACATGCACAGATTTCCCCAAACAGGTAGCACGGAACTCGTAAAACATCCCTGTCTTTGCGTACACAGGAAATACCCTGTGTGTGCGCAGATGTGCCAAAGGGCTTTGCCAGAACCCAAAGCCCTGCGACATATCTGCGCATGCGCCATAATGGTTGTGCAGGAGGAGGGTGGAGCCACAAAGAACAGGGACTGAAGCTCCACTGTAGATTACGCAATTGCTTATGTAGCAATTATATATGGTTTTTTTTTTTTTTTTTAAAGAAAAGTAGATTGTAAGCTTTTTAACCTTCTGTATACTTTTCTTACATCCTTTCCTTTTGTCCCTTATACTGATAGATTGCAAACTTCTACACCTTCTGTATCCTCTCTAATAAACTAAAATACATGTGTGGATCATCCCCTTTACATTTAAATACATACCGAATAGAATTAATAAATAAGCATATTTAGGGAAATATTATTTCAATTTAAAATACTTAGAGCAAACATGTACTCAGTATAACTAACCAGCAAACTGAGTAGTATACACCCTAAGGTGCCTGCACTTTATGGAGTGGGGCAAGAAACCTAAATCTTATCTATATTCAAAATGTAAAATCATAAATTCATGTCAATATTTCATTTCAATTAGTTCTAGCCGACTCCTATCAATCTAAATGGTCTTGAAGTTTGTAAACTTACTTGAAGATCCCAACACAATTACTTTCTTGAATTCTGTGACACCTATTCACTATGTCCTGTGTGTAGGCACTGCTGTGTCATTTCACTGAGCCTGTCTGCTGCACTACAGAGGCACTGAGAGGAGGAGTTTTAGAAGGTGGAGTCAGTACAGGAATCTTGATACATTCCTGTGTGTTTGCAGAGTGACAATGTGACTGTCATCGGAACCCACAAACTCTCTTGCATCCAACAGTTGCTCTCCTTGCTGGGTCACCTGAATTGCTGGATAGCATCCTGTTTGAACCCTTGGATAATTTTGCCTTGTTTCTTGTGAACCTTGAACTCCTTGCTCCTTCCATGAATTTCCTATTTAAGCAATACCTTTACACTTCCTGTTTGCCAGATTTGTGTGCTCTCTCCAGCTGATATATTGCTCCTTTGTGCACCTGCATCTGTTCTTATCTCCACTACCACTCGTTACTGGCCTTTGACTTGTTCCTCGACAACACTTCTGCTTGATCCCATCCTACAACCACTTGTTGATGACCTTTGGCTTGTTTACTGATTATGCTTCTGCTTGATCCCTACCTGCTACATCCTCTACTGGACCCTGGCCTCCTCAAATGCTGGTGGGGCAATCCTGAGGACCGTGACCTGGTACTAACATGCAACACCTTTACCATCATAAGCTCCGGTGAAAACCAGTTAGTGCTTAGACCCTAAAACCTCAGATTAGCCTGTGTCATCTGCCAGGGTGACCTGCTTGAACACTTAACCAGCTGGTTGGTGAAAGCCTCTCTATGGCTATAACTACTGGTCACTGAGCCTAACCCCTGACCATTGCCATAACCCGATACACATTGGTCAACTTCTCTGACAGCCAGAACTCCTTTCTCCCGTATTGTGTGTCAGGTCTGATTTCTGTGTTTCCTTTTCTTATCTGTTTTATTTGAGCTGTCCTTTCCCATGGAATTTCTAGAAGCTACAAAATCCCTCAGCTGTGTTTCTTTCACTGTTTGTTGGCTGTCATGGATATGCAATATGTATGGTAGCTTACCTGTTCCTCATGTGTGCATTAAGGGCCAGACTCTTCCTTCTGGCTGCTTTTATCACCTCTACTTCCTGTTCCTGGCCCGCCCAGGTCATCACAGGAAGCCTATAATAACCAGCGCACTGCAGGCCTGCCTTGCTGTTCAACAGTATTAGTTTCCTGTTTCCTGTTTGCTGTGTGCTTGAATCTACTCCTCTGTGTACCGACTTTGGCTTGTCTCTGACTATTCCTGTTTGCCTGTTACCCTGACCTTTGGCTTGTCCCTTGACTACCCTTGTCTGCCTGTTACCCCGACCTCGGCTTACCCTTCACCATTCTGTGTGTCCTGAGTGGCTGCTTCCCTTCACTCCCTACGGAGCGTGACCTGGGGGACCCCAGGGGCCGCGACCTGGGCCCAGCTGCAGCGAAGTCCATCCTCACCACTAGAGGCCCTTGTGAACACCTGCTGGGTCTTAGACTCTGCTGTAACGCTCCTGCGTTTCATGTATGGTGTGGATTTTCAGCTGCAGAAATATTCCACTTCAGTAGTCATGTAAGAGAGATGCTGAGATACCATTCCCAACCTCAATGACTCATCATGTGTGGAAGGTCTTAATTCAGCTAGTAAATACACACACTCAACAAGCTGGTTCCTAGAGTGACTTTATGTATGTAGTAACACAGTGATGAAGATTTAAGAGACAGGTTGAGTGGAGGTGGTAGGTGACAGACACTTGAAGGTAAGACAGTAGCAGATGGATGCAGGTAGGTTTAGCAATCATGTATGGTAGCAGATGACAGAGTAGCAGGTGGACATACAAGAGTGATCAACCCAGTGCAGGAATAAGTAGCAGTAGTCTTAAGAGCTAGCAATCTAGATATGCAGATGTGATAAATAGTCTTTACTATGCAGAGCTAGATAGTGTAAGCTTAGTATAAGTTTATAGAGGGTTCCCCTGCGGGGTACTTAGCACTAATAGCAATACAACCGAAGGTTGGTTCAGGAGGAGCGGATGATCCGGAAGCGGGATGCAGGGATCAGCGCAGCGAGGTTCCGTCAGCGAGGTATGCTTGCAAGCACGAAAGCTTCAAGCCAAGTTAGCATCCAGGTAAGGGTGTTTGAACGAGCACATGTGAGTGAGAACCGGCGCTTTAAATAGCCATCTAGTCCGGCGCTGAGTGATGACAGCTTCAGTCTTAAAGGTGTATGCGCACCTTTCCAAAAGAGAATGGTGGGGCGCATACACTTGTGAAAAGAGTAATTTAGGGTACCAAAGGTACCGGAACATTACAATACCCCCCCCCCCCTTAAGGCCGGCTCCTGAAGGCCTCTGGAGCTGGTTTGTCTGGGTATCTCGCATGAAAATTGCGGATTAATCTAGGGGCATGTATTTCAGAGGTGTTTAGCCAGGTGTCGTCTTGGGGCCCATAGTTCTTCCATCTAACCAAGTACTGAAGTCTTCTTCTGTAGATACGAGAATCCAGAATCTCTTTTATCTCGTATTCTTCTCCACCTTCAACTTGTACAGGAGGCGGAGGTGGAATATTAGGCCTTATTCCGTGGTCCGGAACATGGGGCTTCAGTAGCGACACATGGAAAATGGGATGGATTTTTAGGTCTATTGGCAATGTAAGCTGTACTGCAGCTTTTCCAATAAGTTTTTTGATTGGGAAAGGTCCCAAGAACAGAGGTCCAAGCTTTTTGCTAGGGATCTTCAGTCTTAAATTTTTTGTTGAGAGCCAAACGAGGTCCCCGATAGTGTACTGTGGAGAAGGTCTTCTGCGAAGATCATAGTACTTCTTTTGTTGACTGTGAGCGTGTGCAATGGTAGTATTTAATAAACCCAGAGAATCCTTTATTTGGGTAAGATAGTCTGAGGCTACTGGGTTGTTTGAAGGAAGGATGCGTGGTGGAAGAATAGAGGGATGAAACCCATAGTTCAAGTAGAACGGACTCTGCTTGGTTGTACTGTGGGTTGCGTTGTTGTAGGCAAATTCTGCCAGAGGGAGAAGATCCACCCAATCATCCTGTTGGTAAGAAGTGTAACAACGTAAATACTGCTCGATGCATTGGTTGACTCTTTCAGTCTGTCCGTTGGTCTGCGGATGGTAAGGAGAAGTGAGCTTCCGCTCGATCCGTAGTATGTGACATAGTTCTTGCCAGAACTTAGAAATAAATTGGGATCCACGGTCAGACAGAAGAGTTTTTGGGATACCATGTAATCTAAAGACATGTTTCATCAGGAGTTCTGCCGTTTGTTTGGACGAAGGTAGTCTGCGAATAGCAATGAAATGTGCCATCTTTGTCAGATGGTCCACTGACACCAAGATGGTATTAAATCCTTTGAAAAGAGGCAATTCTACGATGAAGTCCAAGGACAAAACTTCCCATGGAGTTTGGGGTATTGGTAGACTGCATAGTAGACCGGATGGTCTCGTAGTGTCAATTTTGGACCTGGCACAGACATTGCATGAAGAGACGAATTTTTGTATAGATGTTTTCATGTCAGGCCACCAGAATTGTCGGGAAATCAAATTAAGAGTCTTTGTCATACCCATATGTCCTGCCATAGGCACATCATGAGATAATTCCAAGATCTTGGTGCGTAGGGTAGGTGGTATGTAAAGTTTGTCGTTGTAGTAGAGGAAGCCTTCTGCATCAGTATTTAGTTGTGGTGGGGGTGAATCCAAACTTATACCATGCAAAACCTCTTCCTTCAAGGAACGGACAACTCCAATAATGCGTTTGTGAGGTATTATAGGAACGGAAGGGATTTCAAAGTAGTTTTCTTCAGTTAGTCGTGATAGTGCATCCGCCTTTTTGTTTTTATCTGCAGGTGTGTAAGTCACTAGGAAGTTAAACCTTAGAAAGAATAGTGACCATCGTACCTGTCGGTGCGAGAGAGTTTTGCTAGTCTGAAGATATTGGAGGTTTTTATGGTCCGTGTATATAATTATTGGTAATTGGGTGCCTTCGAGTAAATGTCGCCAATTCTCCAGAGCCAATTTTATAGCAAGCAGTTCCCTTTCACCCACGGGGTAATTTATCTCGGGACTGCTTAGGGATTTAGAAAAAAAGGCGACTGGATGAAGTGGTGAAGTGTGGGTTGGTCGTTGGGAGAGTATTGCTCCTACTGCCATGTTTGACGCATCTACCTCCAGAATGTATTGGAGGGATGGGTCTGGATGGCGTAATATGGGAGCGGAAGTAAACCTTGTCTTTAACAAGTGAAAAGCTTTATTGGCTTCTTCTGACCATTTGAATGTTTTTTTTATGCTAGTGAGCTGTGTGAGGGGTCTCACAATAGCAAAAAAGTTTTTAATGAACTTCCTGTAGAAATTTGAAAATCCCAGGAATCGCTGTAGCGCCTTGCGTGTGGTTGGTGTAGGCCAATCCTGAATGCAGGATATTTTACTCATGTCCATCTCGATTCCTGTTTTGGATATGATGTAGCCTAGAAAGAGTACCTCGTCTTTATGAAACAAGCATTTCTTCAGTTTCACATAAAGGTTATGTGCAAGCAATCTCGATAGTACAAGTCTTACATGTCTTATGTGTTCAGACAGGGATCGTGAATATAGAAGTATATCGTCCAGATATACCACAACACAGACATCTAGTAAGTCTTTAAAAATATCGTTTATAAATCATTGGAAAACTGCAGGGGCGTTGCATAGCCCGAATGGCATCACAAGATATTCGAACAATCCGTATCTGGTTCTGAATGCAGTCTTCCACTCGTGTCCATCACGGATTCGAATGAGATTGTATGCTCCTTTCAGGTCCAATTTTGAAAAATAGGTAGCTCCACGCACCTGCTCAATGAGCTCAGGGATAAGCGGTAGAGGATAGCGATCTTTTATTGTGATAGCATTCAATTTCCTGTAGTCGATGATAGGTCTGAGACTTGAGTCCTTATTGCGAACAAAAAAGAGTCCTGCTGCTGTGGAAGAAGTGGAAGGTCTAATAAAACCTTTTTCCAAATTCTCATCCAAATAGGTTTTGAGATGGGAAAGTTCATCCTGTGAAAGAGGATAAACATGACCGAACGGCAATTTGCTATTTGGGAGTAGATCAATGCTACAATCATAGTCTCGATGAGGAGGTAATGCTTGAGCATTTTTCTCAAGAAAAACCTCAGAAAGATCCTGATAACATAGTGGTGCAATCTCATCTGTCACCATAGACAGAATCTTCCCGGAAGACGGGAGGTTACACGTATCCTCGCAATAGCAAGAGAGGAAGGCCAAGGACCGTTCCTTCCAATCTATGGTTGGTTGGTGTGTGTGTAACCAGGGAAGTCCCAACACAATGGGAAAGTGGGGTGAAGGTATTAAATCGAAGGTAGTAGTCTCCCTATGAGACTCGTTAATAGTGACTAGAAGTGCTTGTGTCTGATCGGTGATCGGACCAGAGGATAACGGAACACCGGTAATAAGACTTACTGAGACAGGTTTAAGTTTAGAAATAATAGGAATTTTATTTGAAGCAGCAAAACATATATCAATATAATTTCCACAAGATCCTGTGTCAATCATGGCCTTAGTAGTAATCCTGTTCTGGTCCCACTGTAATGTCAAACAAACAAAAATGTAAGGGTTAGTGAATGAAGTTGTCAATCCCCCTAGGAGGACATGTGAACACTCACCCTTCTTTTTGTTGACTAGGGGACAGACATTTATCTTGTGATCCGGGGATGCACAGTACAAGCAGAGATTTTCATATCGTCTTTTGGCTTTTTCCATAGTTGATAACGGTGGGCGTATGGTTCCTACCTCCATAGGAACGGGGTTAACGGCCGGAATCCGAGAGGAAACGGATAATGGCATTCCCATTTTCTCAGCCTTTCTTTCTCGTAGTCTTCTATCTATGGTAATACTGAGTTGTATTAATGCATCCAGGGTTTTTGGTAGATCCGCTCGGGCGAGCTCGTCCTTAACGGCTTCTGATAGGCCAAGCCTAAATTGGGTTTTCAGAGATGCATCATTCCATTCTGAATCAAGGGTCCATCTCTTGAATTCCGCGACAAAGTCTTCTACAGGCCTCCTTCCTTGTTTCAAGGATCTTAATTGAAGATCGGCAGTACTCTGCCTATTGGGGTCATCATATAGGCTAGTGAGTTCTGCTAGGAACAAGGCATAGGAGTTGAGAAGCTGGTCGTTTTTCTCAAAAAGAGAGTCTGCCCAGGCTCGAGGATCGCCTGTTAGGTAAGAAATAATAGTACAAACCTTAATGTGATCAGTAAGGTAGGTACGAGGTTTTAGCAAAAAAAGTAACTCACATGCGTTTTTAAATTCGCGAAATTTTTTGCGATCGCCTGTAAATACCAAAGGGGGATTTACCTTGGGTTCAGGGGACTGAGCAGAGGTAAGTTGTGTCAGTCTAATTACCTGCTGCGACAGAGCCTGATTGTCTTCTTTTAATTCAGCAAGTGCGTGTATTAACGCAGTTACTTGCTGTTTCAATTGAGTCACCTGAGTGGTTATTTCTGCTGAATCCATTTGTAGGTTCGTTTAATCTGTAACGCTCCTGCGTTTCATGTATGGTGTGGATTTTCAGCTGCAGAAATATTCCACTTCAGTAGTCATGTAAGAGAGATGCTGAGATACCATTCCCAACCTCAATGACTCATCATGTGTGGAAGGTCTTAATTCAGCTAGTAAATACACACACTCAACAAGCTGGTTCCTAGAGTGACTTTATGTATGTAGTAACACAGTGATGAAGATTTAAGAGACAGGTTGAGTGGAGGTGGTAGGTGACAGACACTTGAAGGTAAGACAGTAGCAGATGGATGCAGGTAGGTTTAGCAATCATGTATGGTAGCAGATGACAGAGTAGCAGGTGGACATACAAGAGTGATCAACCCAGTGCAGGAATAAGTAGCAGTAGTCTTAAGAGCTAGCAATCTAGATATGCAGATGTGATAAATAGTCTTTACTATGCAGAGCTAGATAGTGTAAGCTTAGTATAAGTTTATAGAGGGTTCCCCTGCGGGGTACTTAGCACTAATAGCAATACAGCCGAAGGTTGGTTCAGGAGGAGCAGATGATCCGGAAGCGGGATGCAGGGATCAGCGCAGCGAGGTTCCGTCAGCGAGGTATGCTTGCAAGCACGAAAGCTTCAAGCCAAGTTAGCATCCAGGTAAGGGTGTTTGAACGAACACATGTGAGTGAGAACCGGCGCTTTAAATAGCCATCTAGTCCGGCGCTGAGTGATGACAGCTTCAGTCTTAAAGGTGTATGCGCACCTTTCCAAAAGAGAATGGTGGGGCGCATACACTTGTGAAAAGAGTAATTTAGGGTACCAAAGGTACCGGAACATTACATCTGCGCCCTAGGGAATCTTGGGTTCACGTTCCGGGCCATCCGCAGCAGTCTGCTATAGGGTTCACTACCTTGAGCTGCGCCCCTGCTTCCAACAGGGTGCAGTTGTCACCTGGCCACAGGTGACCTGACAATGGCACATCTTACTGTGGTACTCATTATGGACTGTTAACATACTCCTGGTTATGTGTTTTGAGACTTTGCCTTAGTGCATTGCTAATTAGTGGATTATTTGTCATCAACCTTCTGACTGAGGAAGCCGTAGCTCCGGCCTCCCCTTATGTAAAATCAGGTATTAAATTATCCCAACTGCTTTACTACTGAAGCAAAGTTGCATAGTTTCCAGCAGGGTAGACACTCTGTTGCTGAGTGCACATCTGAATTCTGACGTTGGATCTCTGATCTCAGGTACAGCAGTGCAAAAGAGTCAGCTGCGCCAAGGGCTCTCTGAACAGGTAAAAGATGAGTGTAGAGTAGAGACTCCTAATGATCCCAAGGCTTTAATTTAATTATATATCCAAATTGATCAGAGGCTTAAGGAAAGGAGGAAGGATAGACTGGGAATGTTTGGAAGTAATAGTAGCATGCTTTTCTCTGCTAGCCAATTTGTTTTGAAGGATCCAAAAATTTCCCAGATTCTAACACTCCCAAACCTATGCAGGTTAATGCTATTGACAGATCCATTACTAGTCAGGAGAAAGAGACATTTGGAGAACTTATGACTTGATTGTGGGGACTCTGGGCTTTACTTTACCTAATTGTCCCAACAATGTCAAAAGAACAATTGCTGTGACTTATGTTATAGTACCTGAACAAATAAACTCCATTACCCAGTCTCCCCATTGATTTATGAAGAAAATAAAGCAAATGCTCTACTATCTCATTTTGTCATCCCTTTTAAACTTATCACAGAGGGCTCTGAAATTCCTTGCTCTGCTATGCTTGACTCCAGGGCTTGAGGGGGAACTTTATGGACACAGAATTCACCCAAAGCAATAATATTCAAACAAGAAATAAACCTGCCACTATTGATATGGAGACGGTTGATGGTTCACCTTTATCGTCAGGACCTATTACAGCTGGTTATGTCACCAAATTGATGCAGTCACACGACAACCTACCTCCACAATACTATTCTGGGAGTTCTGGGATGTCTATGATAAAAAAATGCCGATCAATGACTTCTTCGTAGGCCATATGATTGTCCCATTGAACTGCTTCCAGAAGCAAAAATACATTTTGGTCGCCTTTTCAATTTGTCAGAACCTGAATTAAAGGTGCTTAGGGAGTGCCTTGATGAGAATTTAAAGAAGGAGTTTTCTAGACACCCAATGTCTCCTGCAGGTGCATCCCTGTTCTTTGTTGAGAAAAAGGACTCCACCATGCGTCCGTGCATTAATTACAGGGATTTGAATAAAATCCTTATTAAAAAACGTTATCCACTACTTTTAATTGCTAAAGTGTTGGAAAGACACAATTTTCCCAAATTTTTCCAAAATCTTTACAAAACTAGACATCAATGTTGTTTTTTTAGATCTTTTGGATATTCTCATCTTTACTGATAACCTGGAGGAGCATCACAAGCACGTTTGCACTGTCTTTGAAAGATGAAGGAAAAACTGACTTAAACTGCAAAAATTTGAGTTTGAACAAACCCAGATCCAGTTCTTAGGACATTTAATTTATCCGGAAGAAGTGAGCATGGATCCTGAGAAGATCAAAGCAGTCGTGGATTGATTTGCCCCTATAAATGTTAAGGAAATACAACAATTTGTTGGATTTGCCAATCTCTACTGAAAAATTATAAGAAATGTTTCTAAGGTGGTTGCACCAATTATACAGCTGAAAAAGAAAGGGATGCCCTTTGTGTGGTCACCTGAGGCACAGGCTGCCTTTAATGCACCAATATTGGTATGTCCCGATCCTGATCTACCTTTTATTGTGGAAGTGGATGCTTCAGACTCTGCCATGGAAGCTTTTCTCAGTAAGGAGGAAAAAAGTTGCAGCTACATCTTTGTGCTTAAAGTGTATGTATTGTGTGTTTTTTCTTTTTAAATTAACAAATATGTTATACTTATCTCCTCTGTGCAGTGGTTTTGCACAGGGCAGCCCAGATCCTCCTCTTCTCGGGTCCCTCTTTGCTACTCCTGGCCCCTCCCTCCTGTCGAGTGCCCCTACAGCAATCCATTCAGACATGGAGCTGCGGTTCAGGCCCGCCCCCCCTCTCTCCTGATTGGCTAACTGACTTTAATTGACAGCAGCGGGAGTCAATGGTGCCACTGCTGTGTCAATTAGGAGGGAGAGTCTCAGATGGCCGAGGGACTCGTGGCCATTGCTGGATAAAGAGGGGGCTCAAGTAAGTATTAGGGGGTGCTGGGGTGGCTGCTGCACACAGAAAGCTTTTTATCTTTATACATAGAATGCATTAAGATAAAAAAAACCTTCTGCCTTTACAACTACTTTAATGTCTTCAGTCAAAAGGAATTATGACATTGGGAATGAAAAGTTTCTGGCAATAAGGATGTCTTTTAAGAATAAAGACATATGCTGGAACAGCTAATCATCCTGTAAGGCTTCATCTACACATAGCCTATTATGACCGCCAGCCACGGGAAAATGCACCGCAGTTTTAACGCAATTATGCCGCCAGCAGTCAAAACGTTCCTATCCTGAATGCAATTCTTCTGTGTTCAGGAAAGGTAGGTTGAGGGAGGTTGAACCTCCCCTAACCACAGCAGCTCCTAAATAATCCTAAAATGGGGCCGAGTTTAAGAGCTTTGGCATAAAAAATGCAAGTTTAGGAGCTGTAATACACATGAAGCCTCGCTGTTCTCACTGATCATAAAAATTTGGAATTTTATAAGTTCTGCCGAGACATTATCTTCTAGACAATCTCGTTGGTCGCTATTCTTTTCCAGGTTACATTTTTTTTAGCTTGTTTCAACTTGGGTCAAGAAATGGTAAGGCTGATACCATATCGATGAAGGCAACTCTGAATGTACAACCTTGTCTCAAAAGAATTTCATAGAGGCCACAATTTCCAAAACATTCTTGAGTCTCCTCCAAGAGGGGTATGAGAATGATCCACTTCTCAATCATCCTCCTAAGAACATAAACCTTGAGTGCAAGAATGTTTTTTGGACTCATCTCTATGTACCTGAATCAGTTTGGGTAGAAGCCCTCAGGTTTGCTGCATGACGCTACGCTTGCTGAGCACTTTGGGGTTTCTAAGATGGAAAAACTTTTATCACTTTAGTTTTGGTGGCCTGGTTACAAGGAAAGGAAGACACCCCTATCTTCTCCAACCACTTCTTGTGCCATGAAGACCATGGGGGTCAATTTCTATGGACTTTGTGGTCAATTTACCTCCCTCAAATGAAATGACCACTATCATGTTAGTTGTTGACCATATTACTAAGATGCCTAATTTTTTATTGGTTAAGGGGGTACCCACTGTTGAACAAACTGTGGAACTGATGTTTCAGGAAGTCTTTAAACTACATGGAATCCTTTATGTTGTAGTGTTAGACAGAGGAGTGCAGTTTACTTCACATTTCTGGAAAAGCTTTTGCTCAGTGTTACGTGTTACAATTAATCTGTACTCTGCTTTTCATCTCCAGTCAAAAAGTCAGACCGAGAGGACCAATCAAACTCTGGAGAAGTACCTTCAGGCTGGGTTCACACTTGCTTCGCATGCAGCTCACAGCAGGGGTTTGGCGCGTCCCTGTTCTCCGTTTCAGGGATGAATCAGGCCTGAATTTTTGCCTGAATTTGGGCCTGAAGCAGAGCCAAAGAGGCACCGGACCCCAGTACAATTCGCTCCGCAGCTGCCCTGGAGATGTGTGAACCTGCATCCAATTCGCATACAGTGGGTACGGAAAGTATTCAGACCCCCTTAAATTTTTCACTCTTTGTTATATTGCAGCCATTTGCTAAAATCATTTAAGTTCATTCTTCTTCCTCATGAATGTACACATAGCACCCCATACTGACAGAAAAACACAGAATTGTTGACATTGTTGCAGATTTATTAAAAAAGAAAAACTGAAATATCACATGGTCCTAAGTATTCAGACCCTTTGCTCAGTATTTAGTAGAAGCCCCCTTTTGATCTAATACAGCCAGGAGTCTTTTTGGGAAAGATGCAACAAGTCTTTCACACCTGGATTTGGGGATCCTCTGCCATTCCTCCTTGCAGATCCTCTCCAGTTCTGTCAGGTTGGATGGTAAACGTTGGTGGACAGCCATTTTTAGGTCTCTCCAGAGATGCTCAATTGGGTTTAAGTCAGGGTTCTGGCTGGGCCATTCAAGAACAGTCACGGAGTTGTTGTGAAGCCACTCATCCAGAGCACTCTGGAGAAAGTATTTGTACAGGATATCCCTGTACTTGGCTGCATTCATCTTTCCCTCGATTGCAACCAGTCGTCCTGTCCCTGCAGCTGAAAAACACCCCCACAGCATTATGCTGCCACCACCATGCTTCACTGTTGAGACTATATTGGACAGGTGATGAGCAGTGCCTTGTTTTCTCCACACATACCGCTTAGAATTAAGGCCAAAAAGTTCTATTTTGGTCTCATCAGACCAGAGAATCTTATTTCTCACCATCTTGGAGTCCTTCAGGTGTTTTTTAGCAAACTCCATGTGGGCTTTCATGTGTCTTACACTGAGGAGAGGCTTCCGTCGGGCCACTCTGCCATAAAGCCCCGACTGGTGGAGGGCTGCAGTAATGGTTGACTTTCTACAACTTTCTCCCATCTCCTGACTACATCTCTGGAGCTCAGCCACAGTGATCTTTGGGTTCTTCTTTACCTCTCTCACCAAGGCTCTTCTCCCCCGATAGCTCAGTTTGGCCGGACGGCCAGCTCTAGGAAGGGTTCTGGTCATCCCAAACGTCTTCCATTTGAGGATTATGGAGGCCACTGTGCTCTTAGTAACCTTAAGTGCAGCAGAAATCTTTTTGCAACCTTGGCCAGATCTGTGCCTTGCCACAATTCTGTCTCTGAGCTCTTCAGGCAGTTCCTTTGACCTCATGATTCTCATTTGCTCTGACATGCATTGTGATCTGGAAGGTCTTATATAGACAGGTGTGTGGCTTTCCTAATCAAGTCCAATCAGTATAATCAAACACAGCTGGACTCAAATGAAGGTGTAGAACCATCTCAAGGATGATCAGAAGAAATGGACTGACTTAAATATATGAGTGTCACAGCAAAGGGTCTGAATACTTAGGACCATGTGATATTTCAGTTTTTCTTTTTTAATAAATCTGCAACAATGTCAACAATTCTGTGTTTTTCTGTCAGTATGGGGTGCTATGTGTACATTCATGAGGAAGAAGAATGAACTTAAATGATTTTAGCAAATGGCTGCAATATAACAAAGAGTGAAAAATTTAAGGGGGTCTGAATACTTTCCGTACCCACTGTAAGTGTGAACCCAGCCTCAATGTTTTGTCAGTTATCTTCAGAAAGACTGGGTGGACTATTTTCCTATGGCATAATTTGCTTATAACAATTCTAAACATAGCTCCACTGCTCAAAATCCTCTTTTCTTAAACACTGGGTATCATCCAGCTTTTTTCCTGATCTCCTTATCTCAACTTCAATTCTTGCTGTTACCAACAGATTAACTACAGTGCTGGAGATTCAGGAAAAGTTGATCGGGACTTTGAAGGAGGCTCAGGAATGTTACAAGAAGGCTGCTGAAAAACATTGAAGATCACTTCCTACCTTTCATGTGGGTGACAAATTTTAATTATCAACCAAAAATTTAAACACGTTCCATTAACAAAGCTAGGCCAAAGATTTGTGGGACTTTTCCAGATTTCAGTTTAAATAACCCTGTCAGCTTTCGCTTAAAACTTCCTGACAGTATGAAGATTCACTCTGTTTTATGTATCTTTGCTCAAACCATTTAAAAAAAAAAACGCTTCTCTGGGAGAATTCTGCCACCCCCTCCACCTGTTGGGGTGCAAGTTGAAGAAGAATTTGTGGTTGAGAAAATTATTGACTCTAAGATCTTTAGGCACCAATTACAGTATATGGCTCAATGGGAAGGATATGGGCTATGCCCCTAGATTAACAAAAGAATTCCACCAGATGTTTTCCCACAAACCTGACCCTAAGACAGGGATAACCTGGAGGGAGTGGAGTACTGTCAGGTCCAGGATCTGAACACACAACCTCTGCTGCATCCGCCAGTGGCTCTTCTTGCTGAGCCACCTGAGATGCTGGACAGCATCCTGTCTGAATCTTTGGATAATCTTGTACCATGTTTCTTGTGAATCTTGAACTGTTTGTTCCTCCCATGAAGTTCCTATTCAAGCCATACCTTTGCACTTTCTGTTTTCAAGATTTTCGGAACCTCCTTCCTTTGGAGAATTCTTGCAGCACTGCCTGCGTCTATAGTTACAGATAGCATACCTCAGCCTCGTTCCCCCCCCGCTCCCTCTTCACAGGATTTGATTGACAGCAGCAGGAGCCAATAGCTTCTGTTGCTATCAATCTGCCCTGTGAGGAAGGAGACAGTGAAGAGAGCCGCTGCTTTTGGGCACAGCACTGGATTGAGATTGGGCTTAGGTAAGTATAAGGGGGGCTGGGGGGATCCTGTGGCACACAAGGCTTTTAAGTTAATGCAGAGAATGCATTAGGATAAAAAAAAAAAAATGTAAGCCTTTAGAACCACTTGTAAATGCACCCTCTCCATGATTATATGCAAGAACTCCAGAGGGAATTCCTGCAATTAACTGCAAGAAGCAGCCCCATTGAAAGCAATGGGAGATTACCAGTTCCTGCAGCTAATCATGCCCACTTACATGTAATCTCTCATGCTGTGATCACATGTGAGTGATCAGCACTGGATGCAGACTGCCTGCATTCAGGGCCAATCACTTGCATGTGATCGCTGCATGAGAGATTACATGCAAGTGGTCCCAATTAGCTGCAGAAGCTGGCAGCCTCCCATTGCTTTCAATGGCGCCGCCTCTCACAGCTTATCGCAGGAATGCCCGCTGGGGTTCTTGCATACAATCACAGGCAGGGTGCATTAGCAGGTGTGCATGTACCCTATCGCACGTAAGTTATCATGCACTTTTTTAAGCATAGACTTGTTACATTAGGGTAGCTCCTTTTTTAACGATCCCCCCAACACACTTCAGTGGATTAGAAAACAATAGTTGACTATTTACTAGCCACAGGTTCACTTTAGGTTTTAAGTTAAGGATAAGTAAACATTTGAGTTTTTATGAAAAAAATTGTCAGTACATTGGAAAATACCAACAGAGACTTGAAAAATGTAATTCGGAAGTACAGTACTTCAAAATTTTGTTCATTGTTACCATTTGATTTTGGAATGAAGGGAATTTCCCTAACAAAAACAACATACTGTACAGCATATTGTTGGAAATTCGCTAGTTTGACCAAATTTTCCATCCCGTTCCTATACATTTTCTCCTCACTACAGTTGAAAATAAACAGTTTGACCCGACTAACAATTGGAAAATCGACCAACGGTTACGAAAACAAACATTTTTGAATGAGATACTAGTGTATGGCTAGCTTTAGGGTCAGGTTAGGTGTTGACGCACATGAGAGAGAAATTTTTTTCTCACTGCTGCAGGCTAAAATGACTGAAATGAAATCCTGAAGAAGCGAGATGGTCATGAAACGTGTTGATCCTCAAAGGTGCCACATGAATGTATAGCAATTTGTGGATTAAGACATACTTTATGTAAGTGATGGTGATTCATATGTCTATGCTGATTTTAATATTTGTAATAAAAAGTTTGTGTATTTTATATTTGGATTGATTACTCTGTGTTGGCACACACACGCATACACAATTATAGCGGCTGCAGATTAAAAAAGAAAGATAATTTTTAATAAAATTAAATTACAATATGACTTGTGTAGCAATTGTACAGTATTTGGTATATTATGTTTTATTTATTAAAAATATATACCGTATAACTTTGTCTTTTCCAAGAAAGTGAAGTTACCCTTCAGGCTGGCCATACACTGATGAGTTTTATTTTATATTCATACAGCACAGATAATAGCTGACCCTGCTGGCTGATAAGGTGTCAGGCAAGAGGTGGCTAATAAGGCCACCCATGGAAACAGCCAAAATTTGTGCACTAAATGGCCAGCTTTAGTATTATGGTGCACTTGATTGAGTGGAAATTAACCACTTGCCACCAGTATAACGTTCTTCTACTGTGGCAAGGTGGCACTGCTGCCCTGGATCACTTTTGGGTCTAGAGGGCACATGTATAATCACAACAAGAGCTGACCTGCGGGTACCACAGACTCAATGTCTTGCCAGCAACCACAGATCGTTAGGCAGAGAGCCAGAACGGCGATCTGCCTATGTAAACCAGGAAGATCGCTGTTCTGTTAGCAGGAAAGTCATGGATTCTGTCTTCCTGCAAAGCAGGAACATGGATCTATGCCTTCCCTATTTAAAACACCTCCCACACAGTACACAAACACTGTCTAGGCACTACATGTTTATTCTCTTCCCAGCCAGTGTCATTAGTACAGTGACAGTGTATATTTTTAGCACTGATCACTGTATTAGTGTCACTGGTTCCCACAAAGTGTCAAAAGTGTCAGTTGGTGTCTGATTGTTTGCCACAACATCGCAGTCCTGCTATAATTTGCTGATCGCCACCATTACTAGTAAAAAATAAAAAATTAAATAAACAAATAAATACATATATCCCATAGTTTGTAGACGCTATAATTTTTGCGCAAACAAATCAATTTACGCTTTTTTCAGACTGCCCACGGCAGATATACTGCGGCAGGCTGGCTCTCCTGTGCGAACCGACATAGCCCTACGTCGGTCACGTGCCTGCAGCTAGGGGGCGAGTGCGCGCCGCCGGCGGTGGCTCTTGCCCCCAATTGGCAGTGGGGACTCCGATTGCCGCCAATCATCCCTGATCGCTCCCGGCTGAGAGAGAAGGACGGGCAGCTGTTGTAAACACAGCTGACCGTTCTTCCCTTTTGGAATGATCACAGAAATCCTGCTATATAGGATCACAGGTCTCTGTGATCATTTCACAAGCCCAACCCCCATACAGTTAGAAAAATATTTTTAGCTGTCACTGGTCTTCCCAAAAGTGTCAAAAATGTCAGTTAGGGGTCCGATCTGTCCGCCGCAATGTCGCAGTCCCGCTAAAAATCGCAGATCGCCACCATTACTAGTAAAAAAATAATAATAATAAATTACATATATCTTTCTCGTAGTTTGTAGACGCGATAACTTCTGCGCAAACCAAAATCAAAATAAGCTTTTTGGGATTGTTTTTTACTAAAAATATGTAGCAGAATACATATTGGCTTAAATTGATCAAGAAATTTAATTTTTTTTAAAAATTTATTGGATGTGTTTTTTAGCAGAAAGTAAAAAATAACATTTTTCTTTTTGAAAAATTGTCTGTCTCTTTTTGTTTATAGTTCAAAAAATAAAACTGTAGAGGTGATCAAATACCACCAAAAGAAAGCTCTATGTGTGGGGAAAAAAGGACAGAAATTTTATTTGGGTACAGCATTGCCGGACTGCACAATTGTCAGTTAAAATAACTATAGCGCTATATCGCAAACAATGACCTGGTCATAAAAGGGGGTAGCTCTTCCGGAGGTCAAGTGGTTAAATAGACTGATTCATTGGGATATCAAGCTACATAATGGTTGGCAAATAATATGTGGCACTCCATGTAAGGTCCTATTTTTAAGTGTCTCCCCCATCTCTCTTGCCAAAACCCAGTGCTTTCAACACAGTACTGGAGGCATCTTTTCAGTGAGATTTGGAGTACTCTACATTCTCTAGATCTCATCGGATGAAAGATGATGTCCTTCTACCCTATAAAAATACAGAAAGGAGCACCAGATCAAAATCTGATTAAAGAGACCAAGATCATTTTAGTTGTTGATGAAAAAAAAGTTATATAAAAACAGCCAATGTGTTTTGGGGCAACACTACTCCCACTTCATCAAGGCTCAACACAGGATAAAACTTGAATGGACCAGTGACATCACAAATCTATATTAGAATCAGTATCGAATCTTCCCATGGAGGAACAACTTGACAGCAGTCCATTAGTTCCCCTGATGAAAGGAGAGTGGTGTTGCCCTAAAGCATGTTGCCTGTTTTTATATGATTTTCTTATCAACAATTAAAATTATCTTGGACGTTCTTAACTAATTTTTATCTGGTGCTCCTTTCTATGGTTTGAGCTACTGTTGCGTGCCCATCTGACTACATATGCAAGTCTAAAAGTTCCCAGTACCTGTTTGAGTATGTTGTTCTGAAGGTCACACTAGCCTAGGTGTAGTGGACAGAAGTCGGGAGATAGGTAGGTATACTATTTAACTTGTCCTTTACAGGTTTTGTTTTAATTTTATTTTTTATTAAACAATAAATCTGCTTTTCAAAAAGGGATGGAGGGCCTTTAAAAAATAGACCTTGTATTTCAGATGCAAGGTCCACTTGACACTTCACTATTACAATTAATTATTTTTGTTATAGTATTACATAGTAAGAAATGTAGAGTAAGCGGTAATGGAAGTTCTTGAGGGGAGAAAGAGCAAACAGGGACAAGAGCCACCATAGTGAAGTATTAAAAACAGACACTTTATTTAAAAAATCATGTTGCCCTCACAAGCGCAATTAGGAGACAGGCAAAAGTGGCAAGATTCTCAGCACCGGGGCTCAGCATCCAACCGTGAGGGAGGCCGACAGGTGACAGCCAAAGACTGAGAGCACTTCCAGGAAACTTCTTAGTAAATTGTTCTACAATTTATGAGATGCCATGGAACATGGTTTATGTGGTGGTGGGACATCGAGCTCCTGAAATGATACATTAACCTCAAGATCACCCCTAGAGGTCTCAGAGCAGTCAAATCCTGTAGTTTTCTTGATGAAGATTTGAATCTTCAGTAGCTGGTGGCATCCAGTAAGTGCTCCTTGGAATGGATGAAAATACTTCAAAGGTAACGCATGTTAAAAGAATGTCAAAAAGACATCAATTCCACAACTAAGGAACTGGGCAAGTTCAGATATCACACTTTTAACCCTTTGAAAATGATTTAACTTAAAAGATACAGGCCTATGAGGATAATCTGATTTATAAGCTATCCATCAAACTTAAAGTGGTTGTAAATCCACTTTAAAACTTTTACCTATAGGTAAGCCTATATTAAGGCTTACTTATAGGTACTATAAATATCTCCTAAACATGCACCGTTTAGGAGATATTTACAGTGCATGCAGCCGATGACATCAGTGAAGTATGCGCTCTGAAGAAATGGCCACCCCTGTTCCTTCAGAGCCCTGTGCCGTGTATCGTGGCTCCCGCACGCATGCAAGGGAGTGATGTAATTGCTCAACCGGCCAATCAGAACCAGGAAGCAGGATGGCCGAACATGTCGGCCGTCCTGTCGCTGAGCAGGCGGCACTGTGGTAAGTACTTCATAATGAGCTAGTATGCAATGCATACTAGCTCATTATGCCTCTGTCTTTACAGGTTTTTTTTTTTTCATTTTTTTCCAGAGGGTTTACTTCCTCTTTAAGCGAGACATTCTGGACTTTAAATCTGATAGAGAACTTAACTGGAAGAAAAAGATGTTAATTTGCCCACCGTGGGTCTAATAGTACACTGACTAATTGAGTTGGTCATCAGTTCACTAGACCGGGTCAGACTCACCCCCTGGTGAGAGATTCAACTAGAGGGAAAAACACTCCTAACCCTCCAACCAATCTCACTAGTCAAACTAGGCCACCCCTTACAGGACATACTGGCCTATCAGTTGGAAGAGCTGACCATACATCCGCAGGTAATGTACCTGGGTCATCCAAAGATATTAAGAGGACAACTAAGGCTTTCACTAGACAGAACCTAAAAGACAACCCAGGACCTTCCGTATATAGACATGCTTGTCCAGAAAATGAAAGGGACCACCCTCATAGCTCATCCCCCTATGCATAGGACTTTAACATTAATGGAAGTTTTAACTGTCTCAGTGCAGTTACTCTTCTTTTACATAACAACTCTTGAGATAATTTGTCAGACACACAGGAAGTGCATTGTTTGTGGGTTTTCTCCCATACTCCAAAGATATAATGGCAGGTTACATGGCTCCTGTCTAGGGTTGAGCGGACACCTAGATGTCCGTGTTCGACGGGTTCGGCCGAACTTTAAAAAAAAGTCCGGGTCCGTTTCCCGGACTTTTACCGAACTTTTCCCGGACACCGAACCCCATTGAAGTCAATGGGGACCCGAACTTTAAGGCACTAAAATGGCTCTAAAACACCAATGGAAAGGGCTAGAGTGCTGCAAATGGCAGCAAAACGTAGTTAAGAGCATGGCAAGTGCTCTGCAAACAAATGTGGATAGGGAAATAACTTAAAACAACAAAAAAAAAACAGAAAAATAAAACAATGTTCTTCATCTCTGAAGGACGAGGCCCATAAGGAGTAGGAGGGAGGTTGAGGTGGTGGTGGATGTGGCGGTGTCATAGGCGTGCGCACAGGGTGTGCCTGGTGTACCTGGGCACACCCTAATCACCTAGGGCACATAGCATTATCGCTCTGTTTGCCAGTGAGAAGATGGGAAAGATCTCCCTCACACCTGCTCTGCTCTATTTCTCTTTGCCAGCAGGGAGAGTAATGTATCGGGGCCATGTACATGTAGGCAAACACATGCATGTGTATTTCAACTTTGGGGTGCACACCCTAATGCAATAGGCTGCGCACACCTATGGGCGGTGTAGGTGGAAGCGGCGGTGGAGGAGGACCAGGGCCGGATTAAGAGCATCATGGTCTTGGTGCTGAGGATTTTGAAGGGCCTTAAGGGCCGTGCCTTGGCATGCACCCAGAGGAGGAAGGGTGCAGCCATGCATGCCTAATTCAACATGGGATGCTGTCTCTGAAGCCCATAAACACATCCATGCATCGCCAACTGTCCCTCCTTGTCCGGCCTTCGCGCTGTGTGGGGAGGTTCTGAGGGTGCTGCCTGGGGAAGCGAGCATAGAAGCCAGACTTCTGTGTTTACAAGTGACAGAAGAGCGGTCACAGTGAATATGGCCAACCCGGGGCCTATATAAAAGGTAGGGGCCTGCATGGAGCTGCAGCTCCAATAGCCCCTACGTTAATCTGGCCCTGAGGAGGAGGACGAGGTAGCCAACACTGCTTCTTTTCACAAATTTTAAATGAGGGTACACCCCAAAAGAGTGAGAAAGAGCAAAAATGGAACAATGGCTGGGTAAGGTCGGTATCCATTGCTATTCTGCACAAGGTACGGAAAAGTCCCGTGGGATCCATGCCTGGTTCATTTTAATGAACGTGAGCTTGTCCACATTGTCTCTGGACAGGCGGCTGCGCTTGTCTGTTATAACACCCCCAGCCGTGCTAAATACCCGTTCAGATAATACACTGGCTGCAGGGCACGCCAGCACCTCCAAGGCGTAAAGGGCAAGCTCAGGCCATGTGCCCAATTTGGAGACCCAGAAGTTGAAGGGGGCAGACCCCTCATTCACTTCATGTAGGCGTGTGCACACATACTGCTCCACCATGTTGGTAAAATGCTGCCTCCTGCTAAGACGTTCCATCTGAGCTGCTGGTGCTGCTGTTTGTTGTGGCGTGCTGACAAAGCTTTTCCACATTTCGGCCATGCTAACCCTGCCTTCTGAGGTGCTGGCGGTGCCCTGGTTGAGTTGGCGACCTCCTCCTCCTCCTCCTCTGCCTTGTGCTTCCACTGTGGCCCCGCTGTCAGATGGGAATGCCAGCAGCATCGCGTCTACCAGCGCGCGCTTGTACTCGCGCATCTTGCGATCGCGCTCCAGTGAGTGAATTAAGGACTGTACGTTGTCCTTGTAACGGGGATCCAGCAGCGTGGCCACCCAGTAATCAGCACAAGTTAGAATGTGGGCAACTCGGCGGTCGTTGCGGAGACACTGCAGCATGTAATTGCTCATGTGTGCCAGGCTGCCTAGAGGCGACGAAAGGCTGTCCTCTGTGGGAGGTGTATCGTCCGTGTCCTCTGTATCCCCCCAGCCACGCACCAGTGATGGCCATGAGCTGGCCTGGGTGCCACCCTGCTGTGAACATGGTTCCATCTCCTCCTCCAGCTCCTCCTCCTCCTCATCCTCCTCATCCTCCAGAACTGTGCCCCTGCTGGACAATTGTGTCCCTGGCGTTTGTGTGTGCAGGAACCCACCCTCGGAGCCCCTTGCGAATGACTGCCCTGAAAGCCTTTGAAATGTTACCTCTTCATCCTCCTCCTCCTCCTCCTTATCCTGTGCCACATCCTCTTCCATCATCGCCCGAATTGTTTTTTCAAGGAGGCATAGAAGTGGGATAGTTAAGCTGAGAACGGCGTCATTGCCACTGGCCATGTTGGTGGAGTACTCAAAACAGCGCAACAAGGCACACAGGTCTCGCATGGAGGCCCAGTTATTGGTGGTGAAGTGGTGCTGTTCCGCAAAGCGACTCACGCGTGCGTGCTGCAGCTGAAACTCCACTATGGCCTGCTGCTCGCACAGTCTTTCCAGCATGTGCAAGGTGGAGTTCCACCTTGTGGGCACGTCACATATGAGGCGGTGAGCGGGAAGGCCGAAGTTACGCTGCAGCGCTGCCAGGCGAGCAGCAGCAGGGTGAGAACGCCGAAAGTGCGCACAAACGGCCCGCACTTTCTGCAGCAGCTCTGACATATCGGGGTAGTTTTTAAGGAACCTCTGCACCACCAAATTCAGCACATGCGCCAGGCAAGGGATGTGCGTCAAACCGGCTAGGCCCAGAGCTGCTATGAGATTTCTCCCGTTATCGCACACCACCAGGCCGGGCTTGAGGCTCGCTGGCAGCAACCACTCATTTGTTTGCTGTTCCATGCTCCTCCACAACTCCTGCGCGGTGTGTGGTTTGTCCCCCAAACAGGCAAGTTGTAAAACTGCCTGCTGTCGTTTACCCCTGGCCGTGCTGAAGTTGGTGGTGAAGGTGTTACGCTGTCCGGATGAGGAGGCGGTAGAGGATGAGGAAGCGGAGTAGGAGGAGTTAGGAACAGGAGGCAAACTGAAGCGCCCTGCAATCCTCGGTGGTGGAAGGACATGCGCCAAATTGCTATCCGCCTCAGGCCCATCCGCCACTGCATTTACCCAGTGTGCCGTTAGGGAGATATAACGCCCCTGACCGTGCTTACTGGTCCACGTATCGGTAGTTAGGTGGACCTTGGCACAGATGGTGTTTCGTAGTGCACACCTGATTTTTTCCCCCACTTGGTTGTGTAGGGAAGGGATGGCTTGCCTGGAAAAGTAGTGGCGGCTGGGCACGACGTACTGTGGGACAGCCACCGACATAAGGTTTTTAAAACTGTGCGTCTCCACCAGACGGAATGACAGCATTTCAAAGGCCAATAATTTTGAAATGCTGGCATTCAGGGCCAGGGATCGCGGGTGGGTAGGGGGGTACTTCCTCTTCCTCTCAAGTGTTTGGGAGATGGAAATCTGAACGCTTCCACGGGACATTGTGGAGATGGTTGTTGGTGACCCAGGTGGTGGTGTTGCTGACAGATCGTCTGTTTGCGGGGTGGCAGGTGCCGGTATCACTACAGATGTGGCTGGAGCGGCCGAGACTGCAGCAGAAGAGGAAGCAGGATGAGCCAGAGACGTTTCTTGGTTTTGAAGGTGTGTACTCCACTGCAGCTCGTGCTTTGCACTTAGATGCCTGATCATGCAGGTTGTGCTCAGGTTGAGAAGGTTTATGCCTCGCTTCAAGCTCTGATTGCACAGGGTGCAAACCACTCGTGTCCTGTCATCAGCACATTTTCTAAAGAACTTCCACGCTAGAGAACTCCTTTGAGCTGACTTTGGTGCGCTTGTTCCCTTGCTGCGTTGGGCAGTAGCGGGCGTAGTGTCTAGGGCACGGCCGCTCCGCTTCTGCACCCTGCTCCCTCTTCTGCTGTGCTGGTGGCTCTGTGCGACCACCGCCTCTTTCCTCCAAACTACTCAGGTCACCTGCATGACGTTCATTCCATGTGGGGTCGAGGACCTCATCGTCCTCCACATCATCTTCCACCCAGTCTTCACCCCTGCCCTCCTTGTCGGTCTCCACAATGCTGAACGCCGCAGCAGTTGGCACCTGCGTTTCGTCATCATCGGAGACGTGCTGCGATGATCCTTGCATGTACTCATCTTGAGAAATAAGTGGTTGTTCATCGCTGCACTCAATCTCTTCCACTTCTGGGGCAGGGCTAGGTGGATGGCCCTGGGAAACCCTGCTGACAGAGTCATCAAAAAGAAGAAGAGACTGCTGTATGGCTTGGGGCTCAGACTGCTTGCCTGATTTGCAAGGGGGTGAGGTGAAAGACGGTTGGACATCGGCTGCAGGTGCCAACTGTGACCTTTCTGCAGTAGACTGGGTGGGAGACAATGTGAAGGAACTGGAGGCACTGTCAGCAGCAAACCAATCTACTATCGCCTCCACTTGTTCTGGCCTCATCACTTCTAGGGGCGTATGATGCCCTACCAAATACTGATGCAGGTTCTGTCGCCTACTCACACTTGAGGAAGGTGTTTCACTTGTGCGTGTAGCTGGCACAGATCGACCACGTCCTCTCCTTGCAACAGGAGCTCTAGCAGCAGCACCACCACGACCCAGGCCACGGCCCCTATTTGACGCTCTCCTCATATTTCTGAAATTTAAGATCTTGCCCTAGAAAGGTCTTTATTGAATAGCGGAACAAAAGAACAACAGTATCGCACGGGTGTATCTCACAGTCAAATATGCAAACTATGCCGCAATTTAATGTTTTTTACACCAAAAGGGTGTGTATTGAATAGCGGAATAGGATAAAAAACTGTGTATCTCACACGTACAAACACAGACTAGGCCCGATTAAATTTTTTCCTACCCTAAAGGGAGGATGAGGAAGAGGAGTATGGAACAGGCAGCACCCTCAAATCTTCAGAAGTATGAGATGAACCCCAAAAACTTGGAAAGGTGGATCTCACACGTACCGACACAGACTATTCCGCAATTTAATTGAGCCCCAAAGGTTTTTATTGAATAGTGGAATAGGAAATATGATAAAAAAAAGTGTATGTTTTTCACACGTACAGAAGCACACTAGGCCCCAATTACTATTGTTTGTACACCTAAAAGGATGGATGAGGAAGAGGAGGAGGAGGAGTATAGAACAGGCAGCACCCTCAAAGCTTCAGAAGTATGAGATGAACCCCAAAAACTTGGAAAGGTGGATCTCACACGTACCGACACAGACTATTCCGCAATTTAATTGAGCCCCAAAGGTTTTTATTGAATAGCGGAATAGGAAATATGATCAAAAAAAAGTGTATGTTTTTCACACGTACAGAAGCACACTAGGCCCCAATTACTATTGTTTGTACACCTAAAAGGATGGATGAGGAGGAGGAGGAGGAGGAGGAGTATAGAACAGGCAGCACCCTCAAAGCTTCAGAAGTATGAGATGAACCCCAAAAACTTGGAAAGGTGGATCTCACACATACCGACACAGACTATTCCGCAATTTAATTGAGCCCCAAAGGTTTTTATTGAATAGCGGAATAGGAAATATGATCAAAAAAAAGTGTATGTTTTTCACACGTACAGAAGCACACTAGGCCCCAATTACTATTGTTTGTACACCTAAAAGGATGGATGAGGAGGAGGAGGAGGAGTATAGAACAGGCAGCACCCTCAAAGCTTCAGAAGTATGAGATGAACCCCAAAAACTTGGAAAGGTGGATCTCACACGTACCGACACAGACTATTCCGCAATTTAATTGATCCCCAAAGGTTTTTATAGAATAGCGGAATAGGAAATATGATAAAAAAAAAGTGTATGTTTTTCACACGTACAGAAGCACACTAGGCCCCAATTACTATTGTTTGTACACCTAAAAGGATGGATGAGGAAGAGGAGGAGGAGGAGTATAGAACAGGCAGCACCCTCAAAGCTTCAGAAGTATGAGATGAACCCCAAAAACTTGGAAAGGTGGATCTCACACGTACCGACACAGACTATTCCGCAATTTAATTGAGCCCCAAAGGTTTTTATTGAATAGCGGAATAGGAAATATGATCAAAAAAAAGTGTATGTTTTTCACACGTACAGAAGCACACTAGGCCCCAATTACTATTGTTTGTACACCTAAAAGGATGGATGAGGAGGAGGAGGAGGAGGAGTATAGAACAGGCAGCACCCTCAAAGCTTCAGAAGTATGAGATGAACCCCAAAAACTTGGAAAGGTGGATCTCACACGTACCGACACAGACTATTCCGCAATTTAATTGAGCCCCAAAGGTTTTTATTGAATAGCGGAATAGGAAATATGATCAAAAAAAAGTGTATGTTTTTCACACGTACAGAAGCACACTAGGCCCCAATTACTATTGTTTGTACACCTAAAAGGATGGATGAGGAGGAGGAGGAGGAGGAGTATAGAACAGGCAGCACCCTCAAAGCTTCAGAAGTATGAGATGAACCCCAAAAACTTGGAAAGGTGGATCTCACACGTACCGACACAGACTATTCCGCAATTTAATTGAGCCCCAAAGGTTTTTATTGAATAGCGGAATAGGAAATATGATCAAAAAAAAGTGTATGTTTTTCACACGTACAGAAGCACACTAGGCCCCAATTACTATTGTTTGTACACCTAAAAGGATGGATGAGGAGGAGGAGGAGGAGGAGGAGTATAGAACAGGCAGCACCCTCAAAGCTTCAGAAGTATGAGATGAACCCCAAAAACTTGGAAAGGTGGATCTCACACGTACCGACACAGACTATTCCGCAATTTAATTGAGCCCCAAAGGTTTTTATTGAATAGCGGAATAGGAAATATGATCAAAAAAAAGTGTATGTTTTTCACACGTACAGAAGCACACTAGGCCCCAATTACTATTGTTTGTACACCTAAAAGGATGGATGAGGAGGAGGAGGAGGAGTATAGAACAGGCAGCACCCTCAAAGCTTCAGAAGTATGAGATGAACCCCAAAAACTTGGAAAGGTGGATCTCACACGTACCGACACAGACTATTCCGCAATTTAATTGAGCCCCAAAGGTTTTTATAGAATAGCGGAATAGGAAATATGATCAAAAAAAAGTGTATGTTTTTCATACGTACAGAAGCAAACTAGGCCCCAATTACTATTGTTTGTACACCTAAAAGGATGGATGAGGAGGAGGAGGAGGAGGAGTATAGAACAGGCAGCACCCTCAAAGCTTCAGAAGTATGAGATTGTATTCACTGTACCCCACAAAGATTGTGTTCACTGTACCCCACAAAGATTGTGTTCACTGTACCCCACAAAGGTTTTGTTCACTGCACCCCACAAAGATTGTGTTCACTGCACTCCAAAAGGATTGTCTTCACTGCACCCCACAAAGATTGTGTTCACTGTACCCCACAAAGGTTTTGTTCACTGCACCCCACAAAGATTGTGTTCACTGTACCCCACAAAGGTTTTGTTCACTGCACCCCACAAGGATTGTCTTCACTGCACCCCACAAGGATTGTCTTCACTGCACCCCACAAAGATTGTGTTCACTGTACCCCACAAAGATTTTGTTCACTGTACCCCACAAAGGTTTTGTTCACTGCACCCCACAAAGATTGTGTTCACTGCACTCCAAAAGGATTGTCTTCACTGCACCCCACAAAGATTGTGTTCACTGTACCCCACAAAGGTTTTGTTCACTGCACCCCACAAAGATTGTGTTCACTGTACCCCCCAAAGATTTTGTTCACTGCACCCCACAAGGATTGTCTTCACTGCACCCCACAAGGATTGTCTTCACTGCACCCCACAAAGATTGTGTTCACTGTACCCCACAAAGATTTTGTTCACTGCACTCCAAAAGGATTGTCTTCACTGCACCCCACAAAGATTGTGTTCACTGTACCCCACAAAGGTTTTGTTCACTGCACCCCACAAAGATTGTGTTCACTTTACCCCACAAAGGTTTTGTTCACTGCACCCCACAAAAATTGTGTTCACTGTACCCCCCAAAGATGTTGTTCACTGCACCCCACAAGGATTGTCTTCACTGCACCCCACAATGATTGTCTTCACTGCACCCCACAAGGATTGTCTTCACTGCACCTCACAAAGATTGTGTTCACTGTACCCCACAAAGGTTGTGTTCACTGCACCCCACAAAGGTTTTGTTCACTGCACCCCACAAAGATTGTGTTCACTGCACCCCACAAAGGTTTTGTTCACTGCACCCCACAAAGATTGTGTTCACTGTACCCCACAAAGATTGTGTTCACTGTACCCCACAAAGGTTTTGTTCACTGCACCCCACAAAGATTGTGTTCACTGTACCCCACAAAGGTTGTGTTCACTGCACCCCACAAAGGTTTTGTTCACTGCACCCCACAAAGATTGTGTTCACTGCACCCCACAAAGATTGTGTTCACTGTACCCCACAAAGGTTTTGTTCGCTGCACCCCACAAAGATTGTGTTCACTGTACCCCACAAAGATTGTGTTCACTGCACTCCAAAAGGATTGTCTTCACTGCACCCCACAAAGATTGTGTTCACTGTACCCCACAAAGATTTTGTTCACTGCAACCCACAAAGATTGTGTTCACTGTACCCCACAAAGATTTTGTTCACTGCACTCCAAAAGGATTGTCTTCACTGCACCCCACAAAGATTGTGTTCACTGTACCCCACAAAGGTTTTGTTCACTGCACCCCACAAAGATTGTGTTCACTGTACCCCACAAAGGTTTTGTTCACTGCACCCCACAAAGATTGTGTTCACTGTACCCCACAAAGATTGTGTTCACTGTAACCCACAAAGGTTTTGTTCACTGCACCCCACAAAGATTGTGTTCACTGTACCCCACAAAGGTTGTGTTCACTGCACCCCACAAAGGTTTTGTTCACTGTACCCCACAAAGGTTTTGTTCACTGCACCCCACAAAGATTGTGTTCACTGTACCCCACAAAGGTTTTGTTCACTGCAACCCACAAAGATTGTGTTCACTGTACCCCCCAAAGATTTTGTTCACTGCACCCCAGAAGGATTGTCTTCACTGCACCCCACAAGGATTGTCTTCACTGCACCCCACAAAGATTGTGTTCACTGTACCCCACAAAGATTTTGTTCACTGCACCCCACAAAGATTTTGTTCACTGCACTCCAAAAGGATTGTCTTCACTGCACCCCACAAAGATTGTCTTCACTGTACCCCATAAAGGTTTTGTTCACTGCACCCCACAAAGATTGTGTTCACTGTACCCCACAAAGGTTTTGTTCACTGCACCCCACAAAGATTGTGTTCACTGTACCCCACAAAGATTGTGTTCACTGTACCCCACAAAGGTTTTGTTCACTGCACCCCACAAGGATTGTCTTCACTGCACCCCACAAAGATTGTGTTCACTGTACCCCACAAAGATTTTGTTCACTGCACCCCACAAAGATTGTGTTCACTGTACCCCACAAAGATTTTGTTCACTGCACTCCAAAAGGATTGTCTTCACTGCACCCCACAAAGATTGTGTTCACTGTACCCCACAAAGGTTTTGTTCACTGCACCCCACAAAGATTGTGTTCACTGTACCCCACAAAGGTTTTGTTCACTGCACCCCACAAAGATTGTGTTCACTGTACCCCACAAAGATTGTGTTCACTGTACCCCACAAAGGTTTTGTTCACTGCACCCCACAAAGATTGTGTTCACTGTACCCCACAAAGGTTGTGTTCACTGCACCCCACAAAGGTTTTGTTCACTGCACCCCACAAAGATTGTGTTCACTGCACCCCACAAAGATTGTGTTCACTGTACCCCACAAAGGTTTTGTTCACTGCACCCCACAAAGATTGTGTTCACTGTACCCCACAAAGATTGTGTTCACTGTACCCCACAAAGGTTTTGTTCACTGCACCCCACAAAGATTGTGTTCACTGTACCCCACAAAGGTTGTGTTCACTGCACCCCACAAAGGTTTTGTTCACTGCACCCCACAAAGATTGTGTTCACTGCACCCCACGAAGATTGTGTTCACTGTACCCCACAAAGGTTTTGTTCACTGCACTCCACAAAGATTGTGTTCACTGTACCCCACAAAGATTGTGTTCACTGCACTCCAAAAGGATTGTCTTCACTGCACCCCACAAAGATTGTGTTCACTGCACCCCACAAAGGTTTTGTTCACTGCACCCCACAAAGATTGTGTTCACTGTACCCCCCAAAGATTTTGTTCACTGCACCCCACAAGGATTGTCTTCACTGCACCCCACAAGGATTGTCTTCACTGCACCCCACAAAGATTGTGTTCACTGCACCCCACAAAGGTTTTGTTCACTGCACCCCACAAAGATTGTGTTCACTGTACCCCCCCAAAGATTTTGTTCACTGCACCCCACAAGGATTTTCTTCTCTGCACCCCACAAAGATTGTGTTCACTGTACCCCCCAAAGATTTTGTTCACTGCACCCCACAAGGATTGTCTTCACTGCACCCCACAAGGATTGTCTTCACTGCACCCCACAAAGATTGTGTTCACTGTACCCCCACAAAGGTTTTGTTCACTGCACCCCACAAAGATTTTGTTCACTGCACTCCAAAAGGATTGTGTTCACTGCACCCCAAAAAGATTGTGTTCACTGCAGCCCACACACAGAAAAATGGATGTGGATCACTGACACCTGCCTATCTCCTATCCCACACCACACAGCAATATCGATTGTAGTTTGTAGAACACAGTTTCCCTAAAATTCAGCAGACTCTGTCCCTAACAGGATTGAGAAGAGATCGTAGATCAGGAGAACTAAGTGCAGACCCCACCCCACACAGCAATATCGATTGTAGTTTGTAGAACACTCTGACCCTAAAATTCAGCAGCAGCTTCTCCCTAACAGGATTGAGAAGAGATCGTAGATCAGGATTGAGTGCAGACCCCACCCCCCACACAGCAATATCGATTGTAGTTTGCAGAAGACACTGACCCTATAATTCAGCAGACTCTATCCCTAAAATGCCTACAACTCGCCCTGCCTAAACACTCCGACCTGTCCCTCAATTCTATCCGGACACAAATGGTTTTTTCCTGCCTATCTTTCCCTAATCAGCAGCCAGCACGTTGATGTGTGCTCTGTCCCTGATCTAAGCAGCATAATGACGCCGCTGCGGCTGCCTCGAACTTATAAAGACTTGGTCACATGCTTCAGACGGCCAATCACAGCTACTGAGACATTTGCAGGCATGGCTGGGATGGCTTAAGGCACACCAGTTAAACGATTGTTGATTGGCTGTTGAAAGCCCGCCATGAAAAGAGCGCCAAAGCATGCAAAACCCGGAAATAAAACGACCGAACACGGATTTTTACCCGAATATACAGTAAAGTGTCCGTGTTCGTGTTCGGGTAACAAAAATCCAATTATTCGGTACGAACATGAATAATACAGTCCGTGTTCGCTCAACACTACTCCTGTCTAAATGAATTAGATTGTAAATTCCTTGAGGGCAGGGACTGATGTGAATGCACAATATATAATATGTAAAGCGCTGTATAAATTCATGGCGCTATATAAGTACCTGTTATAAATAAAAATAAGTCAGATGACTTATGCTTGCATTTTGAGAAAGTGCAGCACAACCATTGTGCAGCAGTGCAAAATAGTGGCTTACATACTATATTGTGACAGTGCAGTCAGCTGTGAACGGGTATGTCGCCCAGGATTGTCAATCAGACAGGTTGAGAGACTCCGGGAGGATCGTTTTATTTGGAGGAAACAGGCTTTTAAGTTTCCTCATTGCTTTGTCCAGTTGGGGACCTGGAGCCTGGAGATTTCGCAGCGATCTGGGTGGGACGAAATCTCCAATCCTGGGACCAAGATTTAGGACTAGCCAGGACACTGATGGTTCAGGTGTGGCTGGGTCTTTTAGGAAAGACAGGACCTAGGTTCTGGGTTCCACCCTGGCAGACAGGAGGTCTGGCATAGGAGTCCACGTGGGAGTCAGTGCAGCACGAGGCTGCTATCCGTGTGCACCTTGTTGGGTGAGCTCAGTTTGTAGGAGACAGACAAGGACTTGAAGTGTAAGGCCAGAGCAGCAGTGCTGCAAGTGAGAGCCAAAAGGACTGAACAGCGTTTGTGTCGATGAGCAAAGGAATGCTGAAAACCCCTGCGAGGGAAACACTTGTTTTGTGTACTGAACCTTTCGTTTAATAAACATGGGTGAAGAAAGCCCTTAACCTCTTTCGGAACACCCACCACAGATATACTGCAGCAGGCTGGCTGGCCCTCCTACGCGAACCAGCGTAGCCCTACGTCAGTCACGTGCCTGCAGCTAGGGGGCGAGTCCGTGCCGCCGCCGGTGCGCTCCTGCCCCCAATCGGCAGCGGGGACTCCGATGCACGGGGCTGGCGGCTCCGATTGCCGAAGCTATCCATGATTGCTCCTTGCTGAGAGAGAAGGACGAGCAGCTGTTGTAAACACAGCTGACCGTTCTTCCCTTTGGAATGATCACAGAGATCCTGCTATATAGGATCACAGGTCTCTGTGATCATTTCACAAGCCCAACCCCCATACAGTTAGAAACATATTTTTAGTACTGATTACTGTAGCAATGTCACTGGTCCTCCCAAAAGTGTCAAAAACGTCAGTTAGGGGTCTGATCTGTCCGCCGCAATGTCGCAGTCCTGCTAAAAATCGCAGATCGCCGCCACTACTAGTAAAAAAATAAAAAAAATTACATAAATCTTTCCCGTAGTTTGTAGATGCAATAACTTTTGCGCAGACCAAAATCAAAATACACCTATTGCGATTTTTTTTTACCAAAAATATGTAGCAGAAAAAAAATTGGCCCAAAATGTTAAAAAAATTTTGATTTTAAACATTTTTTTTGGGAATGTTATATAGCAGTGTAGCACTACTCCCAAGGGAGCTGCTGGTTATGGGTCCCCCTGGGTTACCATTAGCAACAGTAGAACAATCTGGCATTTTCCAAGTGTTTTTACCTCAGACAAGAATCAGTCCAGTTTCTTTGGTTTTTATGTTTTATTAGGAACTTGGATAGGAGAAGGGATGAGTGGGATACTCCAACTGAAAAAACTATGCACAATAGGCAGGGACAACTTGAGTAAATGCTGGTTAACGCTGGGTAACACTGAAATTGAGCTAGTCACGGCTAGGCCGCTGGTTTCAGTCTGTCACTAGCTGTAAACACAGAACTGAAGGAATTCTCTGAGGTAATCTGAACTCTGAAGCAACTGAACTGTACTGCTGAACAACTTCAGGGCCCTCCCTGGCACCCCCTTTATTCCTAATCTTCAGGGTTCACTACACGGCACCCCCTTTACTGTAACACTCTGAGTGAGCTGTCTCCATGATCCCCTGACTTCTCTGGAGTGGTCCCCTCTCTTAGGCAGACTACTAGGCAGATCCCTTGGTACTCACAATACTGTTTTTCCCAAAGTCCTCTGCCCAACAGCTCCACTGGTCAGCACACTGGATCCTCTGTAGCCCAGCTCCACTCCTGGTCCCTAGGCCGACCGCTTGGACCACCTTCATCACTCTGCAGGAGGAGAGAAAGCTGTCCACCTCCTCCTAGGACTTTGCTCCTGCCAAAAGACACCCTGTCACATGCTCCCACCCTATTTATGGCCAATCCCAGGATGCATTGTCACATGCCCTCCCACTGGGACTGCCATGAAACAGGATGTGTTACTGGCTGGGTTTCCTCCACTGTCCAACCAGCTCCCACATTGGATACGGTGGGGACACTCCCTCAGACCCAGTGAATCATACCTGGAAACATGTGACAGGCAAAACTTATAAATCAGCTCCCCTGATAAGCAGCAGGAGCAAGGTAGATGCTTTTACCTAGCACCTGTCTAGGAGGGTGCTACAGCAGAATGTGAAAAATATTGTTTTTTTTTTTTTTTCAGAATTGTAGTTCTTTTTTTGTTTATAGCGCAAAAAATAAAAATTGCACAGGTGATCAAATACCACCAAAAGAAAGCTCTATTTGTGGGAAAAAAAGGACATCAATTTTATTCAGGTACAGCGTTGCATTACCGTGCAATTGTCCGTTAAAGTAACACAATGCCCAATAGAAAAAAATGGCCTGCTCATTAAGGGGGCAAATCCTTCCGGTCCAGAAGTGGCTAAAGAAGAAACCGCGAGTGGCGGTGTCCTTGAACCTCTACACTTGGTGTGAAATCTCACAATATGTAAAAAGCAAAAATGGCCGACACCATGTACTTTTATACTTACTGTACGTAAAAGCAAGGTTTAAAAACATTAACAAATATTGGTAAGAATATTTACATCAAGCTTTAATGAGTTTACCAAAAGCATTCAAACCGTTCTACATTTCCCTTTGATGAATGTTGTGTATTATAGTTCTTTAATTGGAACCCCTGCCAACATACTGGAAGCTGAGAGTGAACCATCATCCAATGGTAATTACAACGGTTGTGTTTGGTGTTCTTGTTATACCTTGTCATACTGTGTTGTGATGTTCACAAATTACAATCATCAATAAACCATTTCCAACCTTGTGTCCTGCCTTCATCCCTCCCTGCAGGCTGGGAAATCGAGAGATTAGGTGCATTTAGCCACAAACGCCGACATTCTTGACCCCTCGCTGCACCGAGTTAATGTTTTAAAATAAAGAGGAACGTAGAAATTTTTCTATAAAAACACAGATGTACAAAATAAACTACCTAGGGGCAAGAGGAGCATTTGAAGTACCCTTTTAGCTTCTGCTTCAGTCACTCGGCTCACAGCATGAACTTCATCGACCGTGGGAGTAATTGCCTGAGAACTTGTTGGAACGGTTTTACCCTTTCACTGCCAGCTAGGGAGGGTCACCGTACAGATTTGTGTACCAAACAGGTTGTGATCTCTGAACGTTTTACTAGTCATAAGGTATTAACCTCAGTTATTTTGACCTGTTGGGTTAACCTAAGGTAACACAACTCCGAAGAAGCCCCAGAAACAATAGTCATTTCCTTTTGGGATTATACTTAATTTTGTGTGTGTGTGTGGTTTTTTTTGTAGAATAAAATGTTTCTTTCTCTTCTTATCAGTATTATTTATAAAAATCCTAGGAAAAAAAAAAACTAACCTTACCTAGCCTTACATACCTTGAAATCAATTGATTTCCCCATACATAGATAGAGGTATCTCTACGGCTAGTTATTGTATCTGGCTGCCTGAATACAAAGGCCCTGCAAAACACCGACTTCCCTGATTGGATGCACCTGTCGCTGTCACTGCACCAGTCAATGCCGACATCTCTTCTCACAAGAAACTCAGGTACCTCTGCAGAGTCTACTCACCTCCATTCACATGGCTCTAATGGCGCTTTTCCACTGCATGGAACCGTACCGGTTCGGCTCGCTTTTGTGCTTTTCCACTGCTGGTACCGCATGGTATAGGGCTGGAACGGTTCGGTACGGTACGGTATAGGTTTGCTTTTCCACTGCATGGAACCGAACGGTACGGTACGGTATGGCTCTGAAAAAACAGTACCTACTCGATTGTGGTTCCAACAGGTACCAAACTGGTACCATACCCCACAATCCTTTGCATGCAGTCACTACTAGCCAATGATTGGTCAGAGAATCCCACCCACCCCGTTGTTATCCCACCCACTTAACTTTAGTACTACTTTAGTGGAAAAGCAAACCTACCGTACCGAACCGTTCCGACACTATACCATGCGGTACCAGCAGTGGAAAAGCAAACCGGGCCAAGCAGGGCCGAGTAGAGCCGAGCCGGTACGAGCCGGTACTTGCAGTGGAAAAGTGCCATAAGCGCTAGTTCACACCAGTGCAACTTTAAAATCATGCTACTTCAGCGCGATTTCAAAGCCGCAAATCGGTGCGATTTGGACCTCTTATTTCATGGAAGCTTGCAACTTCATTTAACCACTTGCCGACCGGTCACGTTGACCGTACTGCTGCAAAGTGGTTCGTTATCGTCCAGCGACGTAGTACTACGTCGCTGGACTCCTCCCCCTGTAGGCGCGCTCCCGCTGTTTTCAGTCACAGCGGGAGTCGGGCCAGGGGAGGAGTGGCGGCGATCGCCGCCGCTCTTCCCCGATCGTCGGGGAATCTAGTTTGGAGATCCGCCCGCCTGTGTAAACTCTAGTTTAGATCTCCTAACTGACAGGGAGTGACAGATTGCAGTGTTCAGTATAGCTGAACATGCGATCTGTCCCTGACTCACTCAGTCACCTCCCCCCACACACGTCAGTAAGCACCAGGCATACATTAACCCCTCCCTCTCCAATAAAATTAACCCCTTCCCTGCCAGTGTCATTTTTACAGTAACAGTGCATATGTATAGCACTGATTACTGCAGTAATGTCACTGGTACCCCCAAAAGTGTCAAAAATGTCAGTCAAGGGTCCGATCTGTCCGCCACAATGTCGCAATCGCACAAAAAAAATCGCAGATCGCCGCCATTACTCGTTAAAAAAAAACACCAAAAATGACAGAAATCGTTCCCTTAGTTAGTAAACGCAATAACTTTTGCGCAAACCAATCAAAATACGCTTATTGTGATTTCTTTTTTTACCAAACATAGGTAGCAGAAAACAAATTGGCCAAAAATTTCAAAACATTTTGATTTTTACATTTTTTTGGGGGAATTTCATATAAAAAAATGTTAAAAATATTGTTATTTTTTCAAAATAAACACACTTTTTTTGTTTATAGCGCAAAAAGTGAAAATCGCACAGGTGATAAAATACCACCAAAAGAAAGCTCTGTTTGTGGGAAAAAAAGGACATAAATTTAGTTTGGGTACAGTGTGGCACGACTGCGCAATTGTCAGTTAAATTCGCACAGCGCCGAATCGCAAAAAGTGGCCTGGACGTAAGACAACAAAATCCTCCGGTGGTAAAGTGGTTAACAGAAGTCAAAGCAAGTCGTAATGAAATCCTTCCGCTCCAGAACTGGTTAATTTTAATTTTGCTTTTGGGTTTAATACCGCTTTAGCTCCAATATGTATAGATTATAAGTCACCACAAATAGTTGATGATCTCCCATCTGATGGTGCCAAAAACCTGATTCACTTGTTCGGTATCCAAATATTAAAATCTAAAGGGTGCTCTGTACTGTAGTTTCCCTCTGCCTAGGTAAGTTATAACTCACCAAATAGAGCAATCCCTATGAATAGAAGGTCTAAATGAGCTTCTGGATTTTACATAAAATCCCCAACTTTCCTCTTTATTTCTTAGTTTTATCTTTCCAAACCACTCCAGTAGTACCATTAATCTTCAATAAATACAAAGTGGAAAAGTCTGAATACAAATGCTGATTGTACAGTGCTTTAGGAAGGAACGCTTTATGGGAGTTCCCTCTGGGGTGCTTTTAACTTATTTTTATGAAAGATCAATACTGCACCATAATCAATCTTTGTTTATAAACAATCTTCTCCAATTGTATCTAACTAGGCAGACCTGTCACTACATAGCTGGTGGTGGAGCTGTTAGTAAAAAAAAAATGGAAAATAGCTAATAATGGGAAGGAAGGATGAAAGGAAGGAAATAGAAAGAGAAGGAAGGAAGAAAGGAAGATAAATATGAGTGGACAGGGAGTAGGACAGGGCTTACAGGAATATGGGAAAAAAACAACAACCAACAAAAAAATTATAAGAAATAATTACGCTTGGACAGAGGAAAAAGGAAGCGAAATAAATAACTGAGAGTAGGAAGGAAGGAAGGAGAGGAGGGAAGGAAGGAAGGGAGATAACTGAGAGTGGACAGGACTTAAAAAATATATAAAAAAACAAATAAAAACAAATGGAAATAATTAAGCTTGGAAAAAGAAAAGAAAGAAGGGAAATATATAACTCAGAGTAGGAAGGAAGGAAGATTAGTGAGATAGCTAATAAATGGGATGGGAAGGAAGGAAGCAAGGAAGATTAGTGAGATAGCTAAAAAAAAAAAAAAAAAAAAAAAAAGGAAGGAAGGAAGGAAGGTAAATGAGAGTGGATAGGGAGCAAGACGGGACTTGGTGGCGCTTTTCTACTGCATGGAAGAATGGTTCAGCTCGCTTTTGTGCTTTTCCACTGCTGGTACCGCATGGTACGGTGTAGGAACGGTTCGGTACGGTTCGGTACAGCGGCGCTTTTCCACTGCATGGAACCGAATGGTTCAGCTCGCTTTTGTGCTTTTCCACTGCTGGTACCGCATGGTACGGTGTAGGAACGGTTCGGCACGGTATGGTACGACGGCGCTTTTCCACTGCATAGAACCGAACAGTACGGCTCTCAAAAACAGTACCACCTCGATTGTGATTCCAAGAGGTACCATACCGGTACCATATCCCACAATCCTTTGCATGCAGTCACTACTAGCCACTGATTGGTCAGAGAATTATTGTTATCCCACCCACTTAACTTTAGTACTACTTTAGTGGAAAAGCAAACCATACTGTACCGTACCGAACCGTTCCAACACCGTACCATGCGGTACCAGCAGTGGAAAAGCAAACCGGGCCAAGCAGGGCAGAGTAGAGCTGAGACGGTACTTGCAGTGGAAAAGTGCCATTACAGAAGCAACATTAAAAAGAAGGAAGGAAAATAGATAACTAAGAGTAGGAAGGAAGGAAAGGAAGGAGAAGGAAAAAAGGAAGGAAGGAAAGAAAGAAAGAAAGAAAGAAAGAAAGAAAGAAAGAAAGAAAGAAAGAAAGAAAGAAAGAAAGAAAGAAAGAAAGAAAGAAAGAAAGAATAGATAGATAGATAGATAGATAGATAGATAGATAGATAGATAGATAGATAGATAGATAGATAGATAGATACAGGATTTACAGAAGCAATAGGAAAAAAAACACTGAAAGTAAGAAACAAAAAGAACTATGGCAGGAAAGAGGAGAGAAAACACTTGGACAGAGGAAAAAGGAAGCAAAATAAATAACTGAGAGTAGGAAGGAAGGAAGGAAGGAGAGAAAGGAAAGGAAGTAAGGAAGGAAGGAAGATTAGTAAGATAGCTAATAAATGGGAAGGAAGGAAGCAAGGAAGATTAGTGAGATAGCTTAAAAAAGGAAGGAAGGAAGGAAGGAAGGAAGGAAGGAAGGAAGGAAGGAAGGAAGGAAGGAAGGAAGGAAGGAAGGAAAATAAAAAAGCAAGATGGGACTTACAGAAGCAACATGAAAAAGAAGGAAGGAAAATATATAACTCAGAGTAGGAAGGAAGGCTAGTAAGGAGAAGGAAAAAAGGAAGGAAGGCAAGAAGAAAGAAAGAAAGAGAGAGAGAAAGAAAGAGAGAAAGAGAGAAAGAAAGAAAGAAAGAAAGAAAGAAAGAAAGAAAGAAAGAAAGAAAGAAAGAAAGAAAGAAAGAAAGAAAGAAAGAAAGAAAGAAAGAAAGAAAGAAAGAAAGAAAGAAAGAAAAAAAGAAAGAATAGAGACGGGATTTACAGAAGCAATAGGAAAAAAACACTGAAAGTAAGAAACAAAAAGAACTATGACAGGCAAGAGAAGAGAAAAGGATAAGAACAATGGAGAGCAGAGGAGAAATATATAGATATATATATTATACAGTACATACAAAATGAGCAAGAAAAGACAAGAGGAAAAAAGAGAAGAAACAAAGATAAATGTAATCAATATGTGGAAGTATATTATTTTTTCTTAGCTCAGAGATTATTTAAGTATAGGCAGATGAAACAGACGTTGTACCTTCAAATATCATAGATTATTAAATAATAGTGAGTAGAAATAGTTTAGGTATTTGCCTTCCACTGGTAGTATCAGATCCCTCAGTCCTATCAGTACCATGGACAGGGAGGAAACAGTTTGCAGACATACAGTACATTAGCACATAGTAATAATAACTGAGAACGATAAATTCCTTGACTTTTTTTTTTTTTTAGAATAACTTTGCAACTTGTTCAATTTCAGAGTGACTTAGAAAAACAAACACATTCTCCTCAGAGGATAAAAGCAAACAAACCGCAAACACACAACTTGGTGTAACCTCACAGTGTGTATAAAGGAAATCTATGGCCCCAGCAGACACTCTTATTTTATAACACCAGCATTGAAATAACAATACAAACATCAGTTATATTTGACGATCCAATATAAGCTTACTTAAAATATTCCCTTTCATGTTGTGAGTTCTGCCCTTCTGCTGACCGTTTCATTCCACAACTTTGTGGATTCCCAACATGCTTTGCAGCTTCTCCTCTGCTGTTCACTTTCCATTTCTAAGGACTACATATCCCATGGTACCTTATTTGCTTCATGCAGTAATTTCTGTACTGACCCCACCTCCTGAAACTCTTCAGCACCTCCATAGTTCAGAAGTCAGGCACTGTGAAATGTGTGACACAGCAGTGCCTAAACACAGGGCATAGTGACTACGTGTCACAGAATTCAAGGAAGGAAATGTGTGGGGATCTTCACAAAGTAAGTTTAGATATTTCAAAATGATTCAGATTATTAGGCGAAGGCTAGAAATAAAAGAAACATAATGTAGAAATGAATATAGTGATTTTATGGTTTGACCACAGATACACTTTAAATCTAAACTCCAGGGAAATATTAGTCACCTTAACCACTTCTGGACCGGAAGGTTTTCCCCTTAATGACCAGACCATTTTTTTGCGATTCGGCACTGCGTTACTTTAACGGACAATTGTGCGGTCGTGCGACGCTGTACCCAAATTGATGTCCTTGTTTTCCCCACAAATAGAGCTTTCTTTTGTTGGTATTTGATCACCTCTGCGATTTTTATTTTTTGCGCTATAACTAAAAAAAGAGCAATAATCCTAAAAAAAACAAAACAAAAAAAAAAAACAATATTTTTTACTTTCTGCTATATAACATTCCCACACAAAAAAAAAAAATAAAAAAATCTAATTTTTTCATCATTTTAGGCCAATTTATATTCTGCTACATATTTTTGGTAAAAACAAATCCCAATAAGTGTATATTGATTGGTTTTTCGCAAAAGTTATCGCATCTACAAACTAGGGGAAAGATTTATGTCATTTTTATTTATTTTTCAATTTTTACTAGTAATGGTGGCGATCTGAGATTTTTAGCAGGACTGCGACATTGCAGCGGACAGATCGGACCCCTAACTGACATTTTTGACACTTTTAGGGGGACCAGTGACATTACTACAGTAATCAGTGCTAAAAATATGCACTGTTACTGAACTAATGACACTGGCAGGGAAGGGGCAATCAAAGGGTTAAATGTGTCCCTAGGGCAGTAACGGAGAACCTTGGCACCCCAGATGTTTTGGAACTACATTTCCCATGATTCTCTTGTACTCTGCAGTGTAGTTGAGAATCATGGTAAATGTGATTCTAAAACATCTGGGGTGCCAAAGGTTTGCCATCACTGCCCTAGAGGGGGGTTTCTAACTGTGTGGGGGATGGGCTGCTGCATGAACACAGAGACCTGTGTTCCTAAATAAGAGGAACACAAGATCCCTGTGTTCATTACTGACAGAACAGCGGCCTGCCATGTTTACAACGGCAGACCGCCATTCTGTCTCCACAGGGAACGATCGTGGGTGCCTAGTGGCAATCGCGGCTGCCAGACCCACTGATTGTCCCCCCCGTGGTGAATGGGCACGTGCGCACGCTCCCATTCGCGGTCCCATGAAGCGATGCACAGTTACGTTGTTACGCCGGACAGAGCCGAACTGCCGCAGTATATGAACTGCTGGCGGTCGGCAAGTGGTTAATGCAGCTCTGTATTCATTATTATATCATTAATGTGTTTTTTAATGTTTGGGGGTCTTTTCCTATTGGATGATCTACTGTTCTGTGTGTGTGAGGAGCTCCCCTCCCCCCTCCTCTCTGATTTCCCGCCCTCACATCTCCCCACATCAATCTCCAACCCGACATTTATCGTTCAATCCCCCCCATACACTACAATCGCCTCCCTCCCCCATACACTACAATCGCCTCCCTCCCCCATACACTACAACCACCTCCCTCCCCCATACACTACAATCCCCTCCCCCCATACACTACAATCCCCTCCCCCCCCCCCATACACTACAATCCCCTCCCTCCCCCCACACTACAATCCCCTACCTCCCCCATACATAATGTTCTAGCGCCCGTTAATTTAACGGGCTTAATGTCTAGTAAATATATAAAATATAAAGTGTGCTATTGTGTGAAAAAAACGTATCATGCAATCATCCTTCAGTAACAATTCAACCAAAAATTCCGGGATTTGTAATTCACATCTCGGCGCTTTGAAATCTTTGGCAGAATCGCAGCAAATATTCCCGCGATTCAAAATGCCGAGGTGTGAATGCAGTCTGAAAGAGAAGCAGCAGACTGATGAGCTCATCTCTCTGTCACTCTACTTTCTCCCCTATCAGCCTGCTCATACTTAAATAAATACAATAGATCAACCTAGCACAAAGACCAGTATTTGTAAAACAAGTGCTGCACTTAAATTCCCTGAATACTGGAAAATGGGCAAAAATATACAAAATATAAAGTGTGCTATTGTGTAAAAAAAATGATTATGTAATCATACTTCAGTAACAATTCAACCAAAATTCGTAAAAAAAAAACTCCTTTTAATTAAAATGCGTTAGTTAACTTCAAAAAAATATTTAAATATTTATGTGCAATACCCTCATAAAAAAGTGTATCTCCCAATCATACATAAAACAATGAACAAATCATACTTCAGTAAAAATTCAACCAAAAATGTGTTACTTAACTTCAAAAGAATATATAAATATATATGTGCAATACCCTCGTTATAAAAGTGTATCTCCCAATCATATATGAAACAGTGATAAACCAATGTGATAAGTATTAAATACAATTATGTATCAAAATATTAAAAAAAAAAAAAAACGTACATAAAAAATGTTAAAAGTGTCAAAATTAATAAAAAAATAAAGTGAAGCCAAGTGCTCTGCTTCCCGTGTTTCTTGATATTTAATCAAATCCAGTGCTTCTATATTCCACCCATGCTCAAGAAACAATAAAGTTTGTCTCTTACCAGAACTCCATGATCACCAAATTCTAAGAGATCATGAACAGCAAGGGATGTATAGTGCTTTCAATCACCCGGGATCAGCTGTGTGCCGGCACTCTGTGGAAATGAGATCTCATATTCCACCATGGATGTTTAAAGCGGAGTTCTGTGAAAAAAAATTTTTTTAGCTAAAAATACCCCCGGGACAGTCAGGGCTAGTGCATTTAAGCAACTATAGCCTCTGAACTATCCCCTGTTTCCCTTACCTGTAAGAAGAAATACTTACCTTGAAAAGGTCTTGTCTAGCGCTGCCATCTCAGTTGTGGGCAGCTGAAGCCAGAACGTCCTCTTGGTGTCCTCTTTGGTGATGTCAGAGTCCCAGAATGCCCTGCACCGGCCCTGCTCATCACTTCCGGTGCAGGCGCTTCATCCCTGAACAGCTTCTGGGCATGCCCAGAAGCTGTTCAGCAGGGAATGACGCACCTGCACCGGAAGTGATGAGGGACACCGGTGCAGGCGCATTGACTCCTGGGATTGATGACGCTCATCTCCCAGGAGTCAATGCAAGGAGGAAGTGACGTCGGGGGCTGCGGCCGTAAAGGAGAAAGATGAAGGAAGGTACATTTTTTCATAAAAAACAAGGTAAGTGAAAAAAAAAAACTTTTTCAGGTTTTTTTAAGCTAGCGGACGGTGCAAAGTTTATTTTTAGGGTGGAACTCCACTTTAAGGCAACAACAATAGGGGATAAAGCGCTGTACCTGAGCAGAATTCAAACGCCAGTTCTTCAAAAGTGAAACAGTAACAGTTTATTGGACATGCCACGCAGAGTGCGAAAAAACTGTGAACCCAAGACACTTGGCCAGCAAAGAAAGTCCCTGAGGGAGCTGGCTGCATGTGTTACAGGAAGCTCCAAGGACTCCTGAGATGACCACTTGGCTGTCTGAGGAGGGGAGATGCTGCAGCCGTATGCATACGGGGGGAGGGCTCACATACCTGTGACGGATCCTGTGCTGGAGTTGGGTCCTGTAGATGCCAGAAGCGGTCGCCCGAGGAACCCAGATGGATGCACTTACAGAAAAAATGAACAAGTCTGACTGTGGGTTCCACAGTCTACAGACATACACAGCTCCTATCTCCTTCTGACACATTTCCCCCTAAAAGGCTACACCTGGGAATAGAGTCCCGACACACAACTGATCCCAGGTAGGGTTGAGCGGACACCTAGATGTCCGTGTTCGACGGGTTCGGCCGAACTTTAAAAAAAAGTCCGGGTCCGTGTCCCGGACTTTTACCGAACTTTTCCCGGACACCGAACCCCATTGAAGTCAATGGGGACCCGAACTTTAAGGCACTAAAATGGCTCTAAAACACCAAAGGAAAGGGCTAGAGTGCTGCAAATAGCAGCAAAACGTAATTAAGAGCATGGCAAGTGCTCTGCAAACAAATGTGGATAGGGAAATAACTAAAAACAACAAAAAAAAAACAGAAAAATAAAACAATGTTCTTCTTCATCTCTGAAGGATGAGGCCCATATGGAGTAGTAGGGAGGTTGAGGTGGTGGTGGATGTGGCGGTGACATAGGCATGCGCACAGGGTGTGCCGGGTGTGCCTGGGCACACCCTAATCACCTAGGGCACATAGCATTGCCAGTGAGGAGATGGGAAAGATCTCCCTCGAACCTGCTCTGCTCTATTTCTCTTTGCCTACAGGTACATGGCCCTGATACATTACTCTCCCTGCTGGCAAACACATGCATGTGTATTTCAACTTTGGGGTGCACACCTTAATGCAATAGGCTGCGCACACCTATGGGTGGTGTAGGTGGAAGCGGCGGTGGAGGAGGACCAGGGCCGGATTAAGAGCATCATGGGCTTGGTGCTGAGGATTTTGAAGGGCCTTAAGGGCCGTGCCTTGCCATGCACCCAGAGGAGGAAGGGTGCAGCCATGCATGCCTAATTCAACATGGGATGCTGTCTCTGAAGCCCATAAACACATCCATGCATCGGCAACTGTCCCTCCTTGTCCGGCCTTCGCGCTGTGTGGGGAGGTTCTGAGGGTGCTGCCTGGGGAAGCGAGCATAGAAGCCAGACTTCTGTGTTTACAAGTGACAGAAGAGCGGTAACAGTGAATATGGCCAACCCGGGGCCTATATAAAAGGTAGGGGCCTGGAGCTGCAGCTCCAATAGCCCCTACGTTAATCTGGCCCTGAGGAGGAGGACGAGGTAGCCAACACTGCTTCTTTTCACAAATTTTAAATGAGGGTACACCCCAAAAGAGTGAGAAAGAGCAAAAATGGAACAATGGGTGGGTAAGGTCGGTATCCATTGCTATTCTGCACAAGGTACGGAAAAGTCCCGTGGGATCCATGCCTGGTTCATTTTAATGAACGTGAGCTTGTCCACATTGTCTCTGGACAGGCGGCTGCGCTTGTCTGTTATAACGCCCCCAGCCGTGCTAAATACCCGTTCAGATAATACACTGGCTGCAGGGCACGCCAGCACCTCCAAGGCGTAAAGGGCAAGCTCAGGCCATGTGCCCAATTTGGAGACCCAGAAGTTGAAGGGGGCAGACCCCTCATTCACTACATGTAGGCGTGTGCACACATACTGCTCCACCATGTTGGTAAAATGCTGCCTCCTGCTAAGACGTTCCATCTGAGCTGCTGGTGCTGCTGTTTGTTGTGGCGTGCTGACAAAGCTTTTCCACATTTCGGCCATGCTAACCCTGCCTTCTGAGGTGCTGGCGGTGCCCTGGTTGCGTTGGCGGCCTCCTCCTCCTCCTCCTCTGCCTTGTGCTTCCACTGCGGCCCCGCTGTCAGATGGGAATGCCAGCAGCATGGCGTCTACCAGCGTGCGCTTGTACTCGCGCATCTTGCGATCGCGCTCCAGTGAGTGAATTAAGGACGGTACGTTGTCCTTGTAACGGGGATCCAGCAGCGTGGCCACCCAGTAATCAGCACAAGTTAGAATGTGGGCAACTCGGTGGTCGTTGTGGAGACACTGCAGCATGTAATCGCTCATGTGTGCCAGGCTGCCCAGAGGCAACGAAAGGCTGTCCTCTGTGGGAGGTGTATCGTCCGTGTCCTCTGTATCCCCCCAGCCACGCACCAGTGATGGCCATGAGCTGGCCTGAGTGCCACCCTGCTGTGAACATGGTTCCATCTCCTCCTCCAGCTCCTCCTCCTCCTCATCCTCCTCATCCTCCAGAACTGTGCCCCTGCTGGACAATTGTGTCCCTGGTGTTTGTGTGTGCAGGAACCCACCCTCGGAGCCCCTTGCGAATGACTGCCCTGAAAGCCTTGGAAATGTTACCTCTTCATCCTCCTCCTCCTCCTCATCCTGTGCCACATCCTCTTCCATCATCGCCCGAATTGTTTTTTCAAGGAGGCATAGAAGTGGGATAGTTAAGCTGAGAACGGCATCATTGCCACTGGCCATGTTGGTGGAGTACTCAAAACAGCGCAACAAGGCACACAGGTCTCGCATGGAGGCCCAGTTATTGGTGGTGAAGTGGTGCTGTTCCGCAGAGCGACTCACGCGTGCGTGCTGCAGCTGAAACTCCACTATGGCCTGCTGCTGCTCGCACAGTCTTTCCAGCATGTGTAAGGTGGAGTTCCACCTTGTGGGCACGTCACATATGAGGCGGTGAGCGGGAAGGCTGAAGTTACGCTGCAGCGCTGCCAGGCGAGCAGCAGCAGGGTGAGAACGCCGAAAGTGCGCACAAACGGCCCGCACTTTCTGCAGCAGCTCTGACATATCGGGGTAGTTTTTAAGGAACCTCTGCACCACCAAATTCAGCACATGCGCCAGGCAAGGGATGTGCGTCAAACCGGCTAGGCCCAGAGCTGCTATGAGATTTCTCCCGTTATCGCACACCACCAGGCCGGGCTTGAGGCTCGCTGGCAGCAACCACTCATTTGTCTGCTGTTCCATGCTCCTCCACAACTCCTGCGCGGTGTGTGGTTTGTCCCCCAAACAGGCAAGTTGTAAAACTGCCTGCTGTCGTTTACCCCTGGCCGTGCTGAAGTTGGTGGTGAAGGTGTTACGCTGTCCGGATGAGGAGGCGGTAGAGGATGAGGAAGCGGAGTAGGAGGAGTTAGGAACAGGAGGCAAACTGAAGCGCCCTGCAATCCTCGGTGGTGGAAGGACATGCGCCAAATTGCTATCCGCCTCAGGCCCATCCGCCACTGCATTTACCCAGTGTTCCGTTAGGGAGATATAACGCCCCTGACCATGCTTACTGGTCCACGTATCGGTAGTTAGGTGGACCTTGGCACAGATGGCGTTGCGCAGTGCACACCTGATTTTTTCCCCCACTTGGTTGTGCAGGGAAGGGATGGCTTGCCTGGAAAAGTAGTGGCGGCTGGGCACGACGTACTGTGGGACAGCCACCGACATAAGGTTTTTAAAACTGTGCGTCTCCACCAGACGGAATGACAGCATTTCAAAGGCCAATAATTTTGAAATGCTGGAATTCAGGGCCAGGGATCGCGGGTGGGTAGGGGGGTACTTCCTCTTCCTCTCAAGTGTTTGGGAGATGGAAAGCTGAACGCTTCCACGGGACATTGTGGAGATGGTTGTTGGTGACCCAGGTGGTGGTGTTGCTGACAGATCGTCTGTTTGCGGGGTGGCAGGTGCCGGTATCACTACAGATGTGGCTGGAGCGGCCGAGACTGCAGCAGAAGAGGAAGCAGGATGAGCCAGAGACGTTTCTTGGTTTTGAAGGTGTGTACTCCACTGCAGCTCGTGCTTTGCACTTAGATGCCTGATCATGCAGGTTGTGCTCAGGTTGAGAAGGTTTATGCCTCGCTTCAAGCTCTGATTGCACAGGGTGCAAACCACTCGTGTCCTGTCATCAGCACATTTTCTAAAGAACTTCCACGCTAGAGAACTCCTTTGAGCTGACTTTGGTGCGCTCGTTCCCTTGCTGCGTTGGGCAGTAGCGGGCATAGTGTCTAGGGCACGGCCGCTCCGCTTCTGCACCCTGGTCCCTCTTCTGCTGTGCTGGTGGCTCTGTGCGAACACCGCCTCTTCCTCCAAACTACTCAGGTCACCTGCATGACGTTCATTCCATATGGGGTCGAGGACCTCATCGTCCTCCACATCATCTTCCACCCAGTCTTCACCCCTGCCCTCCTTGTCGGTCTCCACAATGCTGAACGCCGCAGCAGTTGGCACCTGCGTTTCGTCATCATCGGAGACGTGCTGCGATGATCCTTGCATGTACTCATCTTGAGAAATAAGTGGTTGGGCATCGCTGCACTCAATCTCTTCCACTTCTGGGGCAGGGCTAGGTGGATGGCCCTGGGAAACCCTGCTGACAGAGTCATCAAAAAGAAGAAGAGACTGCTGTATGGCTTGGGGCTCAGACTGCTTGCCTGATTTGCAAGGGGGTGAGGTGAAAGACGGTTGGACATCGGCTGCAGGTGCCAACTGTGACCTTTCTGCAGTAGACTGGGTGGGAGACAATGTGAAGGAACTGGAGGCACTGTCAGCAGCAAACCAATCTACTATCGCCTCCACTTGTTCTGGCCTCATCACTTCTAGGGGCGTATGATGCCCTACCAAATACTGATGCAGGTTCTGTCGCCTACTCACACTTGAGGAAGGTGTTTCACTTGTGCGTGTAGCTGGCACAGATCGACCACGTCCTCTCCTTGCAACAGGAGCTCTACCAGCAGCACCACGACCCAGGCCACGGCCCTTATTTGACGGTCTCCTCATATTTCTGTAATTTAAGATCTTGCCCTAGAAAGGTTTTTATTGAATAGCGGAATAGGAAATATGATCCAAAAAAGTGTATGTATCTCGCACGTACAAAACCACACTAGGCCCCAATTACTATTGTTTCTACCCCTAAAAGGATGGATGAGGAGTAGGAGGAGTATGGAACAGACAGCACCCTCAAATCTTCAGAAGTATGAGATGAACCTCAAAAACTTGGAAAGGTGGATCTCACACGTACCGACACAGACTATCCCGCAATTCAATTGATCCTCAAAGGTTTTTATTGAATAGCGGAATAGGAAATATGATCAAAAAAAGTGTATGTATCTCGCAAGTATACCACCACACTAGGCCCCAATTACTATTGTTTGTACCCCTAAAAGGATGGTTGAGCAGTAGGAGGAGGAGTATGGAACAGGCAGCACCCTCAAATCTTCAGAAGTATGAGATGAACCCCAAAAACTTGGAAAGGTGGATCTCACACGTACCGACACAGACTATCACGCAATTTAATTGATCCCCAAAGGTTTTAATTGAATAGCGGAATAGAAAATATGATCAAAAAGAAAGTGTATGTATCTCACACGTACACCACCACACTAGGCCCCAATTACTATTGTTTGTACCCCTAAAAGGATGGTTGAGGAGTAGGAGGAGGAGTATGGAACAGGCAGCACCCTCAAATCTTCAGAAGTATGAGATGAACCCCAAAAACTTGGAAAGGTGGATCTCACACGTACCGACACAGACTATCACGCAATTTAATTGATCCCCAAAGGTTTTAATTGAATAGCGGAATAGAAAATATGATCAAAAAGAAAGTGTATGTATCTCACACGTACACCACCACACTAGGCCCCAATTACTATTGTTTGTACCCCTAAAAGGATGGTTGAGCAGTAGGAGGAGGAGTATGGAACAGGCAGCACCCTCAAATCTTCAGAAGTATGAGATGAACCCCAAAAACTTGGAAAGGTGGATCTCACACGTACCGACACAGACTATCACGCAATTTAATTGATCCCCAAAGGATTTAATTGAATAGCGGAATAGAAAATATGATCAAAAAGAAAGTGTATGTATCTCACACGTACACCACCACACTAGGCCCCAATTACTATTGTTTGTACCCCTAAAAGGATGGTTGAGCAGTAGGAGGAGGAGTATGGAACAGGCAGCACCCTCAAATCTTCAGAAGTATGAGATGAACCCCAAAAACTTGGAAAGGTGGATCTCACACGTACCGACACAGACTATCACGCAATTTAATTGATCCCCAAAGGTTTTAATTGAATAGCGGAATAGAAAATATGATCAAAAAGAAAGTGTATGTATCTCACACGTACACCACCACACTAGGCCCCAATTACTATTGTTTGTACCCCTAAAAGGATGGTTGAGCAGTAGGAGGAGGAGTATGGAACAGGCAGCACCCTCAAATCTTCAGAAGTATGAGATTGTGTTCACTGTACCCCACAAAGATTGTGTTCACTGCACCCCACAAAGATTGTGTTCACTGCACCTCAAAAAGGATTTTGTTCACTGCACCCCACAAAGATTGTGTTCACTGCACCCTAAAAGGATTTTGTTCACTGCACCCCAAAAAGATTGTGTTCACTGTACCCCCCAAAGATTGTGTTCACTGCACCCCACAAAGATTCTGTTCCCTGTGACCCACAAAGATTGTGTTCACTGCACCCCACAAAGGATTTTGTTCACTGCACCCCAAAAAGATTGTGTTCACTGCACTCCAAAAAGGATGTTGTTCACTGCACCCCAAAAAGGATTTTGTTCACTGCACCCCAAAAAGATTGTGTTCACTGCACCCCACAAAGATTGTGTTCACTGCACCCCACAAAGGATTTTGTTCACTGCACCCCAAAAAGATTGTGTTCACTGTACCCCCCAAAGATTGTGTTCACTGCACCCCACAAAGATTCTGTTCACTGTACCCCACAAAGATTGTGTTCACTGCACCCCACAAAGGATTTTGTTCACTGCACCCCAAAAAGATTGTGTTCACTGCACCCCAAAAAGGATTTTGTTCATTGCACCCCAAAAAGGATGTTGTTCACTGCACCCCAAAAAGGATTTTGTTCACTGCACCCCAAAAAGATTGTGTTCACTGCACCCCACAAAGATTGTGTTCACTGCACCCCACAAAGGATTTTGTTCACTGCACCCCAAAAAGGATTTTGTTCACTGCACCCCAAAAAGGATGTTGTTCACTGCACCCCAAAAAGGATTTTGTTCACTCCACCCCAAAAAGATTGTGTTCACTGCACCCCACAAAGATTGTGTTCACTGCACCCCAAAAAGGATTTTGTTCACTGCACCCCAAAAAGATTGTGTTCACTGCACCCCACAAAGATTGTGTTCACTGCACCCCAAAAAGGATGTTGTTCACTGCAACCCAAAAAGATTGTGTTCACTGCACCCCACAAAGATTGTGTTCACTGCACCCCACAAAGGATTTTGTTCACTGCACCCCAAAAAGATTGTGTTCACTGCACCCCAAAAAGGATGTTGTTCACTGCACCCCAAAAAGGATTTTGTTCACTGCACCCCAAAAAGATTTTGTTCACTGCACCCCAAAAAGGACGTTGTTCACTGCACCCCAAAAAGATTGTGTTCACTGCAGCCCAAAAAGATTGTGTATACTTCAGCTCACACACAGAAAAATGAATGTGGATCACTGACACCTGCCTATCTCCTATCCCACACCACACAGCAATATCGATTGTAGTTTGTAGAACACAGTTTCCCTAAAATTCAGCAGCAGCCTCTCCCTGAGTCCCTAACAGGATTGAGAAGAGATCGTAGATCGGGACTAAGTGCAGACCCCACACAGCAATATCGATTGTAGTTTGTAGAACACTCTGACCCTAAAATTCAGCAGCAGCCTCTCCCTAACAGGATTGAGAAGAGATCGTAGATCAGGATTGAGTGCAGACCCCACCCCCCACACAGCAATATCGATTGTACTTTGTAGAAGACACTGACCCTATAATTCAGCAGACTCTATCCCTAAAATGCCTACAACTCGCCCTGCCTAAACACTCCGACCTGTCCCTCAATTCTATCCGGACACAAATGGTTTTTTCCTGCCTGTCTTTCCCTAATCAGCAGCCAGCACGTTGATGTGTGCTCTGTCCCTGATCTAAGCAGCAGAATGAAGACGCTGCGGCTGCCTGGAACTTATAAAGACTTGGTCACATGCTTCAGACGGCCAATCACAGCTACTGAGACATTTGCAGGCATGGCTGGGATGGCTTAAGGCACACCAGTTAAACGATTGTTGATTGGCTGTTGAAAGCCCGCCATGAAAAGAGCGCCAAAGCATGCAAAACCCGGAAATAAAACGACCGAACACGGATTTTTACCCGAACATACAGTAAAGTGTCCGTGTCCGTGTTCGGGTACAAAAAATCCAATTATTCGGTACGAACACGAATAATACAGTCCGTGTTCACTCAACACTAATCCCAGGTGATTGAAAACACTATACATCCCTTGCTGTTCATGATCTCTTACAATTTTTAGATCAAGGAGTTCTGGTAAGAGGCAAACTTTATTGTTTCTTGAGCGCGGGTGGAATATAGAAGCAGTCAAAGGGCTAACTGACAACTTTCAACCCAGGGGGCAAGTACAAACCAGAGGCCCACGGTGCAGCGACTTAACCCCCTCCCACTCTCCCTCTTCCTTGCCTCCTCCTGACTCCCATTCCAGGCTAAAGCTCTACTCACCGAGCTGAATTCGGGTTCCCAACCTGGCCAACAGGGGGGATCTGAGAAAGCCCAGACCAGACTGGCTGGGGGAGGAGAGTCTCCAGTGGGGCATGGAACTGGCCTGCGCTTAGACATAGTTTACACCATCCATGCTGGGGGGGGGGGGGGGGAAGCCTGTGCTCTGTCCTTGTCTTCATTCCACACTGGGGACTTTTACTTCTCTTCACCAGGAATCCTTTAGGCATGTCTGTGGCAAAAGCAGTGCAGCCTTTTTTTGGGCATCAGAGCAGCCCAGGGGCAATTGCTCCCCTGCCCCCTGGCCCAGTCCTCCCCTGGAAGCACTGGATTTGATTAAATATCAAGACACACGGGAAGCAGAACACTTGGCTTCACTTTATTTGTTTAATAATTTGGACACTTTTAAACATTTTTTATGTACATTTTTATATATATTTTGATACATAATTGTGTTTATTACTTATCACATCGGTTTATCATTGTTTCATATATGATTGGGAGATACACTTTTATGATGAGGGTATTGCACATATATATATTTAAATATTTTTTTGAAGCCAAGTAACACATTTTTGGTTGAATTGTTACTGAAGTATGATTACATAATCATTTTTTTCACACAATAGCGCACTTTATATTTTATATATTTTTGCCCATTTTCCAGTATTCAGGGAATCTAAGTGCAGCACTTGTTTTACAAATACTGGTCTTAGTGTGAGGTTGATCTATTGTATTTATTTAAGTATGAGCAGGCTGATAGTGGAGAAAGTAGAGTGACAGAGAGATGGGCTCATCAGTCTGCTGCTTCTCCTTCAGACTGCATTCACACCTCGGCATTTTGAATTGCAGGTAGCGCTGAGATGTGAACAACAAATCCCAGAATGCACTTTGGAGATGCTATTCACTTGGATGGCACCTAAAAACGCGGTACCACTCTGCCGCTTTTGTCGCATGATAAATTATGCTGCAATTGCGGCAACCCGTATTGCGTGAAGCATGTCTCTCAAAAAAAATTCAGGAGCTACTTTTGGGCAACATGCTTCATACGACTTGGGTTGCTGCAATTGCAGTGCGATTTATCAGTTGACAATCCCGGCAGAACAACAGCACATTTTTAGGTGCCATTTAAATGAATGGCATCTTGAATGTGCTTTCTGCTATTTGTCATTTACACCCTGACGCTTTGAAATCACGGGTAGAATCGTGGCAAATCTGTCCACGATTCAAAACTCTGAGGTGTGAATGCAGCCTCACTGTCCAGTCACAGGCTGGAGAAAAATACAACATTTAAAATATAACTAAAGGCAATATATATATATATTTTATTTTTCATTTTGGATAGAGAGGAGAGGGATTTGAACACTAATTAGGATGTTATTGCTGTGTGTGCCCCCGTTAGGGAGATTCACCCTCTCTATTTGTCCTGTTTACCAACATTCTTCCAGAAGCGCATTTGTGAGGTCAGGTCTTCGAGGTCTATTGGGTTGAGGTCAGGACTCTGTGCAGGCCAGTCAAGTTCCTCCACCCCAAACTTGCTCATCCATGTTTTTTTGACCTTGCTTTGTGCACTGGTGCGCAGTCATGTTGGAACAGGAAGGGACCATCCCCAAACTGTTCCCACAAAGTTGGGAGCATGAAAATTGTCCAAAATGTCTTGGTATGCTGACGCCTTAGGAGTTCCCTTCACTGGAACTAAGGGGCCAAGAAGACCAATCCCTGAAAAATAACCCCACACCATAATCCCCCAAAAATTTTGGACCAGTGCACAAAGCAAGGTCCATAAAAACAAGGATGAGCGAGTTTGGGGTGGGGGAACTTGAGTGGCCTGCACAGAGTCCTGACCTCAACCCGATAGAACACCTTTGGGATGAATTAGAGCAGAAACTGTGAGCCAGGCCTTCTCATCCACATCAGTGCCTGACCTCACAAATGCACTTCTGGAAGAATGGTCAAACATTCCCATAGACACACTCCTAAACCTTGTTGACAGCCTTCCCAGAAGAGTTGATGCTGTTATAGCTGCCTAAAGGTGGGCCAACTCACTATATAACCCTACGGACTAAGACTGGAATGCCAATAAAGTTCATGTGTGTGTAAAGTCAGATGCCCCAATACTTTTGGTATATAGTTCACCAAGGGGGCATTGTGTCTCTCTTGACAATGCTGGACATACACTTTTAGGTGTAGGGGAAGAATACAGAAGGTGGAGGAGCTTACAATGTATTAGGATATACAGTATCTCACAAAAGTGAGTACACCCCTCACATTTTTATAAATATTTTATTATATCTTTTCATGTGACAACACAGAAGAAATTACACTTTGCTACAATGTAAAGTAGTGAGTGTACAGCTTGTATGACAGTGTAAATTTGCTGTCACCTCAAAATAACTCAACATACAGTCATAAATGTCTAAACTGCTGGCAACAAAAGTGAGTACACCCTAAATTAAAATGTCCAAATTAGGCCCAAAGTGTCAATATTTTGTGTGGCCACCATTATTTCCCAGCACTGCCTTAACCCTCTTGGAGTTCACCAGAGCTTCACAGATTGCCACTGGAGTTCTCTTCGACTCTTCCATAACGACATCATGGAGCTGGTGGATGTTAGAGGCCTTGCGCTTCTCCACCTTCCGTTTGAGGATGCCCCACAGATGTTCAATAGGGTTTAGGTCTGGAGACATGCTTGGGCAGTCCATCACCTTTACCCTCAGCTTCTTTAGCAAGGCATTGGTCGTCTTGGAGATGTGTTTGGGGTCGTTATCATGTTGGAATACTGCCCTGTGGTCCAGCCTCCGAAGGGAGGGGGATCATGCTCTGCTTCAGTATGTCCCAGTACATGTTGGCATTCACGGTTCCCTCAATGAACTGTAGCTCCCCGGTGTCGGAGGCACTCATGCAGCCCCCAGACCATGACACTCCCACCACCATGTTTGACTATAGGAAAGACACACTTTTCTTTGTACTTCTCACCTGGTTGCCGCCACACACGCTTGACACCATCTGAACCAAATAAGTTTATCTTGGTCTCATCAGACCACAGGACATGGTTCCAGTAATCTATGTCCTTAGTCTGCTTGTCTCCAGCAAACTGTTTGCGGGCTTTCTTGTGCATCATCTCTAGAAGAGGCTTTCTTCTGGGACCACAGCCATGCAGACCAATTTGATGCAGTGTGCGGCGTATGGTCTGAGCACTGACAGGCTGACCCCCACCCCTTCAACCTCTGCAGCAATCCTGGTAGTGCTCATATGTCTATTTCCCAAAGACATCCTCTGGATATGACGCTGAGCACGTGCACTCAACTTCTTTGGTCGAACATGGCGAGGCCTGTTCTGAGTGGAACTTGTCCTGTTAAACCGCAGTATGATCTTGGCCACCATGCTGCAGCTCAGTTTCAGGGTTTTGGCAATCTTTTTATAGCCTAGGCCATCTTTATGTAGAGCAGTTTTTTTTTTTTTTTCAGACCCTTAGAGAGTTCTTTGCCATGAGGTGCCATGTTGAAATTCCAGTGACCAGTATGATAAAGTGTGAGCGATAACACCAAATTTAACACACCTGCTCCCCATTCACACCTGAATCCTTGTAACACTAACAAGTCACATGACACCGGGGAGGGAAAATGGCTTATTGGGCCCAAGTTGGACATTTTAACTTAGGGGTGTATTCAGTTTTGTTGCCAGCAGTTTATACATTAACAGCTGTGTGTTGAGTTATTTTGAGGCAACAGCAAATTTACACTGTTATACAAGCTGTACACTCACAACTTTACATTGTAGAAAAGTGTCATTACTTCAGTGTTGTCACATGGAAATATATAATCAAATAATTACAAAAATTTGAGGGGTGTACTCACTTTTGTGAGATACTGTAAGTAAGAAATGCAGGAGATGGAGGAGATTATAGTCTAATAGTGTAAAAGGGAGAGATACAGAAGGCAAAGTCTATGAGGGTACAATGGGGATATACAGAAGGTATGTGGCAGGAAGGACTCCAGCTCAGAAATCTCAATTCAAGGGTGCAAAAGATATAAAACAAGCCTACAGACTGTAGTAGTCTTATTATCATGGCAGGAACATGTAACCAGGAGAACCCCTTTAGTTACCCCTTTATTTTTCTAAAATTCCCAGAGCCATGGACCAGTTCCTTTCAAGAAGTGTCCACGATGCTTCGAACATTCTCGGAACCAAGTCCAGCAAAGAGAACCTCAATTCAAACCTTGTGGACAGCCTTTCCAGAAAAGTTGAAGCTGCTATAGCAGCAAAGGGTGGGTCAACTCAATATTGAACCCTACAGACTAATGCCTCGTACACACGTACCGATCGTCGGCCGAACGATCGGCCGTCTTTTGTCCAGGGCTGTCGTGTCTGTTGAAAAGTGCAAAAGACTGCACACGAATTTTGTCGGCCAACAACAGCCGACTGCAGAAGTGATGTCATGTGATGGTTAACTTTCCGTGTGTTTTTTCTTTTCTGAGCATGCCCAGTCTTGCAAATCTGCTGTCTGTCGGCCGAAATCTGTACTGACTGGCGAACAATCGGCCGTTCTGGTGTCGGCATACAAAAATTTTAATGCTTGCACGACAGATTCTGTTCGGCCGAAAGTGCGCTGTCCGCTGTCGGAAGCATCATACTAACAATCCTACAATCGGCCGATCGGTCGTGGGCCGAATCTTTTCGGCCAACAATCTGCACGTGTGTACGGGGCATAAGACTGGGATGCCAATAAAGTTCATGTGCGTGTAATGGCAGGCGTCCCAATAATTTTATTAATATAGTCCACATTTACTTAATTGTATGTTAAATGAGAAATGCTCTTTCCCCCGTCATACTAGGGCTCTGGTACAATTGCTATTAAAATGGTCTATGGGTTAATATATCTAATGTCAATTTTTATTATACTTTGTTTTTAAGACAGATGATATTAATTTTTCACTGTAGATTTGATGTTATCTGTACCTCTATTCTTTGTTCTCTGTTTTCCTATTTAATAAATAAAGATTGAACCAAAATATATTGCCAAATAAATAATTTCACCTGTTTTTTTTTTTTTTTACTGTGTATAAAGCTGCTTGTCTGGAGTTCCCCCTTAAGTACTCTTATTCAGTGAACAGTAGCCCGGTACACAAATAATTTGGTTTGGATGAGCTCCTTTGCCGCTCCTTGTTGATGGAGAGAATGAAAAGAGCTGGCATACGGTTTGTAAGCGCTAATCATCATCTCATTTTCAAGCAGTACAGAACATTTTTTCTTTTTTTTTTCTTAAGCAATTGAAGAAACAGCTGGAGGGACACATGGAGTTTGCTCAGCAGCTGCAAGACACAGATGCTCAGCCTTCCACTGCAGTCTTCCAGCAGATTCGCTGTGCGCGGCTGATGTCTTACATGTTTCTGGGCTATCGCTGACAGGTGGATCGCACAAGACATCTCAACACGCTGGTGGAACCATTAAAGCATTTGTCTGCTTTAGCCAGTGATTTACAGTATGGCTGGAACAGACAAGGGGCTGACGGCTCAGAACAATGATGCCACTGGCGGCTCCTTCAAGAAGTAAAAAAGGGATTTAGCTGGAATTGTGAGCAGTTCTCTGTGTGCTTTTCTCTATTGATAATAAAATATACCTCTCTGCTACCACTGTAAAAAAGGATAATTAGCATGCTAAAAGTAATGTTCTTAACCACTTAAGGACCGGAAGGTTTTACCCCCTTAATGACCAGGCCATTTTTTGCAATTTGGCACTGCGTCACTTTAACTGACATTTGCGCAGTTATGCAATGCTGTACCCAAACCAAATTTATGTCATTTTTTCCCCACAAATAGAGTTTTCTTTTGGTGGTATTTGATCACCTCTGCGGTTTTTATTTTTTGTGATATAAATGAAAAAAGACTAAAAATTTTGAGAAAAAATTACATTTTCTACTTTTTCTTATACAAAATATCCAATAAACTCAATTTTTGTCATACATTTAGGCCAAAATGTATTTAGCTACATGTCTTTGATAAAAAAAAAAAAAAAATTCAATAAGCGTGTATTTATTGGCTTGCGCAAAAGTTATAGCGTCTACAAACTATGGTGTACAGTATATATTGGAATTTACACAGCTTTTACTTTCTGACTGCCTATATCATTTTTTGAAGTGCTAAAAGGGCAGGGCAGTATAACGCCCCCCCCCCCCCCCATTTCCCCTTTTTGGAAAGTAGATGCCCTAAGGAATTTCCTGAGAGGCATGTTGAGCCCATTGAATATTTAATTTGTTTGTCACAGGTGTTTGAAAAATGACAAAAAAATATATATATTTTTTTTACACAAAGCTGTCATGAAAATTATATATTGCTCACGCATTCCATGGGTATACTTTTTGGCAGTCTAGTCGCGTACAGGACCCTGAAAACCAATCACCGCCTTCAGGCTTTCCAAGGGCGTAAATTGTTGAATTCCCTCCTCACTACCTATCACAGTTTCGGAGGCTCCAAATGATCCCTTTTCAGAAAGTAGACACCCAAAAACTATTTGCTGAGAGGCATTTTTAGTCCATGGAATATTTTATATTTTGCCACAAGTTTTGGGAGAATGACAAAGTTTTTTTTTTTTTTTTTACACAAAGTTGTCACCTAAATGATATATTGCTCAAACATGCAATGAGTATATGTGAAATGACACCCCAAAATACATTCTGCTGCTTTTGCTGAGTACAGCGATACCACATGTGTGAGACTTTTTGGCAGTTTAGCAGCGTACAGGACCCCAAATCCAATCACCGCCTTCAGACTTTCTAAGGGCTTAAATTTTTGAATTCACTCCTCACTACCTATCACAGTTTCGGAGGCCATGAAATGCCAAGATAGCACAACCCCCCCCCCCCCAAATGACTCCTTTTCAGAAAGTAGACACCCTAGGCTATTTGCCGAGAGGCATTTTGAGTATTTTGCAGATCTCTCTTTTTGTCACAAAGTTTTGAAAATTGAAAAAAGAAAAAAAAAAAGAAAGATTTCCTTCTTCTGTCTTCATTTTCCAAAACAAATGAGAGCTGCAAAATACTCACCATGCCTCTTAGCAAATACCTTGGGGTGTCTACTTTCCAAAAAGGGGTCATTTTGGGGGGGTTTTAGTCACCTTTTGATTCTGGAATTGGTGCATGTGGCACCAAGCAACCTAATTGCCGGGGATTCCCCCAACGGCTTGTAGATTTCTAACTTAAGGCCCGTACACACATACCGATTGTCGGCCGTAAAGATTCGGCCGACGACCGATCGGCCGATTGTTAGTATGATGCTTCCGACAGCGCACTTTCGGCCGAAAAGAATCTGTCGTGCAGGCATTAAAATTTTTGTTGGCCAACACCAGAACGGCCGATTGTTCGCCTGTCAGTACAGATTTCGGCCGACAGACAGCAGATTTGCAAGACTGGGCATGCTCAGAAAAGAAAAAAGACCAGGAAAAGTTAACCATCACATGACATCACTTCTGCAGTCGGCTGTTGTTGGCCGACAAAATTTGTGTGCAGTCTTTTGCAGTTTTCAACAGACACGACAGCCCTGGACAAAAGACGGCCGATCGGTCGGACGACGATCGGTACGTGTGTACGGGGCTTTAGACAGGGGGGAGAGAGCCTGCTTGAAGTGTAATAAATGGCTTGCAGTAAAGTGGAGGGACACACGGAATGTTTTTGTCTTGTCCTCCTTTCACGCAGATATGACAGTCCAAATTGCAACGGCGACAGGTGTTGTTGAGAAACCCCTCTGTGTCCACGAAAATAACCTTAACATGCCAGGAATGGACTTCAAGGACCATATGATGGCGTGTACTTATTTGCCCATAAGGCCAGATGCTGTGTCTGTATAATTATTCCAGTTGGCTCTGCTGAATGCTTATGTGCTATACAAAGCGTCAGGAAGAAATGGATCCTTCCTAAAATTTTAGGAAGAGATCATCAGAGCCCTTCTGTCTCCGGGAGGTGCTGTGGCCCCATTTCACAATCCAGATGCAGTGAGCCGGCTGCATAAGAGGCATTTTCCAGATGTCCTTCCTGGTACCCCTACCCAAAGAGCACCCCAAAGAAGATGTTATGTCTGTAGAAAACGCGGATATAGGAATGACACCCGCTTTTTTTGTCCCTTCTGTCCTGGCCAACCTGGTCTCTGCATCGGGGACTGTTTCCCAAACAATCTTGCTGCTGCTCCCCATGTAGTCTGGGCAGTTGGGGGGCTCCACATTGCTACCTTTTACCTCGTAAATCCAGAAAATACATGTATAGCCTGTTGCCCTGTCACAGAGCTTATAAATCTTGACCCCATATCTGGCACGCTTGCTGGGGAGAAACTGTTTGAAAACAAGACGGCCAGAAAATTTAATCAGGGACTCAAAAATACAGACAGCTTGTTAGTGTGTATGCAAGGCTGCAAACTTTTGGTTGAAGTGATTTACGAGGGGCCGAATTTTGTGGAGCCGGTCATATCCAGGGTCACCCCCAGGATGGCAGAGTTCATTGTCATTGAAATGCATGAACCGCAAGATTTGCTCGTATCTAGACCTGACCATGTCAGCAGATAACACGGGCATATGATGAATTGGGTCAGTGGACAATATGACCGCAACTCACTCTTTTTTGTAAAGCCCATGATGAGGGATAGGCCCGGAAAGGTTTTAAATTCGGAAACAGCGATACACTTCCATGCAAATTCTCTGGCAAGGATCAAATTTGGATTTTTTGAATACAGATCTTCCGTGAAAACAGCTCATAAAAACAAAGGAGAGTTAAATCGGTTTCCACCTGAATTTCAGGTTGGCCAATGAATGGGGGAAGTACGGAGCGCTGCAGAAGTGGTGGGCTCCAAATCCGGATTTGCAAGCACATCAGGAAGGACACTATGGGCTCTACGGGCCTGTCTACGAATTCTTGGTGGCTTCAAGATACTACTTGTGCTAGCCACCGCACCAGCTTGAACTGCACTTATGGAACTCACCACATCACTAAGTGTTACTGCAGTGCTGGTTTTACTATGACCAGGGTGTACTAGGCCGCTGGTGCTTGCCAGTTCAACAGAAGGTTGAGTGGCACTAGTAATGACACTCTGCTGCATACGAGAACCTTGCAAATTGTGGCACCTCAGCAACAGAAGAACAGGGTTGGGTATGCCTGACCTTAGCAGAGTCCACTGCTCTGTCACCAGAGCTATCTGTCAGGGTTCCGCTGCTCTCTACAGGTTTGAATACTGAGCCTTATTTTGACAGTCAGGCTTCCCCATTGCTCTCATTTGTCAGGCTCAGCATCATGTAGGCCTTTTCACTAGTGTACCTCTGTTTGGACATTTTGGCCAATAAATGTATAGGTACCTAGTGTGACTCACATGTAAAAAACAACCTGGTTGTCAAGGACTGTTTGAATTGCTGCCAAAAAACTGAACTGCTAGTGCTAGCAGAGATCAGGCCTGATCTGCTGATACTGCACTTCTGGGGGGCTGGATGGAGGGGCTAAACGCAGGTGTTGGCAGGTGTCTGGACTGATCCTGTTAACACTGCATTTTGGGAATGCTATACTAAACTAATGGGGACGCTAGTATAGCTTGGATCTGATCAAAGATATTAATCCGTTCAGACACTATACTAGTAATGGAGGTGTTTAGTGTGTGTGTGTCACTGGCAATCAAAGGGTTAAAATGTTTACTAAATATGCGGCGGGCAATCTGACGCTGTCCTGTATTGATGTTGACTAACGTGAACGCTAACTGATGTCACCTGTGACACTAATACAATGATCAGAAAAAAAATCTGTACACTATAATAATGACACTGTGACAAGACAATGAAGGGGTTAACTGGGGGTGATCAGGGAGTTAAATATTTATTAGGGGATTTATGACGGGTCCCCTAAATCTATCTGGAACTGACGCTAATTACCACTAACTGCTTCTCACACTAACTAACTGACACTAATACAGTGATCAGTAAATTATCTGTATACTGTATATAGTGACACTGTGAAAGGGAGTGAAAGGGTTAACTGGGGGGTGATCAGGGGGTGACAAATGTGCCTATGTGTACTGGTGTCAGTGTAGTGCTTGTACCCACTGTCTGATGTTCTCTTCTCTCATGCTGGAACAAAAAAGAGCTCCAGGAGAGAAGATTGCATAATTTCCTATGTCTTTGTTTACATTACACAGGCTCAGGATGCTCTGCAATTGGTCAAAACCGATCACCAGGTCCAGGGGTGCTTCACACTGATCCGCTGCGCTTTGGCCGCAGCACGGTGTACCTGCGACTTTGATGCGGGTTAGTTTGCCATTGACTTCTATTATGTCCCGAGGTATTAGTGCATTTTAGTGGGGCAGTCTGAAGCCTTTCAGAGCGTAGTAAATGTGCAGAAGCGCTGCTGAGTTCCATCATCCAATCATGTGCAAGTAAATGTTTTTTTTTTTTTTTTAAACTCTTGCATGTGCTTGGGTATTCTTTGCAAAGGGAAGTTTACCTCATTTACTAAGCTCTGGAGCAACTGCACTTGCAGAGTGCAACTGGACTTAGCAAAGTGCACAGTCTATTTGTCTTTAGTAACTCAACCCCTTTGTGTAACTAAAAGGCAGGCTTCATTAATCTGCTGGCTTCTATACAATTTTAGGGAAATTTGTAGGCATTTTTCTAAGGCACCCCTGAAGAAACCTCAAGGTACCCCAGGGTGCCTGGGCACCCCGGTTGAAAAAAGCTGGTACAGTGTCACTATGGTAACACTGCACTGCCCTGGTCACAGTATGTAAAAAAAACTTAAAAATTACAAATTAAATTGTACAAAAAGAATAAAAAAAAATTGAAAACAAATTATTATTATGTAGCACAGGTAGGTGCTAGAAGAGAGAGTATAGTTTTTGGGTCTTTCTGCTTACCAGAGAGATAGCCAATTTAGATTGCTCTTTGCCTACTAGAGAGCAGGATTCATTGGTAGGGTCTGCTTATGGTGCTCGGGTGCAGCTCAGCTTGTCTGAAATGTTTCACACTGGTCCAATAGGGAGGCATATTGGACAGTGGGAGGAAACCTTACAATTGAGGGCACAGGCATTGTTACAGCCCTGGTGATTGGCAGAGGAAAGTGGCTCGGGGCATGCTGGGTGACTGTGTAAATGCCAAGGGCACATCTGCTTGGGGTTTTCAGCTGGAGAGCGGGGTTCCCGGAGGGGGGGGGGCAGCTGCCCCTCCTCTGTAGAAGCTGCTAAGCGGTCTCAGGTAGTCAACCTTAGGGCCTGAATGTTAGAAAGGAACTGAACCCAGAGGTCCTGTAAAGCTTCTGATTCTGCCTACAGTGTGTACAGATCTGTGTCTGGGGCCTGTCATGTGATGGCTGTCCCTTCAGTGGAAGAGTTAGTGGACGAGTGTCAGTAAAGGGGATGCTAGAGAGTGTCCTAAAGATAAAGTAGTTGCTTCCAGTCTGCCGCTAGAGAGAACAAGAAGACTAAATTCTTCCATACAAGTGGCAGTATGGTTAAAGCAGTGTGACTGGTTCCACAAGTAATCTGGTGAGGCCAAGTGAGAGTTGTCCTTATCTACTGTGAATAGTTCAGTTGGAGTAGCCCACTACTCTCTTCTCCCATCCAAGTTCCACAGTAAATACAAAAGCAAATACCCTGGACTGTTTATTGAATAACAAGCAAATGGGAGTAAGGATGGATGTGTGAAGAATCCCCTAGTGACTATTAGGGATGATCGAACGGTTCGGGTCGACCATCGACCATTGTATTTATACACATACACACATATAGGTGTGAAAGGAAAGAAGCCATATGGGTGTTAATTATTTCATTAGCGCAAGTATAGTGTTCTGCTACTTTCACACCTATATATGTGTATGTGTATATATACATATAAGTATGCCTGCCTCCAATAACCCCCAAAAAATGCCCAAAAAAACGCTTGCTACAAAACCGGCAAGGTGTGAAAATAGCGGAGCCATATCCCCGTTCTATAAGTGTTCTAATACAAACGATCTTTTTTTTCTGGTTCTGGACATGCTACAGAGCTGAAACTTCACAGGTACACTTTTTAGACCCCCCAGATACTAAATCCAAAGAAATCTCATTTTTTTTCCCAATAATTTTTTCAATAATTGGCTCTCTATCAAAAATGACAATTTTTAAGAACTTTTTTTGTGTGATTAATAGTCTCTGGGGCATGACCCAGAACCCTAGGCACTTTTTAGGGGCATTTATTGGGTTTTAGGGCTTCAAAATTGGGTTTTTTGATTACAGAAGTTCGGGTCCCATTGATTTCAATGGGGTTCTGAAATCCGGGCCGAACTTTCTGGAAGTTCTGGTGTTCTGGTCGTACCAAACTTTTGAAAAGTTCGATCATCCCTAGTGACTATCTGCAGGTAATCAGAGGGAGACCAAAGAACTCAACACACAGCAAGCCCTATGGGGACAGTGCTACAATTATTTACTTTTTTTTTTACATACTGTCACCAGTCAGTGTCCCTGATCACTGACATGCCAACCACATGGTGACATTGTACTGCTCTGGTCACAGTATGTAAAAAAGAAATGTGAAGAAAAAACAAATTTCCTTTAATTTCTTAATTTTCCAAAAAAACTGGGACAAAAAATCACAACTTCAAAAAAACTCATCATTCCTCTTACTAAATACCTTGGACTGTTTACTTTCCAAAAAGGGGTCATTTGGGGATTATTTGTACTGTCCTGGTAGTTTAGGGCCTCAAGAAATTAGATCAAATATACAGAATATTCCATAGTTTGTTGACTCTCTAACTTTCCTACAGACTAAATAATAATACACACAGATTTGGGTTATATTTAACAAAGAAATGTAGCAGAATACATTTTGGCCTAAATGTATGAAGAAAGATTACTTGTTTGCAAAATTTTATAACAGAAACCAAGAAAATTGTTTTTTTCTGTTTTTGAGAGCCGTGGCTCGACTGTGACTCCGGTGACTCCAAATTTGGGTACAAAGTTGCATGATTGAGCAATTGTCATTCAAAGTGTGACAGCGCCGAAAGCTGAAAAAATGGCCTGAACATGAAGGGGTTGAAAGAGGCTGGTATTAAAGTGGTTAAGTTATTGTCTCTGTTATTTGACAGTGTTACCTACTCTTAGTAGTTGTAAGACATGTGAGGTCAGCCAACTGTGGTTCCTTCCTCCAGCCAAAACAGGACTCAGCAGTGCTGTAGGGGTTGGAGGTTGGAAACACAGGAGGAGATTTACTAAAACTGGAGACTAAGGCTGGCCATACACTATACAATTTTCTTATTCCATTTCCTTTAGATTTACCTTAAACTATGTAGTGCAAGGGCCTGCCTGACTGCATACAAATTGAAAGTGTTTAGGTTTGACCCTATATTACATGGTTTTGGTAAATCTAAAGGAAAGTTGAACAAGAAAATTGTATAGTGTATGGCCAGCCTAAGGAAAAAAGTTGGTGTTAAGCACCAACAGAACCAGCGCAATGGAGAGTGAGTAAATCAATAAATAGTAATAGGATAAATATGAATAATTAATAATCAAGTTTAGGAAAAATTCCTATGCAGGGGCCGCAACAAAACCGTGTAAAACGTATAATTGAATAGAATATATATTGCTAAATATAAAGTTGCGCTCAACCAAAATACACTTGGGTAAAACCATAAAAGGTCTTAAATAAATATAAAGTGCATGAGTGAATTAATTATATCAAAATATAGTGCAGATATAAGTACCAAAAGTGCAAATGCAAATAAATGTTTCACCGGGAGCCGGAAGTGGCATGGTAGCGTGATTACAGTCCAAAGTCCTGACGCGTTTCGTCGGCGCGTAACTGACATCATCAGGGTCATCATCATCACTCCACTTCCGGCTCCCGGTGGAACGCGGAAACAGCGTTTCCACTCGGAGTCCGCGGCTCTGCATTTCTTACGCTACAAACTAACTTTATACATGTACGTAAGTGCATCTGATTTTACAATAAATCGGTTTTCCTTACATGCTTCACTATGAGAGTTTCTCCTTGTTTCTCCTGTTCACGGCATTCGAGAGATCTATTCCATGTGATATGGATACATATAAGTGGATATCTGGAGGTGTGTTGGAGGTGCCAATTGGATACCCGGTTACAGGTCGATACTGGCTAATTATCCTGTCCCCACTTTTGATTCTCTCTCTGTCTGAATTGACCCCCTGTAATTAAGGGGTCCATCTCATCTGGTAAGCATTTAGTGCACACCGGGTGACCCTGTGATCATTTGGTGGAGCGGTTGGAATTCATTATCAAGTGCTGAATTTGCTGCTACCATCATTTTCCCATATAATTGTGTATTGGACTCTATCCATTGGACTGTCAGTCACTGTGAATTATCACTATATCTATTGTGGACTGGCACCTGTTTGCACAATTATTTATTTAATTATTTCATTATTTGCATTTTATATATATTTATTGTGGATTGCCAATTGATTGCACAGTTATACATTTATCTGAATTTGCACTTTTGGTACTTATATCTGCACTATATTTTGATATAATTAATTTACTCGTGCACTTTATATTTATTTAAGACCTTTTTTGGTTTTACCCAAGTGTATTTTGGTTGAGCGCAACTTTATATTTAGCAATATTTATTCTATTCATTTAAAACTGGAGACTGCAATATGGTGCAGCTCTGCAGAGAAACCAATCAGCTTCCAGGTTTTATTGCCAAAGCTTAATTGAACAATTTGAAGTTAGAAGCTAATTGGCCACTGTGCACAGTGGCACCAGATTCTGAGTGCACCAGTTTTAGTACAGTGCCTTGAAAAAGTATTCATACCTTATGAAATTTTCCACATTTTGTCATGTTATTACAACCAAAAACACAAATGTATTTTATTGGGATTTTATGTGATAGACCAACACAAAGTGGCACATAATTGTGAAGTGGAAAGAAAATGATAAATGGTTTTCAAAATTGTTTACAAATAAATATCTGAAAAGTGTGGCATGGCTTTGTATTCAGCCCCCTTTACTCTGATACCCCTAACTAAAATCTATTGGAACTATGTGCCTTCAGAAGTCACCTAATTATTAAATAATAGTTTAATTTAATCTCAGTATAAATACAGCTGTTCTGTGAAGCCCTCAGAGGTTTTTTAAGCACTTTAACTCCGCTCACTGTGCCTCTACTGCGGCACAGTGGCTCGTTATCGTCCAGCGACGTAGACCTACATCGCTGGACTCCTCCCCCTGTAGGCAGCGCTCCCGCTGTTTTCAGTCACAGCGGGAGTCGGGCCAGGGGAGGAGCGGCGGCGATCGCCGCCACTCTTCCCCGATCGTCAGGGAATCTAGTTTGGAGATCCGCCCGCCTGTGTAAACAGAGCGGGCGGATCTCCTAAGTGACAGGGAGTGACAGATCGGAGTGTTCAGCATAGCTGAACATCCGATCTGTCCTTGTGTCACACAGTCACCTCCCCCCCCCCCACACGTCAGTAAGCACCAGGCATACATTAACCCCTCCCTCTCCGATAAAATTAACCCCTTCCCTGCCAGTGTCATTTTTACAGTAACAGTGCATATTTATAGCACTGATTACTGCAGTAATGTCACTGGTAACCCCAAAAGTGTCAAAAATGTCAGTCAAGGGTCCGATCTGTCCGCCGCAATGTCGCAGTCCCGCAAACAAAAACGCAGATCGCCGCCATTACTCGTTAAAAAAAAAAACACCAAAAATGACAGAAATCTTTCCCTTAGTTAGTAAACGCAATAACTTTTGCGCAAACCAATCAAAATACGCTTATTGTGATTTTTTTTTACCAAACATAGGTAGCAGAAAACAAATTGGCCAAAACTTTTTAAAAAATTTGATTTTTACATTTTTTTGGGGGGGGGAATTTCATATAAAAAAATGTGAAAAATATTGTTATTTTTTCAAAATAAACGCTCTTTTTTTGTTTATAGCTCAAAAAGTAAAAATCGCAAAGGTGATCAAATACCACCAAAAGAAAGCTCTGTTTGTGGGAAAAAAAGAACGTAAATTTCGTTTGGGTATGGCGTTGCACGACCGCGCAATTGTCAGTTAAAGTCGCACAGTGCCGAATCGCAAAAAGTGGCCTGGACGTAAGACAGCAAAATCCTCCGGTGGTAAAGTGGTTAAAGAACCTTAGTGAACAAACAATATTATGAAGACCAAGAAAAAAAAAAAAAATGAAGACCAAGGAACACACCAGACAGGTTAGGGATAAAGTTGTGGAGAAGTTTAAAGCAGGGTTAGGTTATAAAAAAAATCTCCCAAGCTTTGAACATCTCACAGAGCAATGTTCAATCCATCATCTGAAAATGGAAAACGCATGGTACAACTGCAAACCTACCAAGACATGGCCGCCCACCTAAACTGACAGGCCGGGCAAGGAGAGCATTAATCAGAGAAGCAGCCAAGAGGACCATGGTAACTCTGTAGGAGCTGCAGAGATCCGCAGCTCAGGTGGGAGAATCAGTCAACATAGAGACATACCCCAAAAGACTTGCAGCTGTAATTGCAGCAAAAGGTGGTTCTACAAAGTATTGATTTAGGGAGGCTGAATACAAATGCACGCCACACTTTTCAGATATTTATTTGTAAAAAAATTGAAAACCATTTATCATTTTCCTTCCACTTCACAATTATGTGCCACTTTGTGTTGGTCTATCACATAAAATCCCAGTAAAATGCATTCACAATTTTGGTTATCACATAGCAAAATTTGGAAAACTGAATGCATTTTCAAGGCACTGTAAATCTTCCCCACAGTGTGTGGCAGAGGACAAAGGCATCCAACACTTTTAGGAGTGTTGAATGCTGAAGGGGCTTGTGAAGACTACAGTGCAAAAACTGAGCGAAAGTGGGAGTCCCATGCCATCAGAGAGTTAAGTACTTTTCTATGCAGAAACTATCATTCTGGATTTATGTCAAACCTGACAGGATCACTTTAAGATCCATCCTATCCCCTCTGGGAACTTTGCTAGGCCATTTCTTTAAAGCCTGAATAGTCTTTCCTCCTTTAAAAGAGAGTTATTTGCATAAAGGAGCATTGCTGAAGGCCAACGTGGTGCTTCGTTTCCAAGTGAGGACACTTCTATGAAGTTCATATATTGACTAGAACCACCCTTCTGATTCAGCCAAGTCTTTAAAATGCTTACAAAAACCCAGTTGGTGAGGCATTTGCCTACAGTGGAACTGTACCCATAACAACTTGATAAAAATATTGTTCTTTAGCTAGGAATAATACAATCCATTGTGCACTAATCACTTTCTACTATATCTAGAAAATTAAAAAAAAAATAGCCTTTAGTTTTATTTTAAAAATCCTCTGAAATCTTTCTAATTTCTATTCCAGTAGGGTTAAAAGGAACCAATGAGGCCAACAATATGGTGGTTGGCATTACTGGCTTGGTTTTAAAGCTGCATCTACTTGGATGTAGCTAAATATATACCCTGAAGAAACCAAAACAATGGTGAAACATGTCAGGATTGCTACACTGCGACTCCTTATCGCATTAAATTAATTTGATGGAAAGTTATTATAAATTGGTCCTTTTGTTTTTTAACATGTGGTCATGTATATGTTTTTTAGAAAATATAATTAAAATGTGTACATTTTTTTCAATGTGTTGACAACAGTTGTTGGCACCTTAAAAGTCCCAAGCTCTCATTTGTCTTTGAGAGTATGCCTTTCTGTCCTTTAAAGCTGCATGTACTGGGGTTTTATTTATGCAGTGAGTCAATGATCTAGAACAGGGGTCTCCAAACTGCAGCCCAGGGACCAGATGTGGCCCTTTGCTTGCCTTTATCTTGCAATTTTCCTTTCACTGATACAAAACAATATTTCTTCTACCGACACCAAACATGGGGCAATATTCCTGCTACTGACATCAACAATGGGGCACTATTTCTCCCATTGACGCCAACGATGGGGCATTATTCCTCAAAGTGACACCAAGGATGGGGTGCTATAAATCCCACTGACACCAATGATGGAGCACTAATTCTCCCACTGACACCAATGATGGGGCATATTCCTCCCACTGAGACCAACAATGGGGCACTCTTCCTCCCACTGACACTAATGATGGGGCACTATTCCTCCCACTGATGCCAATGATGGGGCACTATTCCTCAAACTGACACAAACGATGGGGAACTGTTTCTCCTACTGACACCAATGATGGGGCACTATTCCTCTCACTGATCACAATGACAGGGCACTATTCCTCCCACTAACACCAATGATGGGGCAATTATTCCTCCCACTGACACCAATGATGGGGCAATTATTCCTTCCACTGATGCCAATGATGGGGCACTATTTCTCCAACTAACACAAATGATGGGGCAATATTTCTCCCACTGACGCCAATAATGGGGCACTATTCTTCAAAGTGACATCAATGATTGGGCACTATTCCTCCCACTAACACCAACAATGGGGCACTATTTCTTCCCCTAATACAAAGATACATTGTTTAATCCCACTGATGCCAGGATAATTTCTACTCCCAAGGGCCACAGTTTGGCCCCCGTAAAGTCTGGAGGATAGTAAACTGACTCTTTTTTTTAGAGAGTTTGGAGAGCCCTGATCTAGAACAAAGTTTAGTATAAATGTTCAGACATTCAAGGCTTGACTAGTTGCATGCTTGTTCCAGGCCAGTGCCTTACTAATGAAGACAGGACCAGGATAACAGTCCCAGTTTCTACACCATTTAAGAACTAAGTCAGGAATGGCAGCTACCATATTTATACCCTTACAGACTCCTTTTAAAGAGGAATTTCAGAGGATTGTCATTTTTCCAAGCTAAAGCGTCCGTGACTCCAGAAGGTTGTCACTGCCTACCACCCATGAGACTATTATTATGTGGAATCAAGTGAGGTTGGAGAATAAAGAAGGCCTTTTTTCACAGCACTTAAAACATCCTTGTGCTTGAACCAGACCTTGGAGATTGATACAGATGGTGTCATGGCTATGGAGAAGAGGAATCCATTTAAATATTTAGAAAATGATACTGTAAGGAAAGCCACGGATAGGAAGACAATCTAAGCCAGGTTCAAGAATATTGAACCTGCAGTGGGGAGGCAGAAAACATTCTCATTTAATATAAATAGCAATCATAAGAAGGCACTTGACAGACTTGGCAGTATAGACAACAATAGAAGCTTCTAATACTTTTATAAAAATAATAAATGAATAGAGATATTGAAAGGCCGGGACCACAGTATCAGGAAAGAATAGGATAAAGGTAAGGAAGGAAGGAAAACACATCAAAATTCCACAAAAATTAGAATGCAAAGACAAGTAATTGAATAAAGCATTGCAGTTTCAATAGGAATTAATGACTTAAATTGAGTAGACACCAGCAGATGCTCAATAGTCATTGAGTTGTAGAGCAGGTGTGTCAAACTCAATTTTATCATGGGCCGCATCAGCAGTATAGTTGCCCTCAAAGGGCCGGTTGTATTTGGAGTGTGTTATGTACAAAGTAGAGATGGGGCGAACACCTCCCGGGGTGGTTCGCGAACGCTCGCGCGCTCACGCTCAAACGTTCGCGAACCACAAGTTTGCGGCGAACCCCATCGACTTTAATGGCAGGCGGACTTTAAAAACCTACAGGTCATATTTGCAGCCCCCAAATACTTCCTAGCTGTGCACACATAGTCCCACCACATTTACACTGATATAACAGAAGTATTAGGCGCATTTGTGATCTCATAATCTAATATTTTGTGTTACAATAAAAAAAAAATCTGCAGTACCCAAATACACTATTCTGAAAGTATATATATCACCCCGCTGGTTCTCTAAGCCCTGGTTCTCCAAACTCTGGTTCTCTAAGCCGTGGTTCTCTAAGCCCTGGTTCTCCAAACCCTGGTTCTCCAAGCCCGGGTTCTCTAAGCCCTGGTTCACTGCTACATTTGTCACTCTTTGTAGTTGTAGTATTGCTTCAGAACCACACGAGTCACAATGCTGCACAATACAAATCCACTATAATATCCACTATAATATGCTTTCTATATTAGAAAGTATATTATAAGTGTATTACACCCCTAAATACTGCACACTAAAGAATAGTACACCTATACCAGTGTCACTAAAAGTCTGTCCCTGCTCCTCACAGCAACCTCTCCCTACACTGACAAAATATAGAATGTAAAATGGCAGCCAGCTCAGGTCTACTTATAAGGTAGGGGGTATGTCCATGTGCTGAATTGTCTCAATTGGCTGTCCTGTACCACCTGATGGATGTGTCATGGGTCAAAGTTCTTCAGAATGTAAAAGTACATGGCTTCGCGAACATCGGCAAGCGTTCGTGTTTTCGCGAATTTGCGAACACGCAAAGTTCGCCGCAAACCGACCGCTGGGCGAACTGCAAGGCCATCTCTAGTACAGAGTGCAGGCTTCAGCAGTGCATTATGTACAGAGTGCAGAGTGTTCAGGATTAAGCTATGAACAGAGTGCAAAGTTCAGAGTTCAGGGATGTGCTATTTACAGAGTGCAGTTCCAAGGGTGCACTATGCACAGAGTACAGAGTTAATAGGTGCATTATGTACAGATTGCAGGATTTAGGGGTGCGCTATGTACAGAGTGCAGGGTTCAAGTGTGTTACGCACAGAGTGCAGAGTTCAGGGGTGTGCTGTGTAAGGAGTACAGGGTTTAGGGGTGCACTATGCACAGTGTGCAACCCCCCCCCCCCCCAAAGCTTCCTTGCATCTCTCTTCTATCTTGCCCGGCTATACTACCTTCCTGTGTAGGCAGCTATCACTTGCCTTGCATGGAGATTATTCCCTCTCTCAGATTCTGGAGTTCTGTCCCTGCCGTTCCCCACTGTGAGTGCATGCAGGGATCTGTTAGTTCTGGGAGCCACTGAGAGCAAAGCTGTCCCTTGTAAACACAGAAAGCTTCTGTGTTTACAAGCAACAGCAGGAAATAGAAGAGGAGGACTACAGCCAAAATCGGAATGTGAGGGCCACATGACAAGGCCTGGCGGTTTGGATTCAGGACCTTGCGTTTGACATACAGTATGTGTTGTAGAGGATGTGGGGCGATGGTTAAATAAAGCCCAAAAACATGTGGTCACAAAGGATCTAGCTAGCAATCTCACATGTAGTTCAGGGTAAAAAAAGAAAAAAAAGATTCCATAGGGGGAAGATCAGAAAAAAATAACTTACAGCTGTTGAGTCTATGGTAACCCAAAGGAGAGGTTTGTCCACTTCCTAACTGTGCCATAGCCAAAACACAGCTACAGCAAGCCTCTCTTGTTCCGGGAGGGCGTCCATGGACATCCTCCCAGAACCACGACTCTCAGCGCCCTCTGTAAATGCTGTTCAGACACAGCTGATCACAGATCATGGTAAAGGGCCAATCACAGCAGCCCCTTATCATGTGATCAGCTGTGTCCAATCACAGAAGATCACAATGTAAACAGAGTTGCCGTTCCCAGCTTGAGGAGAGGAGAGCCGGTAACTGGCAATCCGAACAGGGGACATGTACACAGATAATTAGGGCACTGATCATCAGTGCCCTGATTATCAGAGCAGCTCCTTCAGTGTCAATTAGTGCTCATCAGTGCTGCCCATCAGTACTGAAGTACTGATGGGCAGCACATCAGTGCTGCATGTACATGAACATCACATCAGTGCTACCTATCAAATGCACATTGGTGGCGCATATCAGTGTGCTGCCTATTAGTGCCGCATATTAATGCAGCCTTATCAGTACCGCCTCATCAGTACCAATCAAGGCAGCCTATCAGTGCTACCCATCATTGCCCATCAGTGCTGCCTATCAGTGCTGCCTATCAGTGCTCATCGGTGCTGCCTATCAGTGCCCATTAGCGCCACCTGTCAGTGCCCATTAGCGCCACCTGTCAGTGCCCATTAGTGGCGCCTATCAGTGCCGCCTGTTAGTGATGCATATTAGTGCCACCTCATCAATGCCCATCAGAGCAGCCTATCAGTGCATTCTCATCCGCACACATCAGTGAAGCAGAAAAAGTATTTATTTGCTAAATTTTATAACAGAATCTAATAAAAAAAATTTTTTTTTTTCAATTTTCCATTTTGTTTTGTTTGTTTAGCAAAAAATAAAAAAACTAGTGATGATTAAATACCATCAAAAGAAAGCTCTATCTACGCATTGCATAACTGCGTAATTGTCATTCAAAGTGTGATAGTGCTGAAAGCTGAAAATTGGCCTGGGCAGGTAGGGGGGTGAAAGTGCTCAGTAGGCAAGTGGTAAAAGTAAATCTAAACTGAAGAAAAAATGTAATACATAGTATTGTAGCTTGCCACTCCTCCGATGAGGTGGAAGTAATAGCTTTCTTTTTGGCAAGGGGGACCCAGTGTGACAACCCTCGCTCACTGTACTGTATCTATCGAGGAGCTACATTGTTAGCCAAAAAGAGGAAATACAGAACACCTCCCTTCACTTGATCCCCAAAGCCTAGGAGGGAAGTGTTCTTCAGTCCACATAAAGAACTGAGCAGGAGCTTACTGGATTTTTGGCAGCATCAACAGGTATTTTATGGCACATTTTGAACAAATATAATAAAAGTCTTGGGGCTTGTGTCAATGGCATCTATTTGACGAGCTGATATGCCTCTGAGGTCATTTAGATTTCATAGACAGCTACATTGACCTGCAACTGACGGAATAGAAAAACACAATTTTGAAGCCCTAAAACCCAATAAATGCCCATATAAAGTGCCTAGGGTTCTGGGTCATGCCCCAGGGACTATTAATCACACAAAAAAAAGTTCTTAAAAATTGTCGTTTTTGATAGAGAGTCAATTATTTAAAAAATTATTGAAAAAAAAAAATGAGATTTCTTTGGATTTAGTGTCTGGGGGGTCTGAAAAGTGTACCTGTGAAGTTTCAGCTCTGTAGCATGTCCAGAACCAGAAAAAAAAGATAATTTTTCTTAGAATTTCAGTAGAGCAGGGATGGTGTTACCCTCCTTTCACACCTATATGTGTGTGTATGTGTATATATATATATATATATATATATATATATATATATATATATCTGTGTGTGTATATATACCCCTATACAGAAATTCAGATGTCATGCCTGCCTCCGAAGACGCCCAAAAAACACTCAATAAACGCCTGAAACAAAAACGCCCAGGTGTGAAAGGAGCGTAACCCTATCCCTGCGTTACTGAAATTCTAAGAAAAATTATCTTTTTTTTTTCTGGTTCTGGACATGCTACAGAGCTGAAACTTCACAGGTACACTTTTAGACCCCCCAGACACTAAATCCAAAGAAATTTTTTTTTGTTTCAATAATTTTTTTAATAATTGGCTCTCTATCAAAAACGACAATTTTTAAGAACTTTTTTTTTGTGTGATTAATAGTCCCTGGGGCATGACCCAGAACCCTAGGCACTTTTCTAGGGGCATTTATTGGGTTTTAGGGCTTCAAAATGGTGTTTTTTGATTCCATATATATATATATATATATATATATATATATATATCTACATTACGGTCACCCTGACATTGATGAGTTCGGTCACCCTGGCATAGCAGTCAGAGTCAGTTCACCCTAAACTACATTACGGTCACCCTGACACTTAAAACTTTCCTTACAGAAACTAGATTATTGAATCTAACTATAGTGGTATATAGCACCCTAACTACACTGCATATCCCTTTCCTCACACTAATAATGTCAAAATGACACTTTTGCAGCAGGAGTAACAGTATCGCATACTAGCTCATTCTGAAATACTTACCTTAGAACGAAGCCTCCGCAGTGCCGCCCGCTCAGTGACAGGACGGCCGACATGCTTCCTGGTTCGCTTCCTCCGGCCATCTGATTGGCCGGAGGCACGATTGCATCACTCCCACGCATGCGCACGGAAGCCGATGTTCACGGCACAGGGCTCTGAAGGAACGGCATGGGTGGCTGTTCCTTCAGAGCGCATGTGTCGATGACGTAATCGGCTGCATTAAAAGTAAATACAGTATCTCCTAAACGGTGCAAGTTTAGGAGATATTTACAGTACCTATAGGTACAAGTTCCAAGAGAGGGTTTACAACCTCTTTAAAAGCATGCATAGTTTAAAGTAAAATTCCAGCATTCTAGTAAGTAGTCTTAACAATGCCCCCTCCACCCTCTTTCTATCAAAGCTGACTAAAGCTGGGTACACACACTATACAATGATTGTTGTTAGATTTCCTTTAGATTTACCTTTTTTTATGTAGTGCTAAGGCCTGCCTGATTGCATACAAGTTGAAAGTGTTCAGATTTGACCTCATATTATATGGTTTTGGTAAGTCTAAAGGAAAAAATCAAAAGATAATTGTATAGTGAGTATCCAGCTTAAGGCAGGCCACACATTATGCAATTATCTTTCCTTCAACCCTGGGTTGAGGGAAAGAAAATTGCTTGATTCCCCCTTCAACACAGGCAGTGTTGATGGGGGAATCCCTCCTGCTGCACTATAATGCTCTGCCGGCTGGGAGCCTTCCCCAGCAGCAGAATACAATGGTCACTGCTGGCAGCTATAGCCACCGGCAGTGATTGCATGAAAAAAATCTGACAGGCTGGTTGTACTGAAGTCGATTGATGGATAAACTTCAGTACAACCAGCCTGCCCTCAGATCGATCGAAATTTGTCCTGTTCAGCAGGAATTTTGATCCATTTATAGCTGGCTCAAAGCTTGGTTCACACCACTGCGTTTGTTCGTTTGTGCGTTTGTGCGCGCACCTTACATGCAGGGCAGCCCATTCATTTCAATGGGCTGCCCTAGTCTCAGGAAATGTTGGAAAAGAAGTCCCCAACCCTTTTTTATAATTACGTCATACTGAACTGCACTCTGCTTCGGCACCATGCAGTTTGGCGCCTGTGAAAACACATGCATGGGGGTACTAAAAAGAAATAATTGCACCTCCATGTGTCTGCTAAAGAAGCATGCTCTTGATATGCAAATATGTGAACCAAGCCTAACCTGAGTAAAAAAGATGTGTAGATCTACCCATTTTGAGCCCTCTCTGGTCCAGTCACATGATCACCTGTGTCAGTCAGCAGCTGCTGCAGGGGAGAGGAGGGAGCAACAACAATGGCCGGGACATGGGAGCCTATGGGTGATGCTACTGCTCCCATAATTCCAGCTGTTGCCGAGCGCTCCCTCCTCTTCCCTGCAGTTGCTGCTCACTGAAACAGGGGATCATTGCCCAGACCGTAGCAGGCTGAAAATAGGAAAGGATGTACATTTTTTATTTACACATGTATAGCACCCTCCTAGGTGGGTGCTAAGTAAAAGCATCTATTGTTCCTTTTGCTTATCAGGGGAGCCTGATCTATTAGGTTGCCTGTCACATGTTTCCAGGTGTGATTCACTGGGTCTAAGGGAGTGTTCCCACTGCATTCAATGAGGGAGCTTGTTGGACAGTGGAGGAAACCCAGCCAGTGACACATTGGCTTTTGTGGGAGTCCCAGTGGGCGGGCACTCTCGCAGTGCATCCTGGGATTTCTCATAAAAGCTGAGGGGACATGTGACGTGGTGTCTTTGGCGGGAAGAAGAGTCCCAGGAGGAGGCTGACGGCTGTCTCTCCTCCTTCTGTATGAGGAAAGTGGTCTTAGGCGGTCGGCCTAGTGAACCAGGTGTGGAGCTAAGCTGCAGAGGATCCAGTGGAGCTGACAGTGGAGCTGCTGGCAGAGTCTTCCGGGAAAAACAGTGTCCGTGAGTACCAGAGGACTTGCCAAAGGGTCTGCCCAGGAAGGGGACCACTCCAGTGAAGTCAGAGGATCAAGGGGCCAGCTCACACAGAGCAGAGTAAATGGGGTGCCGTATAGAACCCTGAAGATTAGGGACAAAGGGGGTACCAAGTAGGGCCCTGAAGAGCGATTTACAGAAAAATACAGTTAATCAAATTCTTCTTCACTGCAGTGACAAGGTGAAGCAGCGGCCTTGCCGCATTCAGCTATATTTAGAAGTCCCAGCAATTGTGCATAGTTATCAGTTGGAGTATCCCTTCTCCTATCCAAGTTCTCAAATAAAACAACAAAAACCAAATCCCCTAGACTGTTTTCTGATTGAGCCAAGCACTTTGAATATGCTATACTGTCAAGTTATTGCTATGGGTAACCCAGGGGAATCTGTAACCAGCAGCTCCCAAAGGAGAAGTGCTACACATGTTAGTCAGCTTAGGTAGCAGGAAGGGGGGAGGGGGCATTTTTAAGGCTAGTGACTGTTAGGAAGGAATTTTTTTAAATTATATAGATATCCATGGGAAGGTGACATTGCATACCACCCTTGGAACTATTGTTATACAGAATCAAGTAACATTGAAGAAAAAAGAAGCTTGCTCTACAATACTTCAATTATCTCTGTGTTCAAGCTGGACCTTGAAAATGGATAGACATATCATTGTCAACGAGAAAAGATAGTTTAAGGGAATGCACTGTGTTCTTCATATATTAAGGAAAGCAGAATTAAACCCAAAAGCAATTATTTTTTATATTGCAGATTAACAATTCTTAGATGTGATGGCTGTATTCATTTTCTTCATTTTCTTCATTTTTTTCAGAAGCCCAAACTCTCCAGCTCTCCAGCAGAATGTGTTAGATCACATGGATGAGACAAACCACCTAACATTGGCAGGGGCAAATAAAATGATTAGCTTTTATTTATCCATGCAAAACCTTTATCCCAATGAAACTGTTTGCTGTAACTGATTATGAAGTAAGAGCTGGAGTTTAGCTTCAGCTGTTAGTGTATCTAAATGTGCTAGTACATTTAACACTACCCCCCCCCCCCCGCAGTCTGACAATGGGGCTGTCTGCTGTGCCTCCTGTGCTTATTCCTCCAGAGTTGTGTCTCACTAATACAGGAGGTGTGTTACTTGCAAGATCACCAGGTGAAAACAGAAGGGAAAAAGCCAAATAAAAGAAAACTGATGCAGCCACGTTGTAGATGAAAGAAAGCCGGCAGTACAATCTTCCTCCATGAATACATGTATTAATCTAAGTGTGGTACAAAATAATAGTGGCTTACGCATTTCGGCATGTGACCTTAATCATACCCATAGCCATTGCTGATCGCTGCCATTAATAGTAAAAAAAAAAATGAAAAAAAAAAATATCATATAGTTTGTAGACGGAAACCATGAATATAAGTTTATTGGGATTTTTTTTTTTTTTTTTTTTTTTACCAAAAATATGTAGCAGAATCCATATTGGTTTATATTTATAAAGAAATTAGATTTTTCATTTTTTTTTTTTATTGGATGTGTTTTATAGCAGAAAGTAAAATATATATATATATATATATATATTTTTTTTAATTGTTGGTCTTTTGTTGATTATAGTGCAAAAAATAAAAAATGCAGAGGTGATCAAATAGCACCAAAAAAAAAGCTCTATTTGTAGGGGAAAAGGACATCACACATTTTATTTGGGTACAATGTGTCACGACTGCTCAATTGTCAATTAACCGGTTGCCGACCGTCCGCGCAGTTTTACTGCGGCAGGCAGCCGCTCCTGCGCAAACCGACATAGGTATAAAGCAATCCTAGCAGCTAACTAACTGCTGGACTGCTTTTACAAGCAGCAGGATGGGACTTCTCTCGCCTCCTGCCACCGTCTGAAGCTTGCTTGGGCTCCCCCATCCTACCGGGAGACCCAAGCGACCTGCGACATGTTCACCAGTTGGCTGGACAGCCAAATCAGCTTTTATCGGCTGTCTGCTATAGTAGCCAAGAAATTATGACATGACATCACTTCCGGTTTACCCGAAAGTCAATGGCGCCATTGTTTAAAAAGCAAAAACATTCAAAAACACAGATCTTGATGTGATTGAATGCTTTTAACCACTTTTGGACCGCTTACTGTATATTTTCTGTGGCAGGGTGGCTCGTAGAGGCAAAATTAAGTAGATCTATGTCGCTCACCTGGGGGCAGCTAGGGGGGGAGCTTGTGCCGCCGCCAGCTCGCTCCCGCCCCCGATCGTCAGCGGGGAAGCCGATGCGGGTGTCAGGTGGCGCCCATTGCCACCTGACACCTGCGATCCTTCCCTGCTGAGAGAGAAGGACAGTCGGCTGTTGTGAAAACAGCTGACCGTCCTTCTCCCTGGGATGATCACAGAGCTCATGTGATCCTTCTATATAGGATCGCATGTCTCTGTGATCATTTCACAAGCCACGCCCCCCCCACAGTTAGAATCACTCCCCTAGGCTCACACTTAATCCCTTGATCACCCACGGGGTTAACCCCTTCCCTGCCAATGTCATTATTATACAGTAACAGTGCAAGGTTCGATGCGTTGTGCTATCACAGATGATAATCTGCATACCCTGGTTGTAACAAGGGGTTTTTGAGTTAAGGCCCGTACACACGTAGCGATTGTCGGCCGTAAATATTTGGCCGCCAAACGATCGACCGATTGTCGGCTTGTTAGTATGATGCTTCCGACAACCGACTCCGACTTTTCGGCCGAACAGAATCGGGTGTGCAGGCTATAAAATTTTTGTTGGCCGTCACCAGAACGGCCGATTGTTCGCCAGTCAGTACCGAATTCGGCCGACTAACAGCAGATGAGCAAGACTGGGCATGCTCAGAGATGAAAAAACACACGGAAAGTTAACCATCACATGACATCACTTCTGCAGTCGGCTGTTGTTGGCCAACAAAATTCGTGTGCAGTCTTTAGCACTTTTCAACCGACAGGACAGCAACGAACAATAGACGGCCAATCGTTTGGCCGACATTCGGTACGTGTGTACGGGGCTTTAGTGTTGCCTTTATATCACCTCAAACCAGTCTGCCCATTCTCCTCTGACTTCTTACATCAACAAGGCATTTTCCTCCACACAACTGCCGCTCACTGGATATTTTCTCTTTTTCCCACCATTCTCTGGAAGCCCTGGTTGTGTGTGAAAACCCCAGCAGATCAGCAGTTTTTGAAATACTCAGACCAGTCCGTCTGGCACCAACAACCAACAACTTAGATCTCCTTTCTTCCCCATTCTGATGCTCAGTTTGAATTACAGCAAGTTGTCTTTACCACATCTAGATGCCTAAAGGCCCGTACACACGTACCGATTGTCGGCCGAAACTGTTCGGCCGTCGAACGATCGGCCGATTTTCGGCTTGTTAGTATGATGCTTCCGACAGCCGACAGCGCACTTTCGGCCGAACAGAATCTGTCGTGCAAGCATTAAAATTTTTGTATGCCGACACCAGAACGGCCGATTGTTCGCCAGTCAGTACAGAATTCGGCCGACAGACAGCAGATTTGCAAGACTGGGCATGCTCAGAAAGAAAAAAGACCAGGAAAGTTAACCATCACATGACATCACTTCTGCAGTCGGCTGTTGTTGGCCGACAAAATTCGTGTGCAGTCTTTTGCACTTTTCAACAGACACGACAGCCCAAAGACAAAAGACGGCCGATCGTTCGGCCGACGATCGGTACGTGTGTACGGGGCTTAAATGCATTGAGTTGCTACCATGTGATTGGCTGATTGGTGTTACCAAACAATTGAACAAGTGTACCTAATAAAGTGGCAGGTGAGTGTAAATCATTCATTACAAACTTGAAAACTTCCAAAAAGTATGAAACTAAAATACATGGTAAAAATACGTTCCCTTTTAAATAATCTAAAAATTGCTAAGAGCAGCTACAGACATGAAGGCAGCTTAAGCCAAGTTCAAGATGATTGAACGTTCAATGGTGAAAACAGAAAACCTTGGCGTTTTATGTATACAACAAGCACTGGAAGGAACTTGACAGATGTGTCCGTAAAGATGACAATAGAAGTTTACAACACTATTGAAATAATTAATGTATGCAAATATGGAGTGGCTAGTGTGATAGTATGGGAGGCAGCTGAGAGACACACCATAATGAATACAACACCTCAGTAAAAGCAAGTCAACAAGGACAAGGTTTGCAGAAAAAACAAATAAGTATCGCAACATTACTAGTTATTTTTACTTAAGTGGACATTGAAGGATGAATAATAGATGTTAACTCTTGTGTATATTTTTTAAAATGAAATCCAGGGACATATTTTTTTTTTTTAATGGCAAATGGTAAACTATTTTATAAGCATATTTTCCTCAAATTATATATGCAGTGTATGTGGTATATGTTTATGGAATGATTGTATGATATATATGTTATTTCTCACATTTCTTCCAAGAGATAAAAAAAAAAATACTTCTTAGAATTTTTCGTGGATATGGCTACCAAATATTAAGAAGATAAGATAGAGAAAAAACATTATGAAGTATTAGAGGGGTATGGCAGTGGGTAGTTTTGTACAGGAGAAGGGTGTGGAATGTATGCTGGCCAGTAGTATGTGCAGGAGAGTGGTCTGGCCTGTATGGAGGTGGGTAGTATGTGCAGGGAAAGGGTTTTTGGAGAGTATGGTGGTGGGTGGTACATGTAGGAGAGGGGAACAGAGTGTATGGCGGTGGATGATACGCGAAGTGTATGGCGGTGTGGTACATGTAGGAAAGGATTACGTAGTGTATGGCAGTGGGTGGTACATGTAGGAGAGGAGTGTGTAGTGTATAGAGGTGGGTGGTACGTGTAGGAGAGGGGTGCGTACTGTATGGCGGTGGGTGGTACGTGTAGGAGAGGGGTGTGGAGTGTATTGCGGTGGGTGGTACATGTAGGAGAGGAGTGCGGAGTGTATAGCAGTGGGTGGTACATGTAGGAGAGGAGTGTGGAGCGTATAGCGGTGGGTGGTAGGTGTAGAAGAGGGGTGCACAGTGTATAGCAGTGGGTGGTACATGTAGAAGAGGGGTGCAGAGTATATGGCGTGGGTGGTACCTGTAAGAAAGGTGTGTCGAATGTATGGCGGTGTGTGGTACGTGTAGGAGAGGAGTGCGTAGTGTATGGCGGTGGGTGGTAAGTGTAGGAGAGGAGTGCGGAGTGTATGGCGATGGGTGGTACATGTAGGAGAGGAGTGCGTAGTGTATAGAGGTGGGTGGTACGTGTAGGAGAAGGGTGCGTACTGTATGGCGGTGGGTGGTACGTGTAGGAGAGGGGTGTGGAGTGTATTGCGGTGGGTGGTACATGTAGGAGAGGAGTGCGGAGTGTATAGCAGTGGGTGGTACATGTAGGAGAGGAGTGTGGAGCGTATAGCGGTGGGTGGTAGGTGTAGAAGAGGGGTGCAGAGTGTATAGCAGTGGGTGGTACATGTAGAAGAGGGGTGCAGAGTATATGGCGTGGGTGGTACCTGTAAGAAAGGTGTGTCGAATGTATGGCGGTGTGTGGTACGTGTAGGAGAGGAGTGCGTAGTGTATGGCGGTGGGTGGTAAGTGTAGGAGAGGAGTGCGGAGTGTATGGCGATGGGTGGTAAGTGTAGGAGAGGAGTGCGGAGTGTATGGCGATGGGTGGTACGTGTAGGGGAGGAGTGCGTAGTTTTGGTGGTGGGTGGTACATGTAGGAGAGGAGTGCATAGTGTATGGTGGTGGGTGGTATGTGTAGGAGAGGAGTGCATAGTGTATGGCAGTGGGTGGTATGTGTAGGAGAGGAGTGCGTAGTGTATGGCAGTGGGTGGTATGTGTAGGAGAGGAGTGCGTAGTGTATGGCAGTGGGTGGTACGTGTAGGAGAGGGGTGTGGAGTGTATTGTGGTGGTTGTTACGTGTAGGAGAGGAGTGTGTAGCGTATGGCAGTGGGTGGTACGTGTAGGAGAGGGGTGCAGAGTGTATTGCGGTGGGTGGTAGGTGTAGAAGAGGAGTGCGGAGTGTATGGCGGCGTGTGGTACGTGTAGGAGAGGAGTGTGTAGTGTATGGCGGTGGGTGGTACATGTAGGAGAGGGGTGTGGAGTGTATTGTGGTGGTTGTTACGTGTAGGAGAGGAGTGTGTAGTGTATGGCAGTGGGTGGTACGTGTAGGAGAGGGGTGCAGAGTGTATTGCGGTGGGTGGTACATGTAGGAGAGGGGTGCGGAGTGTATTATGGTGGGTGGTAGGTGTAGGAGAGGAGTGCGTAGTGTATGGCGGTAGGTGATATGTGTAGGAAAGGGGTGTGGAGTGTATGGCGGTGGGTAATATGTGCAGAAGAGGGGTGCAGATGATATTAAAGTATATGGTGTGAATGAGTCCTAATTCATTGCTTCAGCACTGCAGAGGCCACTTGGCAATGGCATGCATGGAGCAATTTAAGTTAGCTGTAAAGCACTAGTACGGGGCTCGGCTCCTACCCTGCTGCAGACACTGCTGTCACTGCCCTGCCCCCCCCCCCCCCCCCCATCTCAAGCCCCTTCCTTAAGCCACTGCATACAAGTCTCAACTTCTTGCAGAACCGCCAACTCACTCCACACACCCCACAGAACAAACTCCTGCAGGCATCGTTCTAGTGGGATCATTAGCAACCGGAAGCTCTGTCTCCACATCTATAGTCTTTCTGCAAGCAGCACTAGAGTACACATAATGGGGGGGCTGGGAAATGCCAAGAGAGTCGAAGGGAGGAGACATCAGGTTGGTGCTGTAGTCATTAGCAGTCATTAGTCAGTAGCAGCATTGGCGCGGCTGCAGAGGGAAATGGTCAGGGCCAGACTGGGGATAAAAAACAGCCCTGAAAAGAATTTCAAACCAGTCCGATAGCATTATTTTACCAGCCCAAGAGCATACCGTCATTATTTTCTTGTTCATAAAAGGGGAAACCATGCATTTTAACCACTTGCCTTCTGTGCACTTAAACACCCTTCCCATCCAGACCAATTTTTAGCTTTCAGCGCTCTCACACTTTGAATGACAATTCAAGAAAAAAGACAGAAAATTTTGAAAAAAAAAGAAAGTTTTTCTTATTTTCTGCGAGTAAATTTTGAAAATAAAGTTTTCTCCTTCACTGAAGGGCGCTGATGAGGCGGCACTGATGGGCACTGATAGGCTGCACTGATGGGCACTGATGAGGTGGCACTTATGGGCACTGATGAGGTGGCACTTATGGGCACTGATGAGGAGGTGCTAATATGCCGCACTGATGAGCACTGATAGGCGGCACTGATGAGCACTGATAGGCGGCACTGATGAGCACTGATAGGCGGCACTGCTGGGCACTGAGAGGTGGCACTGAGAGGTGGCACTGCTGGGCACTGAGAGGCGGCACTGACGGGTGGCACTGATAGGCGGCACTGATGGGCACTGGCGGATGGCACTGATGGACACTGACGGGTGGCACTGATGAGCACTGATGGGCGGCACTGATGAGCATTGATGGGCAGCACCATCAGTGCCCACACTCAGTGCCCATAGTGCTGCCAGTCAGTGCTCATCAGTGCCTAGATGAGTAGGCACTGATGGGCACTGACTGACAGCACTATGGGCACTGATTGTGGGCATTGATGGGGGGCACTGATGGCGGGCACTGTGGGCACTTATGGGGGGCAATTTATGTATGCTTTTTACCTTTAGTAATCAGGGCACTGGTGATCAGTGCCCTGATTACATTCCTGTGTGTCCCCGGCGCTGTGAGGCTCCCCCTCCTTCCTCACACCACAGGCTCCGTGTGAGGAAGGAGCGCCGGCGATGAGAGATGATCTCATATGTTTACATATGAGATCATCTCTCATTGGATGGTCCGATCACGTGGTGAATGGCCGCTGTGATTGGCCATTCACCACGATCTGTGATCGGCTGTGTCCAAGGGACACGGCCGACACAGATTTTCCCCGATGCGCGCTCGCGGGAGCGCGCGGGGAGACTCTTTCTGGGAGGCCGTTTAAAAATTGCCTCCCGAAAATTCAAGTCCGCGCTGCAGCCGTATATAGGCTGTAGCGCGGATGGGAAAAAGTTAAAGCACATTTGAAGAGTGTATTATACTCACCAGTGCCCATCAGCGCAGCCTCATCAGTGCACAGCCTCATCAGCGCCAACCAATGCAGCCTCCTCAGTGCCAAACAGCACAGCCTCATCAGTGCCCATCAATGCAGCCTCCCCAGTGCCCATCAATGCTGCCTCACTTGTGCCCATCAGTGCAGCCTTATCAGTGCCCATCAGTGCATCCTAATCAGTGTCCCATCAATGCAGCCTCATCAGTGTCCCATCAATGCAGCCTCATCAGTGTCCCATCAATGCAGCCACATCAGTGCCCATCAAAGCAGCCTCACCAGTGCCTATCAATGCAGCTTCACCAGTGCCAGATCAATGCAGCCTCACCAGTGCAAGATCAATGCAGCCTCACCATTGCCAGATCAATACTGCCTCACCAGTGCCAGATCAATGCAGCTTCACCAGTGCCCCATCATGGCAGCCTCACCAGTGCCCCATCAATGCAGCCTCACCAGTGCCAGATCAATGCAGTCGTGGCACTGGTGAGGCTGTGGCCGTTGTCATACGAAGTCCCACCTCCTATGACAGTGTACTGTCTATCATAGGAGTGACTATAGACAGTGGCTGCTGTGTAAGAGCAAGATCCCTGTTCTGTGTTATCCAGTGGCGCTCGATCCCCCTTCCCCTCCGAGGCAGCCTAATAGGCCCAGCGGGACCCTGTGTGCCCCCCCTGCCCCAGCTTGCGGTGCATCCGCCTAGGATCAGCCCTGCAAAGCAGGGACAAAACAGGGGACAGATTCGGGCCGGGGTCTGGGACAGTGTCCTCAGACCGAGGACTGTCCTGGGAAACTGGGGTTGTCTGGTCACCCTACTCTTGTAGCACTCAACAACTTTCATGGACAGTCAGGAGTCGTATTCTAAGACAAACCGAGTCCTTCATGGTCATTCAAAAGTCTAAGTAAAAAAATAAAAAAATAAATATTAGAACCAAATTGTACTAAATATGGACATTTCACAAGCTGCTTGCTGTGGGGGCACCCAACAGGAGGGAGGGACCAGGAGCAGCGAAGAGGGACCCGAGAAGAGGAGGATCCGGGCTGCCCTGTGCAAATCCACTGCACAGAGGAGGTAGGTGTAGCACTGTTCCTGTAGGGCATGCTCCTCTGATTACCTGCAGACAGTCACTTAGGGTACAGTTCACACATTCATCCTTATTCCCAATGGCTCGGTACTCAATAAACAGTCCAGGGGTGTTGGTTTTTGGTATTTATTGAGGAACTTGGATGGGAGATAGGAATAGTGGGATACTCCAACTGGAACTATTTAAAGTTGATAAGGACAACTGTCACTTGGCCTCCCCAGGTTACTTGTGGAAGCAGTCACACTGCTAAGACCATACTGCCACATGTATGGAAAGGGTTAAGTCTCCTTGCTCTTTCTACAGCAACAGACTTGGTGAACTACATTATCGTCAGGATACTCTTTAGCTTCCCCTTTACTGACATCTGTCCACTGACGCTATTAGCTGCAGGGATGGCTTCCCTCAGGTCAGGCCCCTTGACACAGATCTGTACTCAGCGTATGCAGAATCAGATCCCTCCAGTGTCTCCCTTCTAGTCAGATCTACAGGTTCAGCTCCTCTCTAGCTCTTTAGACCCTCAGGTCAACCACCTGAGGCCTCATGGCAACTTCTACTGAGGAGGAGGCAGACGCCCCTCCCCCTGAGACTCCGCTCTCCTGCTGAATTTCTGCAATTGCACCCCTCCCCTCGGGCATGTATATCCGCTTGCCAACCACCATATAGCAGTTTTACTGCTACAGGGTGGCTGCAGAGTGCAGGATCATGTATATATACGTGATCCTGCATTTCCTGGTATCTGGCACGAGTGCGTGCCGCCGGAGGCTCGCTCCTGCTGTGATTCTCCACAATGGGGGCAGTTCAGCGGGTCCTGTGGACCCGATGTCCATTAGCACCCACTGATCGTTCAGTACACAGGCAAAACGGCGATCTGCCTATGTAAACAGGGCAGATTGCCGTTCTTTCAGTAGGTAAGGCATTGATCCTGTGTTCCTGTAAAGCAGGGACATGGATCTATGCCTTCCCCTAGTACAAGCACCTCCCACACTACAGTAAAACACCAACTAGGCATGCAGTTAACCCTTTAATGTTAACCCCTTCCCAGACAGTGTCATTAGTACAGTGACAGTGCATATTTTTAGCACTGATTATTGTATTGATCTCACTGGTCCCCAAAAAAGTGTCAAAATTGTCAGTTAATGTCCAATGTGTCCGCCGCAATATTGCAGTCCCACTATAAGTTGCTGATCACCGTCATTACTAGTATAAAATAAGGGGAAAAAAAATTCATAAATATATCTCATAGTTTTTAGACGCTATAACGTTTGGGCAATCAATCAATCAATATACACTTATTGGGATTTTTTTTTTTTACCAAAAATATGTAGCAGAATACACATTGGCCTAAATTGATGAAGAAATTAGATTTTTTAAATTTTTTCATGGGATATGCTTTATAGCAGAAAGTAAAAAATATTGTTTTTTTTTTTAATTGCTTAGTGCAAAAAAATAAATAAAAAATGCAGAGGTGATCAAATACCACCAAAAGAAAACTTTAGTTGTGGAACAAGAATGTATTTTGGTACAGTGTCACATGACCACACAATTGTCAGTTAAACTATTGCAGTGTCGTATAGCAAAAAATGGCTGGGTCAGGAAGGGGGTAAATCCCACAGCTGAAGGGGATATTTTAAAAAAAGAAAGAAAGAACAACTTTCCAGAAATAAATCAGCACTTATTTTATTTTTATATACACAACTCAGCATAAAGTGAGCAATTTGCCACAAAAAAGGATACACATCATGAAAGCTTGTTAGCAATTGGATGTCTTGGGGGGGAATGAGTAAAGACTGTCAAGGATCGTGAGGTGCCCTCAGTACAATGCCCTGTGAAACCAATCTAGTCCCTAGATGTCCCCTTAGTGGCAAAGCTTACCATACTCTATTAAAACATCAGTTCTGATATAGCTATATTACCAAAAGTATTGGGACGCCTGCCTTTACATGAACTTAAATGGCATCCCAGTCTTAGTCTGTAGGGTTCAATATTGAGTTGGCCCACCCTTTGCAGCTATAACAGCTTCAACTTTTCTGGAAAGGCTGTCCACAAGGTTTAGGAGTGTCTATGGGAATGTTTGACCATTCTTCCAGAAGCACATTTGTGAGGTCAGGCACTGATGTTGGAGAGAAGGCCTGACTTGCAGTCTGCGCTCTAATTCATCCCAAAAGTGTTCTATCGGGTTGAGGTCAGGACTCTGTGCAGGCCAGTCAAGTTCCTCCACCCCAAACTCACTCATCCATCTCTTTATGGACCTAGCTTTGTGCACGGGTGCGCAGTCATGTTGGAACAGGAAGGGGCCATTCCCAAACTGTACCCACAAACTTGGGTGCATGAAATTGTCCAAAATGTCTTGGTATGCTGACGCCTTAAGAGTTCCCTTCACTAAAACTGAGGGGCCAAGCCCTGAAAAACAACCCCACACCATAATCCCCCCTCCACCAAATGATTTGGTCCAGTGCACAAAGCAAAGTCCATAAAGACATGGATGAGCGAGTTTGGGGTGGAGGAACTTGACTGGCCTGCACAGAGTCCTGATCTCAACCTGATAGAACACCTTTGGGATGAATTAGAGTGGAGACTATGAGCTAGGCCTTCTTGTCCTACATCAGTGCCTGACCTCACAAATGTGCTTCTGGAAGAATGGTCAAACATTCCCATAGACACACTCCTAATCCTTGTTGACAGCCTTCCCAGAAGAGTTGAAGCTGTTATAGCTGCAAAGGGTGGGCCAACTCAATATTGAACCCTACAGACTGAGGCTCCATTCACACCTGGGCGTTTTTGATCATTTTTCAGCTCCAAAAATGCTCAAAAAAAAAGTTCCAAAACGCCCAACAAGTAAAACCCCATTCATTTAAATGGCCCCTGTTCACATCTGAGCGTTTTAACGCCTGAAGGAAAATGCCTGTAGCTGAAAAAAGTACATGAGCTTCTTTTTGGGCTGATTACCAGCGTTTTTGATAGATGTCAATGCCTGCCTCCAAAAACGCCTGAAAATCGCGGTAAAATCGCGGTAAAAATCGCTGTAAAAAACGCGCGAAAACGCTACTTTCAAGTGTGAATGCAGCCTAAGGGCTGGTTCACACTATAGCAAGTGCGCCGATCGCATGTAATTCGGAGCGCACTTCATTACATGCGATCGGAGGTGCGGATGCGAATTCAGCCATACACTTTTGTGGCACATGACCCTTTTTTCCAGCCGCATCAGGATCGGATCGCACAGTGGTTCACACTTGTGCGATCCGATCCTGTGCGAACTGTCAGATCGCACTGCGATCAAACTGGGGGTGTCGTTAACATTTCATTGACACCCCCTGCGTATCGCATATGGCAGTGTGAACTGCCAGATGTGCGTTTGCGATGCGGGAACACGCTGCGAATTCGCAGCCTTCCCGCATCGCACAAGTGTGACCCGGCACTAATGCCTCGTACACACGCAACGATTATCGGCCAACCGATCGTCCGACTTTTGTCCAGAGTGGTGTTTTGTTGGTTGGAATGTGCCTAGACTGCACCCGAATTTTCTCGGCCAACAAAAATCTACTTCAGAAGTGATGTCATGTGCTGGTTTACTTTCCGTGTGTTTTTTCTTCTCTGAGCATGCCCAGTCTTGCTCATCAGATTTTTTGTCTGCCGAAGAACAATCGGCCGTTCTGTTGACGGCCAACAAAAATTTTATAGCATGCACACCAGATTTTTTTCGGCCGAAAAGTCGGAGTCGTTTGTCGAAAGCATCATACTAACAAGACGAAAATCAGCCGATCGGATGTTGGCCAAAAATTCCCGGCCAATAATCGATGCGTGTGTACGAGGCATAAGACTGGGATGCCATTAAAGTTCATGTGTGTGTAAAGGCAGGCGTCCCAATACTTTTGGTAATATAGTGTATATTTATTAGTGTGAGCAGCATCCTCCCACCCAGGCTTGTGGGCACCTTTTGCTAACTTTCCACCCATTTCCCCAGAACAATATTTCAGCACACAATATGGTTGACCTTCATTATATGTAAATGATAGGTACGCTTTTATTTTATGTGGTATAAAGAACTATTTTCCTGTATACATCCAGCTGCTTTTTATCAAACCAGATGCAAGACGGATATCTTTTTTCTAAATCTTTTTTTTTTTTAAATCTTTGGGTAGCTTGTATAGCTGTGAAGTTTGCCTTAGCTGCTCCATCTGCTTTCAAGGACTTATCCTCGGCTCCCGCTATCTCCTTTATTATCGGGTTAACGTTGAAAATGACACGTTTTCAGCAACTCAAGTGTTCTGATCTCATCCTGAACTCAAGAGGGTGAGAGGAAGGAAACAGTCATATATGAATTTCTAAATTGTGTTGGATGGAGGGAAGGGTGTTCTCAGACCTGAGCCCTGCCTGAGCTCTAACACAGAAAAGGGTGTCTTTATCGAGTGTCACTTGTACTCTGTTAGGAAATGAAGGTGACAAAAATGGCGATGACAAGATAGAAAAGAACAGCTTCTACTTTTAGACTATAAGAGGACAACAGGAAAAAAACGCCTTGGTCTACTTAACAATAAGTAGAGGAGACAACCTTGGCTGTGCAAGGGTGGATCCTCCAGGTTGGACCTTCATTACAAAGCCCAAGACATGAATAGAGAGTCTTATGACATTATGATCGTCCCAGCATCACTAAATAGGCATGATAGAGGCTTTATAGGCTGGGTGGGGTGGGGGGGGCAGAATCTTAAACAAAATTTGGAATATCCTTTTAGATATTCCTAGGCGTATTAAAATAAATTTGTTAAAATGGTGGGTTAGTTAAAATCAGTTCTGGACCAGAAGGATTTACCCCCTTAATGACCAGGCCATTTTTTTTATGATTCGGCACTGCAATACTTTAACGGAAAATTGTTGTGCAGCACTGTACCAAAATAAAATCGATGTCCTTTTTTTTCCCACAAACAGAGCTTTCTTTTGGTGGTATTTGATCACCTGTGCGATTTTTATTTTTTTACGCTAAAAACAAAAAAAGAGCGACAATTTAAAAAAAAAAAAAACAATATTTTTCACATTCTGCTATATAACATTCTTAAAAAAAATTAAAAATCAAAAATTTTCATCCTTTTAGTCCAATTTGTATTCTGCTACATATTTTTGTTTAAAAAGTTTGCAATAAGTGTATTTTGATTGGTTTGTACAAACGTTATTGCGTCATTTTTGTTTATTTATTTATTACTAGTAATGTCGGCGATCGGCGATTTTTAGCGGGACTGCGACAATGCCCTGTTACTGTAACAATGACACTGGCAGGGAAGGGGTTAACCTAGGGGTGATCAAAGGGTTAATTGTGAGCCTAGGGGAGTGTTTTATAACTGTGGGTGGAGAGGGACTTGTGAAATGACCATAGAGACCTGTGACCTTATATAGAATGGATCACAGGCGCTCTGGGATCATTTCAGAGAGAACAACGGTCTGCCGTGTTTACAATAGCTGACCGTCCTTCTCTCTTAGTGGGGAGCAATTGCGGGTGACTGGCGGCAATCGCGGCTGCTGGTCCCATGCCTAGTGGGGGCGGGAGCGCGCCACCAGTGGCACGCGCTCACCCCCCAGCACCACTCCTGTGAACCGACGTACCCCTATGTCGATTCGCGCAGCCGAGCCAGCCTGCCGCAGTATATATGCGGTGGGCAGTCGGCAAGTGGTTAAAGTGTATCTAAAATCAAATAAAAAAATGTTATTTATTGCAGTTTATTAACCACTTGAGCTCCAGGAAGATTTTACCCCCTTGCAGACCAGGACATTTTTTTGCTCTTTCGCACTGCGCTACTTTACATGGTAATTGCGTGGTCATGCAACGTTGTATCCAAATTAAATTTATGCACATTTTTTTCACACAAATAGAGCTTTAGTTTGGTGGTAATTAATCACCACTGGGTTTTTTAGTTGGTATTATTAAAAAACAAAAAAGAACAGACATTAACAATAAAAACAATTTTTTTTACATATCCAATACAAAATTTAAAAAAAAATGTCTTCATAAATTTGGATTAAAATGTATTCTGCTACATGTCTTTGGTAAAAGAAAAAAAAAAAAATCTGAACAAGTGTATAATAATTGGCTTGAGCTATAGCCTGTACAAACCATGGTATAATTACTGGAATTTTTATTATATTTTTTGTTATACTAGTAATGGCGATGATCAGTGACTTAGTGCCGGTTCACACTTATGCGCTTGTACTGCGAATGCAATGCGTTCTAAATAGTCTCCAATTGCATGCATTTACAAAATACATTGAATTTGTGACGGTCGTTCACATCTATGCGAATGTGATGCAATGATGAAAAGGGTCATGTGCGAGTTTAAAGCGTTGCGTTGCAAATTTAGTCTCTATAGACATCAATGTAAATTGGTCTGGACTCGCATTATCAGTTCAGATATGTGCGAATTCTTATGTGCGAATTCTTATTTTTTGTTTGATTTTCCCCTCAGCTCTACCCCTCCTGAGCTTAATTAACATAATCAACGCAATCAAATTTTCATTACAATTGAACTATTGAAACTATTGGTACTATTGAAAAACACAAGGTAAACTCGCACTGCAAATTCGCATTGCAAGCGCAAGCGCATAAGTGTGAACCGGCACTTATAGTGGGACTGTGATAGTGTGGCGGAAAAGCTGACCCTAACTGACACTGGGTGTGAACTGACTGGCACTGATATCACCAGTGAGGCTAATATAGTGATCTGTAATAATACTACACACTGTCACTATACTAATGACACTGGCTGTGAAGGGGTTAACATTTCAGGGTAATCAAGGGATAAAGTGTGTGCCTAACAAGTATTAATGTGTGCAATATAAGCTGCTTTTTACTAAATACCTATTTATTTCTTCTCCCTGCTTTGCAGGGAGAAAAACAAAGAGATTGTTCCCTCTGTACAGAGCCCTGAACCCAGAAGAAGGCAGCGATGTACAGGTACATTACTGTGCCTGTAGCAGCCGCCCGTCCGCAGTACAATGCGGGCGGGAGGACGTTCCTAAAGTGGTAGATGTGCTGGCTGCATTGATTTTCTTTTTCCCTTTACTTTTTTTACCTGGGGATTATGCCATTAAATTGCTTTTGGTCCTAGGTTTACAACTCTCACTTACCCGTCTGTATCAGGATCATGAAAACAAAATGGGACCACAGATCCCACCCCTCTCTATTGAGTAGGGAAATCCACCAATTAAAAGAGAGAGAGACCAGGCCAAACAGGGAACTCCTCAGGGGAATTAATAGCAATATTCCCTCACCCTTCTGTATCTGGACAACAGAAACAAGATAGGACTACTGGTTTATTCCTTCTCCATATTCTCCATAATATAGGGGGGGGGCACACATCTGTAGTATGTATGAATGTATGTCTTTTTTTTCCCAATAAAATAGAGCTTTCTTTTGGTTGTATTTGATCACCACTGCGGTTTCTATTTTTTGCACTATAAACAAAAAAAGACAGACAATATAAAAAAATAGAACTACATTTCTTACTTTTTGCTACAAAAACACAGCCAATAAAAAAAAAAAAAAAAAATGAAAAAAATCAAATGTCTTCATGAATTTAGGCCAATATGTATTCTGCAACATATTTTTGGTAATTTTTTTTTTTAAAAAAGGGTATATTGTTTGGTTTGCGCAAATGTTATAGCGTTTACAAGCTATGAGATATTTATATTTGCTTATTTTTTTACTAGTAATGGAGGCAATCAGCAACTTATAGCGGGACTGCGATATTGCGGCGAACATTCTGACACTTACTGAAACTTTTGACTGTACTAATAACACTGACTAGGAAGGGGTTAACATCAGTGGCAATCAAAGGGTTAACTGTGTGCCTAGCCAGTGTTTTATTACTGTGTGGGGGATTCCTTTACTAGGGGAAGGCATTGATCCATGTTCCTGCTTTGCAGGAACACAGGATCAATGCCTTCCCTACTGACAGAACAGCGATCTGGCTTGTTTACATAGGCAGACTGCCGTTCTGGCTCTCTGCCTAATGATTGGCGGGTGGCGGCAGACCTTGAGTCCGCAGTAACCCGCAGATCAGCTCCCGCTGTGTCTAATCACAGCAGGAGCGGGTTTCCGGCAGCGAGCATTTGCGCCCCTACCCGGAAGTGTCAGACCATGTTCTAGGTATGTGATCCAGCGCAGAGAGACCGCCCTGCAGCAGTATGTACTCGGTGGGCGGTCGGGAACTGGTGAAAGAGGATCTTCACGCTTAACAAAAAAAATGTAAAAAACAAAAGTCAGCAGTTACAAATATTGTAGCCGCTCACTTTAAAAAAAAAGGGCATTTACCTGTCCAAGTATCCAGCACCAGCCTCACCTGGGCTGGTTATTTACAGCTGGCTTCTCACTGCACATATGCAAGCCATGCTTTGTGAATAGTCCTGCAGTCTTCTGGGACCTGTGACGTGTTCCAGAGGATTTCCGGCTGATGGGGGAGAACTTACACACCAATCACCTAGTCCTAGGCAGTTGGAGCGTAAGTTGGAACAGGTACCTGCTAAAACTAGGTATCCTCCACCCCCTAAAAAAGGAGAGAAATTCTTTAGACCTAAACACACATAAACATACATGAAAACGTGAGTATCATGTCTTTACAGGTGAAAACACCTCATGTACTTTTTGATATTAGGGCGTAAAGCATAGGGTGACTGCGTGTACAAGTGGGAGCAGGCACAATTAGAGAGAATGGCATTCTGCATAGTCTGGTGTAGTATAGCATAGTCGGGCCAACAAGGGAAACAAGCAGAAAAATGCTCAGGTGTGAACGGGGTCTTAGGGATACCCAAATCCAAGAAAAAAAGTGCAATATATTGTAGTTTACTAGTAGGGTTGAGCGGACACCTAGATGTCCGTGTTCGACGGGTTCGGCCGAACTTTAAAAAAAAGTCCGGGTCCGTGTCCCGGACTTTTACCGAACTTTTCCCGGACACCGAACCCCATTGAAGTCAATGGGGACCCGAACTTTAAGGCACTAAAATGGCTCTAAAACACCAAAGGAAAGGGCTAGAGTGCTGCAAATGGCAGCAAAACGTAATTAAGAGCATGGCAAGTGCTCTGCAAACAAATGTGGATAGGGAAATAACTTAAAACAACAAAAAAAAACAGAAAAATAAAACAATGTTCTTCTTCATCTCTGAAGGACGAGGCCCATATGGAGTAGGAGGGAGGTTGAGGTGGTGGTGGATGTGGCGGTGACATAGGCGTGCGCACAGGGTGTGCTGGGTGTGCCTGGGCACACCCTAATCACCTAGGGCACATAGCATTGCCAGTGAGGAGATGGGAAAGATCTCCCTGGGACCTGCTCTGCTCTATTTCTCCTTGCCAACAGGTACATGACCCCGATACATTACTCTCCCTGCTGGCAAACACATGCATGTGTATTTCAACTTTGGGGTGCACACCTTAATGCAATAGGCTGCGCACACCTATGGGCGGTGTAGGTGGAAGCGGCGGTGGAGGAGGACCAGGGCCGGATTAACAGCATCATGGGCTTGGTGCTGAGGATTTTGAAGGGCCTTAGGGCCGTGCCTTGCCATGCACCCAGAGGAGGAAGGGTGCAGCCATGCATGCCTAATTCAACATGGGATGCTGTCTCTGAAGCCCATAAACACATCCATGCATCGCCAACTGTCCCTCCTTGTCCGGCCTTCACGCTGTGTGGGGAGGTTCTGAGGGTGCTGCCTGGGGAAGCGAGCATAGAAGCCAGACTTCTGTGTTTACAAGTGACAGAAGAGCGGTAACAGTGAATATGGCCAACCCGGGGTCTATATAAAAGGTAGGGGCCTGGAGCTGCAGCTCCAATAGACCCTACATTAATCTGGCCCTGAGGAGGAGGACGAGGTAGCCAACACTGCTTCTTTTCACAAATTTTAAATGAGGGTACACCCCAAAAGAGTGAGAAAGAGCAAAAATGGAACAATGGGTGGGTAAGGTCGGTATCCATTGCTATTCTGCATAAGGTACGGAAAAGTCCCGTGGGATCCATGCCTGGTTCATTTTAATGAACGTGAGCTTGTCCACATTGTCTCTGGACAGGCGGCTGCGCTTGTCTGTTATAACGCCCCCAGCCGTGCTAAATACCCGTTCAGATAATACACTGGCTGCAGGGCACGCCAGCACCTCCAAGGCGTAAAGGGCAAGCTCAGGCCATGTGCCCAATTTGGAGACCCAGAAGTTGAAGGGGGCAGACCCGTCATTCACTACATGTAGGCGTGTGCACACATACTGCTCCACCATGTTGGTAAAATGCTGCCTCCTGCTAAGACGTTCCATCTGAGCTGCTGGTGCTGCTGTTTGTTGTGGCGTGCTGACAAAGCTTTTCCACATTTCGGCCATGCTAACCCTGCCTTCTGAGGTGCTGGCGGTGCCCTGGTTGCGTTGGCGACCTCCTCCTCCTCCTCCTCTGCCTTGTGCTTCCACTGTGGCCCCGCTGTCAGATGGGAATGCCAGCAGCATGGCGTCTACCAGCGTGCGCTTGTACTCGCGCATCTTGCGATCGCGCTCCAGTGAGTGAATTAAGGACGGTACGTTGTCCTTGTAACGGGGATCCAGCAGCGTGGCCACCCAGTAATCAGCACAAGTTAGAATGTGGGCAACTCGGCGGTCGTTGTGGAGACACTGCAGCATGTAATCGCTCATGTGTGCCAGGCTGCCCAGAGGCGACGAAAGGCTGTCCTCTGTGGGAGGTGTATGGTCCGTGTCCTCTGTATCCCCCCAGCCACGCACCAGTGATGGCCATGAGCTGGCCTGGGTGCCACCCTGCTGTGAACATGGTTCCATCTCCTCCTCCAGCTCCTCCTCCTCCTCATCCTCCTCATCCTCCAGAACTGTGCCCCTGCTGGACAATTGCGTCCCTGGCGTTTGCGTGTGCAGGAACCCACCCTCGGAGCCCCTTGCGAATGACTGCCCTGAAAGCCTTGGAAATGTTACCTCTTCATCCTCCTCCTCCTCCTCATCCTGTGCCACATCCTCTTCCATCATCGCCCGAATTGTTTTTTCAAGGAGGCATAGAAGTGGGATAGTTAAGCTGAGAACGGCGTCATTGCCACTGGCCATGTTGGTGGAGTACTCAAAACAGCGCAACAAGGCACACAGGTCTCGCATGGAGGCCCAGTTATTGGTGGTGAAGTGGTGCTGTTCCGCAGAGCGACTCACGCGTGCGTGCTGCAGCTGAAACTCCACTATGGCCTGCTGCTGCTCGCACAGTCTTTCCAGCATGTGCAAGGTGGAGTTCCACCTTGTGGGCACGTCACATATGAGGCGGTGAGCGGGAAGGCCGAAGTTACGCTGCAGCGCTGCCAGGCGAGCAGCAGCAGGGTGAGAACGCCGAAAGTGCGCACAAACGGCCCGCACTTTCTGTAGCAGCTCTGACATATCGGGGTAGTTTTTAAGGAACCTCTGCACCACCAAATTCAGCACATGCGCCAGGCAAGGGATGTGCGTCAAACCGGCTAGGCCCAGAGCTGCTATGAGATTTCGCCCGTTATCGCACACCACCAGGCCGGGCTTGAGGCTCGCTGGCAGCAACCACTCATTTGTCTGCTGTTCCATGCTCCTCCACAACTCCTGCGCGGTGTGTGGTTTGTCCCCCAAACAGGCAAGTTGTAAAACTGCCTGCTGTCGTTTACCCCTGGCCGTGCTGAAGTTGGTGGTGAAGGTGTTACGCTGTCCGGATGAGGAGGCGGTAGAGGATGAGGAAGCGGAGTAGGAGGAGTTAGGAACAGGAGGCAAACTGAAGCGCCCTGCAATCCTCGGTGGTGGAAGGACATGCGCCAAATTGCTATCCGCCTCAGGCCCATCCGCCACTGCATTTACCCAGTGTGCCGTTAGGGAGATATAACGCCCCTGACCGTGCTTACTGGTCCACGTATCCGTAGTTAGGTGGACCTTGGCACAGATGGCGTTGCGCAGTGCACACCTGATTTTTTCCCCCACTTGGTTGTGCAGGGAAGGGATGGCTTGCCTGGAAAAGTAGTGGCGGCTGGGCACGACGTACTGTGGGACAGCCACCGACATAAGGTTTTTAAAACTGTGCGTCTCCACCAGACGGAATGACAGCATTTCAAAGGCCAATAATTTTGAAATGCTGGCATTCAGGGCCAGGGATCGCGGGTGGGTAGGGGGGTACTTCCTCTTCCTCTCAAGTGTTTGGGAGATGGAAAGCTGAACGCTTCCACGGGACATTGTGGAGATGGTTGTTGGTGACCCAGGTGGTGGTGTTGCTGACAGATCGTCTGTTTGCGGGGTGGCAGGTGCCGGTATCACTACAGATGTGGCTGGAGCGGCCGAGACTGCAGCAGAAGAGGAAGCAGGATGAGCCAGAGACGTTTCTTGGTTTTGAAGGTGTGTACTCCACTGCAGCTCGTGCTTTGCACTTAGATGCCTGATCATGCAGGTTGTGCTCAGGTTGAGAAGGTTCATGCCTCGCTTCAAGCTCTGATTGCACAGGGTGCAAACCACTCGTGTCCTGTCATCAGCACATTTTCTAAAGAACTTCCACGCTAGAGAACTCCTTTGAGCTGACTTTGGTGCGCTCGTTCCCTTGCTGCGTTGGGCAGTAGCGGGCGTAGTGTCTAGGGCACGGCCGCTCCGCTCCGCTTCTGCACCCTGCTCCCTCTTCTGCTGTGCTGGTGGCTCTGTGCGACCACCGCCTCTTCCTCCAAACTACTCAGTTCACCTGCATGACGTTCATTCCATGTGGGGTCGAGGACCTCATCGTCCTCCACATCATCTTCCACCCAGTCTTCACCCCTGCCCTCCTTGTCGGTCTCCACAATGCTGAACGCCGCAGCAGTTGGCACCTGCGTTTCGTCATCATCGGAGACGTGCTGCGATGATCCTTGCATGTACTCATCTTGAGGAATAAGTGGTTGGGCATCGCTGCACTCAATCTCTTCCACTTCTGGGGCAGGGCTAGGTGGATGGCCCTGGGAAACCCTGCTGACAGAGTCCTCAAAAAGAATAAGAGACTGCTGTATGGCTTGGGGCTCAGACTGCTGGCCTGATTTGCAAGGGGGTGAGGTGAAAGACGGTTGGACATTGGCTGCAGGTGCCAACTCTGACCTTTCTGCAGTAGACTGGGTGGGAGACAATGTGAAGGAACTGGAGGCACTGTCAGCAGCAAACCAATCTACTATCGCCTCAACTTGTTCTGGCCTCATCACTTCTAGGGGCGTTTGATGCCCTACCAAATACTGATGCAGGTTCTGTCGCCTACTCACACTTGAGGAAGGTGTTTCACTTGTGCGTGTAGCTGGCACAGATCGACCATGTCCTCTCCTTGCAACAGGAGCTCTACCAGCAGCACCACGACCCAGGCCCCGGCCCTTATTTGACGGTCTCCTCATATTTCTGTAATTTAAGATCTTGCCCTAGAAAGGTTTTTATTGAATAGCGGAATAGAAAATATGATCCAAAAAAAGTGTATGTATATCACACGTACACAACCACACTAGGCCCCAATTACTATTGTTTGTACCCCTAAAAGGCTAGATGAGGAGTAGGGGGAGTATGGAACAGGCAGCACCCTCAAACCTTCAGAAGTATGAGATGAACCCCAACAACTTGGAAAGGTGGATCTCTCTCACACGTACCGACACAGACTATCCCGCAATTCAATTGATCCTCAAAGGTTTTTATTGAATAGCGGAATAGGAAATATGATCAAAAAAAGTGTATGTATCTCGCACGTACACAACCACACTAGGCCCCAATTACTATTGTTTGTACCCCTAAAAGGCTAGATGAGGAGTAGGGGGGGTATGGAACAGGCAGCACCCTCAAACCTTCAGAAGTATGAGATGAACCCCAACAACTTGGAAAGGTGGATCTCTCTCACACGTACCGACACAGACTATCCCGCAATTCAATTGATCCTCAAAGGTTTTTATTGAATAGCGGAATAGGAAATATGATCAAAAAAAGTGTATGTATCTCGCACGTACACAACCACACTAGGCCCCAATTACTATTGTTTGTACCCCTAAAAGGCTAGATGAGGAGTAGGGGGAGTATGGAACAGGCAGCACCCTCAAACCTTCAGAAGTATGAGATGAACCCCAACAACTTGGAAAGGTGGATCTCTCTCACACGTACCGACACAGACTATCCCGCAATTCAATTGATCCTCAAAGGTTTTTATTGAATAGCGGAATAGGAAATATGATCAAAAAAAGTGTATGTATCTCGCACGTACACAACCACACTAGGCCCCAATTACTATTGTTTGTACCCCTAAAAGGCTAGATGAGGAGTAGGGGGGGTATGGAACAGGCAGCACCCTCAAACCTTCAGAAGTATGAGATGAACCCCAACAACTTGGAAAGGTGGATCTCTCTCACACGTACCGACACAGACTATCCCGCAATTCAATTGATCCTCAAAGGTTTTTATTGAATAGCGGAATAGGAAATATGATCAAAAAAAGTGTATGTATCTCGCACGTACACAACCACACTAGGCCCCAATTACTATTGTTTGTACCCCTAAAAGGCTAGATGAGGAGTAGGGGGGGTATGGAACAGGCAGCACCCTCAAACCTTCAGAAGTATGAGATGAACCCCAACAACTTGGAAAGGTGGATCTCTCTCACACGTACCGACACAGACTATCCCGCAATTCAATTGATCCTCAAAGGTTTTTATTGAATAGCGGAATAGGAAATATGATCAAAAAAAGTGTATGTATCTCGCACGTACACAACCACACTAGGCCCCAATTACTATTGTTTGTACCCCTAAAAGGCTAGATGAGGAGTAGGGGGGGTATGGAACAGGCAGCACCCTCAAACCTTCAGAAGTATGAGATGAACCCCAACAACTTGGAAAGGTGGATCTCTCTCACACGTACCGACACAGACTATCCCGCAATTCAATTGATCCTCAAAGGTTTTTATTGAATAGTGGAATAGGAAATATGATCAAAAAAAGTGTATGTATATCACACGTACACAACCACACTAGGCCCCAATTACTATTGTTTGTACCCCTAAAAGGCTAGGAGTAGGGGGAGTATGGAACAGGCAGCACCCTCAAACCTTCAGAAGTATGAGATGAACCCCAACAACTTGGAAAGGTGGATCTCTCTCACACGTACCAACACAGACTATCCCCCAATTTAACTGATCCCCAAAGGTTTTTGATTAAATAGCGGAATAGAAAATATGATCCCAAAAAAGTGTATGTATATCACACGTACACAACCACACTAGGCCCCAATTACTATTGTTTGTACCCCTAAAAGGCTAGGAGTAGGGGGGAGTATGGAACAGGCAGCACCCTCAAACCTTCAGAAGTATGAGATGAACCCCAACAACTTGGAAAGGTGGATCTCTCTCACACGTACCAACACAGACTATCCCCCAATTTAACTGATCCCCAGAGGTTTTTGATTAAATAGCGGAATAGAAAATATGATCCCAAAAAAGTGTATGTATATCACACGTACACAACCACACTAGGCCCCAATTACTATTGTTTGTACCCCTAAAAGGCTAGGAGTAGGGGGAGTATGGAACAGGCAGCACCCTCAAACCTTCAGAAGTATGAGATGAACCCCAACAACTTGGAAAGGTGGATCTCTCTCACACGTACCAACACAGACTATCCCCCAATTTAACTGATCCCCAAAGGTTTTTGATTAAATAGCGGAATAGAAAATATGATCCCAAAAAAGTGTATGTATATCACACGTACACAACCACACTAGGCCCCAATTACTATTGTTTGTACCCCTAAAAGGCTAGGAGTAGGGGGAGTATGGAACAGGCAGCACCCTCAAACCTTCAGAAGTATGAGATGAACCCCAACAACTTGGAAAGGTGGATCTCTCTCACACGTACCAACACAGACTATCCCCCAATTTAACTGATCCCCAAAGGTTTTTGATTAAATAGCGGAATAGAAAATATGATCCCAAAAAAGTGTATGTATATCACACGTACACAACCACACTAGGCCCCAATTACTATTGTTTGTACCCCTAAAAGGCTAGGAGTAGGGGGAGTATGGAACAGGCAGCACCCTCAAACCTTCAGAAGTATGAGATGAACCCCAACAACTTGGAAAGGTGGATCTCTCTCACACGTACCAACACAGACTATCCCCCAATTTAACTGATCCCCAAAGGTTTTTGATTAAATAGCGGAATAGAAAATATGATCCCAAAAAAGTGTATGTATATCACACGTACACAACCACACTAGGCCCCAATTACTATTGTTTGTACCCCTAAAAGGCTAGGAGTAGGGGGAGTATGGAACAGGCAGCACCCTCAAACCTTCAGAAGTATGCGATGAACCCCAACAACTTGGAAAGGTGGATCTCTCTCACACGTACCAACACAGACTATCCCCCAATTTAACTGATCCCCAGAGGTTTTTGATTAAATAGCGGAATAGAAAATATGATCCCAAAAAAGTGTATGTATATCACACGTACACAACCACACTAGGCCCCAATTACTATTGTTTGTACCCCTAAAAGGCTAGGAGTAGGGGGAGTATGGAACAGGCAGCACCCTCAAACCTTCAGAAGTATGAGATGAACCCCAACAACTTGGAAAGGTGGATCTCTCTCACACGTACCAACACAGACTATCCCCCAATTTAACTGATCCCCAAAGGTTTTTGATTAAATAGCGGAATAGAAAATATGATCCCAAAAAAGTGTATGTATATCACACGTACACAACCACACTAGGCCCCAATTACTATTGTTTGTACCCCTAAAAGGCTAGGAGTAGGGGGAGTATGGAACAGGCAGCACCCTCAAACCTTCAGAAGTATGAGATGAACCCCAACAACTTGGAAAGGTGGATCTCTCTCACACGTACCAACACAGACTATCCCCCAATTTAACTGATCCCCAAAGGTTTTTGATTAAATAGCGGAATAGAAAATATGATCCCAAAAAAGTGTATGTATATCACACGTACACAACCACACTAGGCCCCAATTACTATTGTTTGTACCCCTAAAAGGCTAGGAGTAGGGGGAGTATGGAACAGGCAGCACCCTCAAACCTTCAGAAGTATGAGATGAACCCCAACAACTTGGAAAGGTGGATCTCTCTCACACGTACCAACACAGACTATCCCCCAATTTAACTGATCCCCAAAGGTTTTTGATTAAATAGCGGAATAGAAAATATGATCCCAAAAAAGTGTATGTATATCACACGTACACAACCACACTAGGCCCCAATTACTATTGTTTGTACCCCTAAAAGGCTAGGAGTAGGGGGAGTATGGAACAGGCAGCACCCTCAAACCTTCAGAAGTATGAGATGAACCCCAACAACTTGGAAAGGTGGATCTCTCTCACACGTACCAACACAGACTATCCCCCAATTTAACTGATCCCCAGAGGTTTTTGATTAAATAGCGGAATAGAAAATATGATCCCAAAAAAGTGTATGTATATCACACGTACACAACCACACTAGGCCCCAATTACTATTGTTTGTACCCCTAAAAGGCTAGGAGTAGGGGGAGTATGGAACAGGCAGCACCCTCAAACCTTCAGAAGTATGAGATGAACCCCAACAACTTGGAAAGGTGGATCTCTCTCACACGTACCAACACAGACTATCCCCCAATTTAACTGATCCCCAGAGGTTTTTGATTAAATAGCGGAATAGAAAATATGATCCCAAAAAAGTGTATGTATATCACACGTACACAACCACACTAGGCCCCAATTACTATTGTTTGTACCCCTAAAAGGCTAGGAGTAGGGGGAGTATGGAACAGGCAGCACCCTCAAACCTTCAGAAGTATGAGATGAACCCCAACAACTTGGAAAGGTGGATCTCTCTCACACGTACCAACACAGACTATCCCCCAATTTAACTGATCCCCAAAGGTTTTTGATTAAATAGCGGAATAGAAAATATGATCCCAAAAAAGTGTATGTATATCACACGTACACAACCACACTAGGCCCCAATTACTATTGTTTGTACCCCTAAAAGGCTAGGAGTAGGGGGGAGTATGGAACAGGCAGCACCCTCAAACCTTCAGAAGTATGAGATGAACCCCAACAACTTGGAAAGGTGGATCTCTCTCACACGTACCAACACAGACTATCCCCCAATTTAACTGATCCCCAGAGGTTTTTGATTAAATAGCGGAATAGAAAATATGATCCCAAAAAAGTGTATGTATATCACACGTACACAACCACACTAGGCCCCAATTACTATTGTTTGTACCCCTAAAAGGCTAGGAGTAGGGGGAGTATGGAACAGGCAGCATTCTCAAACCTTCAGAAGTATGAGATGAACCCCAACAACTTGGAAAGGTGGATCTCTCTCACACGTACCAACACAGACTATCCCCCAATTTAACTGATCCCCAGAGGTTTTTGATTAAATAGCGGAATAGAAAATATGATCCCAAAAAAGTGTATGTATATCACACGTACACAACCACACTAGGCCCCAATTACTATTGTTTGTACCCCTAAAAGGCTAGGAGTAGGGGGAGTATGGAACAGGCAGCACCCTCAAACCTTCAGAAGTATGAGATGAACCCCAACAACTTGGAAAGGTGGATCTCTCTCACACGTACCAACACAGACTATCCCCCAATTTAACTGATCCCCAAAGGTTTTTGATTAAATAGCGGAATAGAAAATATGATCCCAAAAAAGTGTATGTATATCACACGTACACAACCACACTAGGCCCCAATTACTATTGTTTGTACCCCTAAAAGGCTAGGAGTAGGGGGAGTATGGAACAGGCAGCACCCTCAAACCTTCAGAAGTATGAGATGAACCCCAACAACTTGGAAAGGTGGATCTCTCTCACACGTACCAACACAGACTATCCCCCAATTTAACTGATCCCCAAAGGTTTTTGATTAAATAGCGGAATAGAAAATATGATCCCAAAAAAGTGTATGTATATCACACGTACACAACCACACTAGGCCCCAATTACTATTGTTTGTACCCCTAAAAGGCTAGGAGTAGGGGGAGTATGGAACAGGCAGCACCCTCAAACCTTCAGAAGTATGAGATGAACCCCAACAACTTGGAAAGGTGGATCTCTCTCACACGTACCAACACAGACTATCCCCCAATTTAACTGATCCCCAAAGGTTTTTGATTAAATAGCGGAATAGAAAATATGATCCCAAAAAAGTGTATGTATATCACACGTACACAACCACACTAGGCCCCAATTACTATTGTTTGTACCCCTAAAAGGCTAGGAGTAGGGGGAGTATGGAACAGGCAGCACCCTCAAACCTTCAGAAGTATGAGATGAACCCCAACAACTTGGAAAGGTGGATCTCTCTCACACGTACCAACACAGACTATCCCCCAATTTAACTGATCCCCAAAGGTTTTTGATTAAATAGCGGAATAGAAAATATGATCCCAAAAAAGTGTATGTATATCACACGTACACAACCACACTAGGCCCCAATTACTATTGTTTGTACCCCTAAAAGGCTAGATGAGGAGTAGGGGGAGTATGGAACAGGCAGCACCCTCAAACCTTCAGTATGAGATTGTGTTCACTGTACCCCACAAAGATTGAGTTCACTGCACCCCACAATGATTGTGTTCACTGCACCCCACAAAGATTGTGTTCACTGCACCTCACAAAGATTGTGTTCACTGTACCCCCCAAAGATTGTGTTCACTGCACCCCACAAAGATTCTGTTCACTGTACCCCACAAAGATTGTGTTCACTGCACCCCAAAAAGATTGTGTTCACTGCACCCCAAAAAGGATGTTGTTCACTGCACCCCAAAAAGGATGTTGTTCACTCCACCCCAAAAAGATTGTGTTCACTGCACCCCACAAAGATTGTGTTCACTGCACCCCAAAAAGATTGTGTTCACTGCACCCCAAAAATGATTTTGTTCACTGCACCCCAAAAAGGATTTTGTTCACTGCACCCCAAAAAGGATGTTGTTCACTCCACCCCAAAAAGATTGTGTTCACTGCACCCCAAAAAGATTGTGTTCACTGCACCCCACAAAGGATTTTGTTCACTGCACCCCAAAAAGATTGTGTTCACTGCACCCCAAAAAGGATGTTGTTCACTGCACCCCAAAAAGGATTTTGTTCACTGCACCCCAAAAAGATTGTGTTCACTGCACCCCACAAAGGATTTTGTTCACTGCACCCCACAAAGATTGTGTTCACTGCACACCAAAAAGGATTGTGTTCACTGCACCCCAAAAAGATTTTGTTCACTGCACCCCAAAAAGATTGTGTTCACTGCAGCCCAAAAAGATTGTGTTCACTGCAGCCCAAAAAGATTGTGTTCACTGCAGCCCAAAAAGATTGTGTTCACTGCAGCCCAAAAAGATTGTGTTCACTGCAGCCCAAAAAGATTGTGTTCACTGCAGCTCACACACAGAAAAATGGATGTGGATCACTGACACCTGCCTATCTCCAATCCCACACCACACAGCAATATCGATTGTAGTTTGTAGAACACAGTTTCCCTAAAATTCAGCAGACTCTGTCCCTAACAGGATTGAGAAGAGATCGTAGATCAGGATTGAGTGCAGATTCACCCCACCCCCCACACAGCAATATCGATTGTAGTTTGTAGAACACAGTTTCCCTAAAATTCAGCAGACTCTGTCCCTAACAGGATTGAGAAGAGATCGTAGATCAGGATTGAGTGCAGATTCACCCCACCCCCCACACAGCAATATCGATTGTAGTTTGTAGAACACAGTTTCCCTAAAATTCAGCAGACTCTGTCCCTAACAGGATTGAGAAGAGATCGTAGATCAGGATTGAGTGCAGATTCACCCCACCCCCCACACAGCAATATCGATTGTAGTTTGTAGAAGACACTGACCCTATATAATTCAGCAGACTCTATCCCTAAAATGCCTACAACTCGCCCTGCCTAAACACTCCGACCTGTCCCTCAATTCTATCCGGACACAAATGGTTTTTTCCTGCCTATCTTTCCCTAATCAGCAGCCAGCACGTTGATGTGTGCTCTGTCCCTGAATCTAAGCAGCATAATGACGCCGCTGCGGCTGCCTCGAACTTATAAAGACTTGGTCACATGCTTCAGACGGCCAATCACAGCTACTGAGACATTTGCAGGCATGGCTGGGATGGCTTAAGGCACACCAGTTAAACGATTGTTGATTGGCTGTTGAAAGCCCGCCATGAAAAGAGCGCCAAAGCATGCAAAACCCGGAAATAAAACGACCGAACACGGATTTTTACCCGAACATACAGTAAAGTGTCCGTGTCCGTGTTCGGGTACAAAAAATCCAATTATTCGGTACGAACACGAATAATACAGTCCGTGTTCGCTCAACACTATTTACTAGTGCTTAGATGTGGCTCGATCATTTATTTTATTTTTACAGGCTAAGAACATCTTCAGCTAAATACATGTTGATCTTGGAAGATAGACAGTGTCCTTGTGAGTTAATGTTAGATGAACGAAAAGCACAAAGAATGTTATTTTTCTTATGAAAACTACTAATCCCCTGACCCCCATGTAATGGAGTTGAGGAGAGGAAGGTACTGCATGCTTAACCACTTGCCTACTGGGCCTCCCCCCATCCTCTTCTGTTTTTTGCACTTTTTGAGGGGGTGGGGGGGCATGTACGTGGTTTTGACAGGTACCCGCTCCCACTTCCAGTGAGATCGCCATGGCGATCTACCGAAAGTTTGCTCCCCCTACCCCCCTTAACCTTTTGGAACATGTCACAGGTCCCAGCAGGCTGCAGGACAATTCACAAAGAGCAGCGCAGCTCGCCCATGTGCAGTGGGAAGCCAGCTTTGAAGCCACAAGGAATCGCACCGTATCACACAGTATTTGTAGTTACTGACTTTAAATTTTTTTGAAAAAGGCTGGAGAACTGCTTTAAAGTACAGCCATGGCTCCCGCCAGATGAGCCATGGCTGTCACCCTGAGACAAGTAATTATTTACTGGCAGTGTAGCCCGGTGCTGGACTACAAAAACAGGGAGAAGGAGACATTGTCCTCTTTACAGTCGGTTTTTCCATCTCATTCTGACAGCCCAATATTCACACACTGATAGCAGAAACTGGGCTACTGGAAGTAGTGCACTTAGTAAATAGCGCCTACACTGCATGTTGGTTCACCAAGACTGTTGTTAAGTGCAACAACTCTGCTTATGGGCCCCAACTATAGCCAGCAGAGGAATGTAGTAAAATACTGTTTCCTATAAAGCCATTCCCCAAGCCCCCTTGTCATTACTCATATAAAGATTACCCCATCTTGTTTGCCTAGGCCTAGCATAGTCATTATTCACTCTTAATGCACTCTGGCAGAATAGCCTCCTGTACTCAGTAAATATTACCCACATTGCTGTCCATTGCTGTACTCAAGGTGATCTTACTACTGTTTATGCTGATCCTTGTGCATAGTGTAATCCTATACCTACTGCTGACTACTGATCATACTGTATGCTAAATTGTACTACTACTATTGGTAATCCACTTTCATTTCTTTATTGTTATCAATTGTATTGTGTGACAATATATTGAGACTTGGCTTTACTAATTAGTTTGGTGTCTGTTTCCTGATACAGTCACAATATTGTGTACCTGGTGTTGCCTTCCGTGAATTCTGTGATATTGCACGCTTTGCTCATTTACCTATTCTGTCAGAGGGGCTGAAGTCATTAAGGAGGCCAAGGCAAAGAATAGAGAATCCTGTTCTCCTGTGAGGGTAGCACTACATTAGGTTATAAAAAAAACAGAAAATTAGTCAGGGGCTTAGTTTCAAGTGGTTATAAACCTCTGAAATAAAAATTTTTTAAAAAAATCTTATTATTCTTAAGTGTGTACTTGCTTCCAAAGTACCTAGTGGGATTTCTGTCATCACGATCCACAGTGTCCCCCTTACATCAGAGTTCCCCTTTACATCAAAGCCCGCAGCACTCCCCTTTACACATCTAAAAATAATTATATATACATTTTTTTTTTTTGGGGGGGGGGGGGGGATGCTTTAGACATCTGCACTAAGATACGAGATAGATTTTTGGCATGTTCTTGACAATTTTTTTTTCTGTATCAATACAAAAATGTTTTGCCTTTTATTTTTATTTTAAACTGAATGGGTTGTTTTAGGGCTCTTTCACACGGTTCGCCTCCGATCCCTGCTGAGCCGGTAGATGACAGCTCCATTTCCGCTTGCAGTGTGGAGAGGGAGGTGTCACAGCCCCTGCTGCTTTCTATGGGGGATCGGATGAGAGCGGACCGCCTGTCCGCTCTCATCTGATCCGATCCGATCCCTGAACGGATGGAAAAATAGGGTTTCCATCCGTCCAGATTTCTTGAAAGGATCGGATACGGATGGCAGCGGGTGTCAGCGGAGGTGTCTCCGCTGACATCCGCTGCCCCATAGAGCTGCATGGAGGATCCGATCAGATCCGCCTAAAAAACTGACAGGCGGATCTGATCGGATTGCCCGCGTGAAAGAGCCCTTACAAGGTAAATGTTTACACTTACTTTAAGCTTGGACAAAAAACCTGGAAGCTGATTGGTTACCATGCACAGCAGCACCAGATTTTGCTCTCTCCAGTTTTAGTTATTTAACCCCTTATGTCAACCCAATCACTAAAATCTCATATAAACTAATAACTGCGCATGAACACCACTCAACTCCTTTATTCCTTTGGATGGGGTTGTACTCATCACTGACCCAGCCGCCCATAGGAGTCCTGACGCTTACTTAGAAATGTATGGGGCAAGGTGCATGCATACTCAGTGAATGGAAGATCTACCTGAGAAAAGGTTGTCTTCGGATCTGAGCTAAAGGCAAGTAATTCACAGTGCTAGTTATACATGGAATGAAGGGGCCCTTGACAAGACAACATCACTAAAAATGATGTGTCACCCCACCATTTTTTGGGCCCCCCAGGCTTCCCATACACTGGAACCAAATTAAATCAATGCAACACTCATGCATGAAGTTGGGTTTTTTATTATTTCTTCTGCATTGGATAAACAAAATCAGCTCTCCGGTGGCTGTAGCCATCACCTTTGCTTTCCTTCTGTTTTGTATACGTCAGGACTCAACGTGTTCCCGAGCCACACAGCATTAGATACATTCAAAAGCTCTGAATGTTCATTTTAAAGAATTAATCAAATTAAAATATGTCAAGTTCACCAGCAAGGTCAAGCCGGCAAGTTCATCTTTTCCTCTTTCTATCATTTAGACTCGACATCTGGAATCAGTGCAAGTATGCAATCTGTGAAAGTCTTTTTTCTGTACTTTGTTAACACTTACAAAGCTGATGCCAGAAGAAACATGATATGTCCCGTAGATGCACCCCACCCCTGGGTGGCACGCAACCCCCACCACCCCTTGCGCTGGCCCTACCGCCACTCGACTGTACGTACTTTTAATAATCTCCGTAAAAGCTTCATTCTCAATCCCCAGGCTCAAGCTGACAGTGTAAATAAAATCACCCAAATCCAGCGGGGGCCAGAAATGAAAATGACAAGGATTAAAATTTTGCCAAACCTCTTTCTTTTTTAAAATTCTGCTTCCCTTCCAATTGGATGGCGACCTTGTGTGCGCAGGGGCTTAGAAGCAGACGGTACGCTTTCACTTTTTCTATTGCTTCACAGCTGGCTTACAGTATTTAGTGAAAGTCTGTGAAGAATGTGGTCTGTGTGGAGTGTTAATACTTTAATCCCCTATCGTTGGGGTCATATGCTGAATAGGGGAGAAGAGTTGGAGAATATGTAGCCTACAATAGCGGGGGAAATGCATCAGCATGCTATTCTGTTAACTGAGCATTCATTATCAGTGAGCAGAAAGGGAATGAGGTAATAGAGACCATTAAGGGATCGGCTCGGCTGCTCCCTTGCTGAAAACGCAAGCCCTTCACTAATCATATCGATGAGAAATAAGCCGAGGCATCTCTGACCATTGTAACCAGTGCTCCTCGGCACAGCCAGAGTCTATGAAAGGCTGCGTTGACGCAACACGTTAAAGGGCAACTCAACACAAAGCTGAATTTTTAGGACTGAGCAGCTGCTGGTCAATTGATTTGTGCGGTGGCCTCTTGAATCCTTTGGGCTATTGTGGCAGTATATTGCTATAAGAAATACCTGGCCATACACATGGACCAATGAATTGAGCAAAAGCTGATAGGACTACCGATAGGGGGCAGAGCCAGTCCTCCTATACTGATTTCATGGGGCCCAGGGCAGAGAGGGCACTCTTTAAATACCATGCACAGTAATCTCACAGACTGTGGCTCCAAGCAGTTCTCCTGACGTTATTTAAAGTGGAATTCTGGGATAACCCAAACTACTCTTAAAGAGATTGTAAAGGCTCAATGTTTTTACATTTGTTTTCTTTGAGCAGCTGCCCCCCACCCCCGCTCCCCCAGCCCATTCTAATACTTACTTTAGCCTGATTTCGATCCTGCAATGTGCACGAGTGCCTCAGCTCTCCAGGAATTGGCTCCTGCTGCTGTTAACCACAGCCTCCGAAACAATCAGGAGAGAGAGGGGGTGGAGCTGAGCTGCTGCTCTGTATGTGAATGGACACCCAGAGCATCAGCTCAGGAGCCTGTCGGTCGGGTGCCCCTATTAAAAGCTCCTTGCTCTGGGGGTACTCAGGCAGGAGAGAGGCACCAGGAGCGCCAATGAGTGACCAGAGAAGAGGAGGATCAGGGCAGCGCTGTGCAAAACCGCAGCACAGAGCAGGTAAGTATGACATGTTTGTTATTTTTAAAAAAAGGAAAAAAAAAGAGAGACTTTAATATCGCTTTACACTGTCCCCCGCAGCCTCCTAACACCTATGCTTATTAACTTGTGCAAGAAAGTTAGCTTTGGTCCGGTCACAAGATCCGGCTCCCATGTGTCAGCAAAAGGAGAAAGCGCAGACCGCGGATGGGCCATTTAAGCTTATAGGTGGCGTCATCGCTCCAGGCTTTTATTAGCCATTGTCAGAGTGCTCCCTCCTCTCTCTTACAGCCACCCCTGGCTGACACAGGGGAAATCATGTGACTGCCCTGGAATATAGGTAAGTTATACAGTACATCTTCCTTACACAGGTTTGTAAGTATAGGTGTTAAGAGGGGGAGGGAACAATTTTAGTAGTGGTTAGGGTTATCCCAGAATTATACTTTTTTGCTGGGTGCCACGGCTGGTGGGATTACTTTGTAAGCACAATAAGGTATTTAGGGGGACCCTGTCTGGCAGGCTGTATGGGACCCCACTACTTATAATGAGGGCCCTGCAGGCTGGTATTATGTTTCCCCGAATTATTCAGTAGAATATCGATAACAAATATCATGTCTTGACTAACCCTCGGTGACAGGGGCGCAACACATCGGGGCCGTGGTTTCTTGGTGGAAACATGAAGGCTGAGGCTGCTCCATATTTTTATGACATTTTTACTGAATTTTTATAAAAATTGTATACATTTTTATTAATTTTATAAAGATTTTTAATAAACGGTCGGGAGAGCAGAGGCCTCTTCTATTTATTGCATACTCCGGTTTGTATGAGTGCATTGGCACACCTGCACCTCTTTACTTCTGTGGGTCACGGGAGCAAAATCCCCAGCTTTGTGTGGAGCTCCAAGTTTACATTGAGAACAAAAAAAAATAATAGAATTTTTAAACTTTATGTAAAACTCAAGAACATAAATGTAATATATTGCAGCTTACTAGTTTCTAGATGTGTTGGTTGCATTAGTTCTAGTTTTTTCAGGCTACAAGCAAGGTCCATTAAGACATGGATGAGAGAGTTTGGGGTGGAGGAACTTGACTGGCCTGCACAGAATCCTAACCTCATCCCGATAGAACACCTTTGGGATGAATTAGAGCAGAGACTGTGAGCCAGGCCTTCTTGTCCAACATCCATGCCGAACCTCACAATTGCGCTTCTGGAAGAATGGTCAAACATTTCCATAGACACACTCCTAAACCTTGTGGACAGCCTTCCCAGAAGAGTTGAAGCTATATAGCTGCAAAGGGTGAGCCAACTTAATATTGAACCCTATGGACTAAGACTGGGATGCCATTAAAGTTCATGTACGTGTACAGGCAGGCCAATTCTTTTGACAATATCTTTATATAGTGTGTGTGTGTGTTTAACAATTTTTTTATTTACTTTTTAAATATATTTAATATTTATCAGCCCTAACTTTCTAATTATTTATATACTATTTGCAGCCCTGATGAAGGAGTTTGGCCCCTGAAGCAAGACCGTTTTATGTGATCTTACTAATAATCATAAAAAAGGTTTGGGCTCTTTTACCATTTGATCTGGTGCTTCTCCAGTTTGTCTATATTTTGAGGACAGTTCCTCCTGTGACATTCCCCAGTGTAATATAAATAAGTCCAACAGAGAGTGTAGGAGTCCTGTATAGTACAATAGGTGTGCAGACCTGGGAACTCAGCAAAGAGATTTAGGTAGATTGTTTCCTTTTTAGGTCCTATGCACATTTATGCATTGCAGCAACCCACATTTTATTGCATGGTGTAGTGCATTGCAAAGTGGGTACCCAACACACTAATACTGCTGCACAACCGCACATGACTTGCACTGTGTTAAAATAAAAAGGGTAAGGTTTTTTTTAATTTTTTTTATTTAGTACATTATTATGTGCTGCCAGGCCGTTTAAAATAACTTGTTCTGCCTTAACACATGTGCATTAACACAACACATTAAATGAATAGGCCCTTAAATATTAAGACTTTTAGATTAATATGTAGTGAAAAGCAACTTTAAACAGGCAATACATTTTTTAAGCAAAGTCAAAGGGTCAAAATAGTTCATAAAGAATAGAAAGTCCTCCTGCTCATAGAAGGTGGGTAGAACTGGGAACTCAGGTATAGACAACTCATTGCTGGAAGCACAGAGTATTGTAAGAAACCAACATTTGGTAATGTGAACCTAGCATAAAATATAATTTCATGTTACGTATATGCATGCTAAGTGATGTGTACATGCAACACCCCCAGCAATTTATTTCCTCTCTTAGAATTTGCAATGTTCCCCAAGAAAACACCTTTATCTTCTTTTCTCTCCACAATAATGGAGCCATCTTTATTCAGGCATCCTCTGGGGTCACCATCTACTTCCTAGACTGAGTTGCTGGCTTAGAGATGACACATAGTCATAGAAATCCTGGTGCTTGTGCAGTTCTTCTGTGTTCACAAATGTTCGACATAGATCAACACCTACTGCGAAGTTTCAAAGTTGTAGCCTGATTGTTGACAAGAGGAGACTGAGGAAATGCTTTCTCCTGCCTGCAGCAGACTAATACTATCATATCACCTCCATTGGGGTTCAACTGCACATTTTTATCTCCCTCCAACCACAAGAGCAAATGAAGCCTACATACGCTGGCAGTGGCAATCACTAAAACTTGAATAATCGGTTCAAATGGACTTATTCTGTATAGAACCCAAAATCCCTGCTGTTTTTTTTTTTTTTTTTGAAGGTGGCAGTTCTTAAATCAGCACACTGGAACATTCACAAGAAATCTTGATGGTTTGATACTCTGAGGTTGTAGTTTTATAATGGTTTGTAGCATTAGTGTCTTTCAATCTCTCCAGGATGTTGAGTGTCGTTGAATGGAATAGTTTCCTGGACTGGACTATTGACCCATGTTTCTTGTTCCTCTATTTGCTCTCCTGGCCAGGATGTTCTGTTCTTCACATTCCGGAAAGGCAGATGGAGAGAGACAGTGAGGTTCTTCTCTTCCTGTATTGCAAGGTGTTTGGACAGTAGCGGGTCCTGATTCATGTTGTATCAGCCTAGGTGTACAATAACTCATGCGTGAGAAACTAAAAAGGAATTCCCTCTGGGACAATTTTTATGCTGGTAAGATAACCGCCATGCAGTAATTTTAGAAAAACAATACGCTTTCTGTAAAAGAAAAAAAAAAAAAAAAAACACATTTATTGCTTTTGGGATCCTTGAGCCTCTCGTACATATTTAAAGGGTATCCAAGCCCAAACTTACCAGCTGTTAATGAAGTAGTTGAGTTTGTTCTTTATCATGTTTTGTTACCATTTATGTTCACACACTTATAAGAACACACTTCCTGTTTTAGAGTGACAACTCTTAGTCCTCCACTAAATCTATGGAAGGAGCCATGGTTGTCAACCCTGCTTGACTTCAAACACATCTTGCTCATTTCATTTCTATTAAGCCAGCCATAGATGATGCAATCTTCTTTTCTTCTTCTGCAAGAAAGAAAATCACTTGATTCTCCCGTGGAGCTATTTTGTTCTCCTAGTGGGGGGTGGTGGTGGGGAGCTATTCCTGTTGGGAGAACATACAGAGATTATTGCTAGCAACTATGGAAATGATCACATGAAAAATCCAACAGGCTAGGTTGATCGATCGTTTAACTTGGGTACAATCAGCCTGCCCATACATAGTTCAAATTTCGGCCAGTCCCTGCTGAACCGCCCAAGATTCAAACCGTCTTTGGCCGGCTTTACATGGGGAGATTATAGGAAGAAAGAAAACATTGTTTTGTGTAGCACCCCTTTACCACTGGGAGGTGAGTGAGGACCCCCAAGTAGCTTGGTGGGCTGATATTTCAACCCTCAGGGCACAATTTTTGATTCTTTGTGGTTTATTAGGGCACATTGCAAATTATGGATAGAGATGTCCCGAACTGTTCGCCGGCGAACAGTTCCCGGCGAACTTTGCATGTTCGCGTTCGCCTCGGCGGGCGAACATATGCGATGTTCAGTCCGCCTCCTATACATCATCATTGAGCAAACTTTGACCCTGTACCTCACAGTCAGCAGACACATTCCAGCCAATGAGCATACCCTCCCTCCCAGACCCTCCCACCTCCTATAAAAAAGCAAGGGCAGCATCCATCTTAGATTCATTCTGAAGCTGTAGAGTTAGTTAGAGCATGGAGAGGGCTGCTGTTGCTGCTGAATTGATAGGGAAATCATTAGCTAGGCCAGTGTTCTGTGTCCACTCCTGCTGTAAGGACAGCATCCTGACAGCACCCCAAAAAGCCCTTTTGTAGGGCTGGTATTTCAGTCTGCGTTTATTTATTTTTTTTCTATATATTTATCAGGCATTTTTGGAGGCAGGCATGACTTTTTTGGGATTAGTGTCGGGGGGGGGGGGGGAGTCTAAAAAGTGTACCTGTGAAGTTTCAGCTCTGTAGCATGCCCAGAACCAGAAAAAAAAGATCATATAGGTGTAAAAGGAGGGTTCCCACCATCCCTGCTCTACTGAAAAATGATATTTTTTTTCAGGTTCTGGACATGCTACAGAGCTGAAACTTCACAGGTACACTTTTTAGACCCCCCAGACACTAAATCACACAAAAAAAGTTTTTAAAAATTGTCATTTTTGATAGAGAGCCAATTATTGGAAAAATTAAAAAAAAAAAAAAAAATTCTTTGGATTTATTGTCTGGGGGGTCTAAAAAGTGTACCTGTGAAGTTTCAGCTCTGTAGCATGTCCAGAACCAGAAAAAAAATAGAATTAGGGGGTTAGGGTTAGGGCTAGGATTAGGGTTATTTTTAGTGCTTAGGGTTAGAGGGTTAGGGTTAGAGGCGTAGGGGTAGGGTTACTAACTCTAACCCTAAGTATCTCACCATAACCCTAGCCCTATCCCCTAACACTAAACCTAACCCTAACCCTTAAAGCCCAGTTCCTGTCCCATTTTGGTCGGTTCTGGTCTGTTTGCGGATGTTTGCGGTGCGTTAAACGGGGAGTTTGGTCTGTCAGAGTTTGGTCTGTCACTGTGAAGCGGGCGTAACCCTTACACTACCTGATCGATACAACATCATACCTGATCGTATACACACACTGGATGTTTTAAAGCAAGTTATTCCAAACACTTTAGGAATGTTAGGTGATTTTTGCCCTTTATGAATTAAAACCCGACTCTGCGTCGACGACGTCATTTTCCATGGGAGTTTTGCCATGGATCCCCCTCCGGCATGCCACAGTCCAGGCGTTAGTCCCCTTGAAACAACTTTTCCATCAATATTGTGGCCAGAAAGAGTCCCTGTGGGTTTTAAAATTCGCCTGCCTATTGAAGTCTATGGCGGTTCGCAATGTTCGCCGGTTCGCGAACATTTGCGGAAGTTCGCGTTCGCCGTTCGCGAACATTAAATTTTATGTTCGCGACATCACTAATTATGGACCTTTAAAGTGGAAGTTCAGCCTAAAACTACATATCTCTAAATCTACTCGCAGCCACATGTTAAACTAAGTTATCAAATCCTGTAAAGCAAAAATTGCTATACATACCTTTTCTGGAACTGATCCGGTCTGGGCTGGTCTCCAGCAGCGGATGCTGTGTGCAGGAGACAGCGACAACGGCTGGGAAAAGCCAGGGAAGTGATGTCACCCATAGACTTACTATGGGACACTAGTTGTCATCTGTCTCTTCTGCACACTCCCACACACACAGAAGCCGCCACTGACAGCTCAGCGTGGGACCGGACCAGAGTGGCTTCAGAAAAGGTATAGCGATTTCTTCTTTACAGGGCTAGATAGGTTAGTCTTAGAATGTGGCTTCGGTAGATTTAGACCAGCAATTAGTGTACTTTTCAGACTGTTGAGAAGCTTCAGGCAATCTGTAATAATCTGGGTGGAGAATTCTGACAAGTTTCCCCTGCTTATCTCGAACACGGACCAACCCATAGTTCCACTGAGTTTTAACTAATAGAAACTTTTCCCTAAGTTCTGTCCTGGTGGAGATTCTGTGAGGCTTGGGAATGAACAGGAAGTCCCATATGGCCTCATCACACCAAGACTCTCTTTTCTCTTCAATCTCAAGCATGACCTCCCGTGGAGCATATGGGTAATCATACCCGTATTCCATTGCGACTTTCCATTGCAGCCACCGCTGCATGCTTGAGAATCTGGGAAGGGTTTTCCGATTCCCTCTCCCAGCTGAAGAGAATGGGGTCTCTTCACGCCTGATCAGGGAGCTGTAGGCCTCATTTTGATCCCGAGCCCGGGCATAGTTCTTGGGTGGGGTTAAATCTGGGACCCGACTGGCATAGGCCTCACAGAACCCCAGACTCTGGGCGAGCTCCCCCCTTACCACAGAGTCCTTAGTGTCTTAGGCATCTCTACTGTGTCAGGACATGGCGGACTGTTCCGCTCCTCAGATCCCTAGTCCCACTCAGTCCCATCCTCTGACTTCCAGTTATCGATCCCCCTCCTCTACGGAACCATATTGGTTCTGAAAACTGGGAGACCCCACATTGATGACCCCGGCCACTTCCTCACTGCTAACACTTGTTCTAGCAGTCCTGGCTGCCGCTGGCCATCTTCTCTCCTCAATTTCTACAGGAGCAGACTTTGTTCCTGCTGCCACGGTCTTCAGTGCATCAGGTGGCCACTTCCCGGCCTTGCACTACCTGCATGCACTCTTTATCTGGCACTTGGGTCTCCTTTGATAAGCATACTGAACCACTGCAGGGTTGCATGGCCTCCAGCTGCATCATCACCCTGAGAATTCCTCTCCCATAGCCATGAAGAGGTCCCGATTCCAGAGCCGACAAATGAGGTCCCGATCTCTCATGACACACACAGCTTTCTGGGCCGACCTTCACTCCTCTCCGTTCGCAGCAGCAGATAGCTGCAGTGCCCACACTGGCTCCATGCTTGCACCCATTTTGAGTCACACTCAAACACTGGGGACATACTAGGTCTAAGTGCTCCATGCCTCCTCCAGTGCATAATGCCAGTCTCCCGTCGGGCACCATCCGCACTCCTGGATCCCACAGGATGGATGTCTTTGGCTCTCCGGTCTGCTCCAGGGTCTGCCCAGCAGGTTCCCTGTCAACAGGTGAAACGACCGCTGATACGCTCTCTCTCTCTCCGGCAATCTCCATACTGCTTCTTCGCACACGTGTCTCCCTCTCAGCCACACCCGAAGGAGGAAGTAATTTATGGACTTCCTTTGTCACTCCTGATTGGCTGGACGCGAACAACGTCTCCACCTACATTCCTTTCTTGGCGGTGGCTCCTCCTGCTAGGCAGAACTTTTCAGCGTGCACATTCCCGCTCGGTTCAGTAACCCCTTCAATGCCGCTCTCTCAATACAGCCGACATAGAAGTTACTGCAAAGCGGGCCATGTCCCTCACCAGACATGCATCCACTCTTCTTGCTTTTAGCAGAGCCCCAGCTGCGCCTCAATCACCTTGAGCCAGCTGTCCCTCTTTTCCAGTTCAGAGAATTGTCCCACTGTCGTATGCACGGTCAACAGTCCTCCTCCCAGAACATGTACAAGAGAGGCCCGTCACCATACTGTCTCCCAAGAAAGTCCCACTGCCCTCCACAGCATGGTCGACGGCTTTCTTTAAAGTACTGCTACTGCCACTGTATAGAATAAATGTCCCGCTGTCGTATGCACGGTCAACACTTTTGCATATAGTCTTGGCACTCACGCGGCCCCCGGCACAGCGATCCATGTGCCCCTGATCGCCATTTTCACCGCCCAAACTTGCACCTTTTACTGTTAAGCAGACACAGTCCATGTTCACATAAAGATGCCTTCCTCTTGTCTCCCAGTACTTCACAGGAGTATACATTTTGTAGCTCAGACGGAAGCTCTCCGCCATTTTTAGGTACAGATTGCAATTCTGACTGGAATCTTTACGTTGCCACGGGCAACCATCACTGTGCAACCTTATCTTTATCCTACTCTCCCTATCTCCCGTAGAGCAGGCCGTACACTTGGATTGAGGATTAGAACAAAGTCCCGGAAACAAAAATGGTGATTTTGAAAATTTTCTTCGGCCGTTGCCATTAGCATCTGGGCCGGTAACCCAGGGCAACATCCTGGACGAGCCCCCAAATGTAGCACTACTGCCTTGGGAGCTGCTGGTTACAGGTTCCCCTGGGTTACTATTAGCAACAACATGACAGTTCAACATTCTCTAAGTAATTTTGGCTCAGTCAGGAAACAGTCTAGGAGCTTTGGTTTTTGTGTTTTTATTGAGAACTTGGATGGGAGAAAGGAATGAGTGGGATATTCCAACTTGTATAACTATGCACAATTAGCTGGGAGGACTGATTAATGCTGATTAACGCTGAGTAATGCTGAGTAGCACTGTATAACGCTAGTCACGGCTAGGCCGCTGCTTTACCTTGTCATAAGCAGTGAAGTAGAAATGAGTGAACTTCCTGAGGTAAACTGTACTGTACTGCAGAACAATCTTCAGGGCCCTTCCTGGCACCCCTTTGTTCCTAGCTCTTTGATCCCCTGACTTCTCTGGAGTGGTCCCCTTTCCTAGGCAGACGCTTTGGCAAATCCCTGAGTACTCATGTTTTTCCTGAGAGACTCTGCCACCAACTTCACTGTCAGCACTTTGGATCCTCTGCAGCTCAGCTCCACACTCCTGGTTCACTTGGCCGACCGCCTGAACCACCTTCCTCACACCTGCAGGAGGAGAGACCAGACGTCTGCCTCCTCCTGGGACTCTGCTTCCCACCAAAGACACCCTGCCTCATGTGCCCCCCACTTTTATTCACCAGATGAATACACACTGAGCACAGAGAGCAGGCCTAACTAAAGATCAGGCACCCCTGATAAGCAGCAGGAGCATTTGATGCCTTTACCTAGCACCTATCAAGGAGGGCGCTACATATATATATATATATATATATATATATATATATATATATATATATATATATACATACAGTATATAGATATAGCACCCTCTTAGGTAGGTGCTAGAGAGAAAGTATAGTTTTGAGTCCTGTCTGCTTACCAGAAGGGCTGAAGGTAAATCTATATTGTTTTTGCCTACCAGAGAGCTGGATCTGTTAGTGAGGTCTGCTCATTGTTCTCAGGTGCAACTCGTTCTGTCTGCAGATTGTTTCACACTGGTCCAATAAGGAGGCATATTGAACAGTGGGAGGAAACCTGACAAATGAGTGCACAGGCGTTTGATACAGCCCTGGTAATTTGTCAGAGGTAAAGTGCCTCAGTGCATGCTGGGATACTGTATAAAAGCCAGAAGCACATGTGCTCAAGGTCTTTCGGCTGGATAGCGGAGTCCCAGAGGAAGAGGATGGCTGCCTCCTTCTCTGTAGAGGTGTCATGCGGCCTCAGGTAGTCGACCTGAGGGCCTGGAGAGTGTTAGTGAGGAACTGAACCCAGAGGTCCGGTGAAGCTGACTGAAAGGGGAGACACTAGAGGATCTGATTCTGCAGTATTGTGAGTACAGATTTGTGTCAAGGGGGCTGACCTAAGGGGGGGCCACCCCTGCAGCCCCTTGTCTATTGCTGGAGAGAAAAAAGCAAGGAGACTTAACCCTTTCCATACATGTGGCAGTATGGATTAAGCAATACAGCTGCGTCCACAAGCAACCTGGTGAGGCCAAGTGAGATTTGTCCTTATCCATTGTGAATAGTTACAGTTGGAGTATCCCACTATTCCCTTCTCTCATCCAAGTTCCAAAATAAAAACTAAAAATCGATACCCCTGAACTGTTTATTGTGTGACGAGCCATCGGGAGTAAGAAGGGATGTGTGAACTGTACCCCAAGTGACTGTGTGCTGGTAAACAGAGGAGGACTGTCTCATACTGGTCACTGGAAGTTCAACATGGCACCTCATGGCAAAGAACTCTCTGAGGATTTGAAAAAAAAAATTGTTGCTCTACATAAAAATGGCCTAGGCTGTAAGAAGATTGCCAAGACCCTGAAACTGAGCTGCAGCACTGTAGCCAAGACCATACAGCGGTTTAACAGGACAGGTTCAACTAAGAACAGGACTCATCATGGTCGACTAAAGGGGTTGAGCGCACGTGCTCAGCGTCATATCCAGAGGTTGTCTTTGGGAAATAGACGTATGAGTGGTGTCAGCATTGCTGTAGAGGTTGAAGGGGTGGGGGGGTCAGCATGTCAGTGCTCAGACCATACGCCGCACACTTCATCAAATCATCCTAAAAGGAAGCCTCTTCTAAAGATGATGCACAAGAAATCCCGCAAACAGTTTGCTGAAGACAAGCAGACTAAGGACATGGATTACTGTAACCAAGTACTGTACTCTGATGAGACCAAGATAAACTTATTTGGTTCAGATGGTGTCAAGCGTGTGTGGCGGCAACCAGGTGAGGAGTACAAAGTCTTGCCTACAGTCAAGCATGGTAATGGGAGTGTCATGGTCTGGCACTGCATGAGTGCTGCCGACACTGGGGAGCTATAGTTCATTGAGGGAACCATGAATGCCAACATGTACTGAAACATACTGAAGCAGAGCATGATCCCCTTTCTTCTGAGACTGGGGTGCAGGGCAGTATTCAAACATGATAACAACCCCAAACACACCTCCCAATACGACCACTACCTTGCTAAAAAAGTTGAGGGTAAAGGTGATGGACTGGCCAAGCATGTCTCCAGACTTAAACCCTATTGAGCATCTGTGGGGAAGAGTGGAAGTGGCAACCTGTGAAGCTCTGGTGAACTCCATGCCCAAGAGGGTTAAGGCAGTGCTGGAAAATATTGGTGGCCACACAAAATATTGTCACTTTAGGCCCAATTTAGACATTTTCACTTATAAGTGTTTTTACTTTTGTTTCCAGGGGTTTATACATTAATGGCTGTGTGTTGAGTTATTTTGAGGGGACAGCAAATTGAAACAGTTATACAAGCTGTAAACTCACTACTTTACATTGTAGCAAAGTGTCATTTCTTCAGTGCTGTCACGTGAAAAGATATAATAAAATATTTTTTAAAATGTGAGGGGTGTACTCACTTTTGTGAGATACAGTATTACTAAAATGTATTTTATTTTAGGATTTTCCTTATTATATGTATAAAATAAAGCTGTGCACTTGTATTTTACTTTACTCAAACGTCAAAATCAAAGTAAATTTTTTATTCTCTTCTGCTCATCACTGAGCCCCCCTTCCTTAGTTAAACTGTGAGATATAAAGCACCCCACATCTGTTCTCCATGCCTTTCAACCTTGGAATGTGACTGTCTTAAAGGAATTCACCAGAGAGTACCGGAGTGTAGGATTCTGGGAGATTCCAGTGCTCTCATTGGGGGATTTCTTCAGCCACAGGAAACATTGTAACAATTGTTGTTACTTAAAGCATATCAAAGAAACTACATACCATACTATATAGTGATATTTGTAGAATAGAGTCCTACTCTTGTTCTGCAAATTCATCCTCTTTTTCAATTCAACTTTCCCTTTAAACCTCATTCAGGTATTATCGGAAGTTATATTTCAGTTTGCAAGAAAGGAATTTAAATTCAAGATGTTCTGAACAACAGAATAGTGCTTTTTATTCAAAGCCATCAATGGATGTAACAAAGTCAGTGCGCTCTTGTTTTGTGTCCATGATGCAGGTAACATTACAATCAAGCCTTTTATTAAAATGTCATCATTTGTACAGTGCTTTCACATCACTGAGCATTGAGAGATTTTATATGTAGCATTCCTCTTTCTTAGAGATGGTATAAGCAGTCTTGATGGCCTTGAGAGGCAGATAGCAAACTATTTTAAAAGGTTTGGTGTAATGAGCAGCTCCATGTATTTGTTCTGATTTGAAAAAAAAGTATTTTTAGGAGTGAAAGCTTGTGAGCTAGTCTCCTTTCCTTCTCATGTGATTTATCTTTCTTTCTTTCTTTCTTTCTTTCTTTCTTTCTTTCTTTCTTTCTTTCTTTCTTTCTTTCTTTCTTTCTTTCCACCCTTCAATCTCTTCTTACAACCTCCTCACACCCATACTTCCATCTCTTTTTCCTTCTACACTTCTCTCTTCCTTCCATTTCACCATTCTTCCCTCCTCCGCCTTTTCTCTCTTCCTTCTCGCCTACCTACCTTCCTTCGTTTCTTTTCCATTTCTCAGTTCCTTCTTTCCTTCCTTCTATCTCTTCCTACAACCTCCTTTCACCATCCTTGCATCTCTTTTTCCTTCTGCATTCCTCCCTTCCTTCCATTTCTCTTTCCCTCCCTCCTTCCTTCTTTCCTCTCTCGCCTATTCCCTGCCTACCTTCCTTCTTGCTTCTTCCTTCCTTCTCTGCTTCCTCCCAAGCTTCTTGCTTCCTTTGTTTTTTTTTTTAACCTTCTTCTCATTATTTTTTTTTTGTTTTTCCAATTTTTCCCATACTTTCTTCTTTCCTTCGTTCTCTTCTTCCTTCCATACTTCAACCTCCCTACAACCCTTCCTTGTACAATTCTCCTCTTGCTTCTTTTCTTTCTTAGTTTTTTTTTTTACTCCTTTTAGTTCTACTCTGATTCCTAACTTTCTTTCACCTCTCCTTCCTTCACTCCATCCTCCCTTCCTTCTTTCATTTCTTCTTTCTTTATTTCTTTATTTCACCTTCTCCCTTGTTTTTTTCTTTAATTATTTATTTTTTTTGTTTACACTCTCCATCCTTATACACTTTTTCTTTTGCTTCTTTTCTTTGTTTCTTTCTTTTTTTACTTCTTTTAGTTCTTCTCCGATTAATCTCTTTCTTTCTTTCTTTCTTTCTTTCTTTCTTTCTTTCTTTCTTTCTTTCTTTCTTTCTTTCTTTCTTTCTTTCTTTCTTTCTTTCTTTCTTTTCTCTTCCTCACTTGTTTTTTTTTCCTTCTTTCATTATTTCTTTTTTTTTTTCTATTCTATTTCTATATTTCTAATTTCTATCTTCCATCTTTCTTTCCTTCCTTCCCTCGTTCCTTTCATATCTTCTTCCAACCTCCTTACAACCCAAAGAATTTGTTCACAACCTGCGGGTATGGATGTTACCTTAACCACTTTACCACTAGAGGATTTTGCTGTCTTACGTTTGGGCCACTTTTTGCGATTCGGCGCTGTGCAAATTTAACTAACAATTGCGCGGGCGTGCTATGCCATACCCAAACGAAATTTACGTCCTTTTTTTCCCACAAACAGAGCTTTCTTTTGGTGGTATTTGATCACCTGTGCGATTTTTACTTTTTGCGCTATAAACAAAAAAAGATATTTTTCAAATTTTTTTATATGAAATTCCCCCCCAAAAAATGTAAAAATCAAAATTTTTTTAAATTTTTGGCCAATTTGTTTTCTGCTACCTATGTTTGGTAAAAAAAATCCCAATAAGCGTATTTTGATTGGTTTGCGCAAAAGTTATTGCGTTTACTAACTAAGGGAAAGATTTCTGTCATTTTTGGTGTTTTTTTTTTAACGAGTAATGGCAGCGATCTGCGACTTTTTTTTGCGGGACTGCGACATTGCGGCTGACAGATCGGACCCTTGACTGACATTTTTGACACTTTTGGAGGTACCAGTGACATTACTGCAGTAATCAGTGCTATATATATGCACTGTTACTGTAAAAATGACACTGGCAGGGAAGGGGTTAATTTTATTGGAGAGGGAGGGGTTAATGTATGCCTGGTGCTTACTGACGTGTGTGGGGGGAGGTGACTGTGTGACACAGGGACAGATCCAGGGTTCAGCTATGCTGAACCCTGCAATCTGACCCTGCCTGTCACTTAGGAGATCCGCCTGCTTGTGTTTACACAAGCAGGCGGATCTCCACACTAGATCCCCGACGATCAGGGAAGAGCAGCGGCAATCCCTGAAGAAGATCGTCAATATAATTATCTATCGAAACGTGTTGGAATTATACACCACTCCAATCAGTTCCTATTTAGATATTTATATTTATAATGATTTTTGTTTCATGTTCTGCACAATTGAATGTAAATTAGTACGACTCAGCTGCTTGTATTTTCTTTCTTTCTTTCTTTCTTTCTTTCTTTCTTTCTTTCTTTCTTTCTTTCTTTCTTTCTTTCTTTCTTTCTTTCTTTCTTTCTTTCTTTCTTTCTTTCTTTCTTTCTTCTTAACCAACTTGGATCAAGAGGAAAGAATACCAACCATTTAGCTAACATGCTAGAACAAACATACTGGGACAAAAGCAATAATGATTACCTCCACCTAACAATGGCATTTTTATTTTGGATGGCTATTGAGGATCACATTATATGCCAGCTTCTCATATCTCCCTGGAAATTCAGTCATTGCATTTCCCAAAAGTAGTTTTGATTTCCTCCACCTCTAACAAGACCAGTGTGATCATATCTTCCAAATAGACTCTCCAGTTATTTATTGTACATTATGCAAAGTCCAGTGAAGTAGAGTAATACTACCATTTGGCATTATTATAGCCATAGCTGTTGGGCAATGCTGACAACACTGTCTGAGATATCTCATTAAGACTTGAAGAGCTATAAGAAATCAATGAAAGATTTAAAGTGACGGCAATCACACAACAGGAAAATATCATATTTGAAGAAATCTTTAGTAATAGAAATAAATTGACAGACTAGCTGAACCATTGGCTCTTTTTCTGCCATTAATAATCTCTAATTAAGCCTTTATTATGGGAACTCTCATTTTTTAAACAAAGGCTTTACTGTCAGCAATTGAATTTGGGTCAATATGTTTAAATGTCACAGGCTAAAATTTCTACATACATAGTTAATAAGGATATCCCTAATAATGTAGAATTTTAGTCTAAAACATTTTTTTTTTAAAGCATTTTTATTTTTGTGGAATGAGACGGATTAAAATATACTTTAGTCAAGTGAAATGTTTAGTGTGTTTTAATTGTATTTGAGAGTGTTATTAAATAAGCCTGCGTAGCCTTTAATGACCAGCTGCTTTAGTCTCTTTCCATATGTCAGAAATGGTTTCCACACTCCCATTTTCGGACTGTAAAATCGAGTAATTAGATATCGCAGGAATAACACTTGTATATTTTACCATATACGGTGGAGGTTTTCTTAATAACACATGATGATCTGCAGCTAGCTTGGCTCAGTGAATAATCGCAATCTGCCAAACTACAACTCATCTATACAGCACTATATGGTGCATTGTCTTTTTCTCTATACCCACGTCTTCCTTCATCACAGTGATGACCTAATGCTCAGTGCATTGCGATGCCAAGGTTGGCGTATATTGGTATTAATTGATATAGCACCATCATATTCTACAGCACTTACTAACATCCTTTCCTGTTGCCTAAGGTCCTATAAAAATGGCATTTAATGCCATAATGTGTACATGTGCTCAGTAACAACATTTCCTTTGCACTATTTTTTTCTGGTGAATTAGCAAGGTAATTTATTTAGACTTAAAATCAAAGCTTAGATCTGCCTAGTCTAACTGAACCTTCAGTTTAAATTGGCTAAACACATTTCTGGTACATCATAGTCATGCAAAGTCTAAGTGTCCGTTCACACTACCGCGGCACGACTTCGGGGGCGACCTGTGAAGTTGCGTGCACCGCGACTTCGGCACGACTTGCACGGACTTCACATAATTGAAGTCAATGCAAGTCGCTCCAATGTCGCCCCGAAGTAATACAGGAACTATTTTCTAAGTCAGAGCAACTTGAGTTACTCCTATTAGAACAGTTCCAGTAGCACAGAATGGACCGCGACACGTCAGGCTGACAAGTCACCTGACAAGTCGCAGTAGTGTGAACCAGGACTTACAGTTCAGTTTCTTTAGATGGCATCATTCACCTGAATAGAAAAACCTGGCCCTTGCCAGCATACTGCAAAGAAAGACCTTTGCTCTCTGTGGAGAAGCAGTAGTCTCTCTGCAAAGGTTTGACATGCTAAAGCTCTGTACTCGGCAGGATATTTGAGATCTGCTGATTGTGCTGGCAGGGGAGAGGTTTCTCTATTCAGGCTGTGGCTTCTTTCTAAAAGCAAACAGACTTTAGGCCTTTGCTCACCTTTTGTTTTGACGGTCTGGAATGTATTTAGCTAACTGAAACAAAAAGTTCAGTGGGCATTATGCAGAGTTGGTAGGGTTACTAGAGTCATATGAAACTTACCTGGTCTCACAGCGCTTCAGTGTTCAGTCACATGACCTAAACATGGCATGTGGTCGTGTGGCCTGCAGCAGCTCTGCTTTTGGGGTCTCCCACCATCAGAATCTTCATGACTTTGACGGCAAACTCTACTGACATCAGTGATCTAGTGAATGATAACTGTAGCATTAAGAGTCAGAGAATGAATCGCAAAAAGAACTGGACATCTGCCAATACTGCCAAGGTAACTTACGCAGAAATGCATGCAGATATTGTGTGCGGGTGCTTGGGCTCATCTCCATGCAAATGCGCACGTGTGTGTGCATGCGCGCACAGGTTCGGGCTGTGACATGCAACTGCGCACGCCTGTGTGAGATGGCGCACACAATGCATGGTAGATATTGGCGCCCAATGGCCTATTTAAAGACAACAGTCTGGTCCACAGGTTGCTGGATTATCGTCATCCCCCATGTTCCTGTGCTCCTGTGTATGCTATTATTGGATTCCCAGTTACCGACCCGGCTCGTCTTTGACCTGGCTTGTCTCCATCCCTGGCTCTGACCCCCGGCTTGTCTACTGACTCTGCTGCTATCTGATTACCTGTGAATGACCTTGGCTTGCTCTTACTACTGGCCTGGCTCCTGCTTCCTTTCTCGTCCGGCTTTCAAGTATAGTCTGGTACTCCTAAGAGACACCTGCACTGCAGCTCATCTTGCTCGTTCAGCCATTATCTGGTGACATCATCTCAGCTCTTCAGGCAACTATAGCTGGCAACCCGTTCTTCTTTGGGGCGTAGCATCTTCTGTTATCAGTTTTAGGGGTGATCTGCACTCAGCTGTAAGGGGATCTCTCTTAGCACTCCAGGCTCTGACTAGGTACGTGACATAAGGTCATGTCACCCAGACACTGAAAACTGCAACAATTCTCTGTTATGGAGGACAGGTATGTTCATTCTGACTGTAAAGCTTCTACCCAGCTTCTCTAATGCCATACTAAAGAGACCATGTCATTTTCCTGCCAAAAAAAAAAATTACCAGTCTTGTTGCTGTCCATCATATTGTGATTGTATAAGCAGAACTAAAGGAGTTAATTTCCAATTGTACCTCAACGATGTTAGCATCTTCTCCTGTGTGCCCTTTTCATTGGCCGACTTGGGATGATTCTGGCCCACAGAGACCTGCCCAGCACCTTAAGCTGAGCTTTGCGTGTACAGCTCAGCTAACAGCACCAGAAAAGACAGCCAGCAGACAGGTATGGACATTTTAATGCAGTAGAGACTTTGCATGTCTCTTCTGCAAGAAAAACCTGCCTGCTCACTGTTTGTTACTGGGGAATCTCAGTTTCACTTTAAGACCCTTAAAGGACCCTGTCACAACTTCTGATTGGACCATGTAAGGGCTCGATGGTGGGGCCTTCTATCAGCCAATGGGGAGAAGGGTTAAGGACTTAAGCTGCTATCACAAGTGTTCTAAAGACCAAAAACAATGCAGCAGAAAATACCTATATTATATATACACATATGTAACCCAGAAGAAGTGCTAATGTTATATACATAGCTCCCAACTGTCCCTGATTTCGAGGGACTGTCCCTGATTTGGAACAAAGTCCCTCTGTCCCTTTTTCCTCCTCATTTGTCCCCCATTTTGGTCTGATCTGTATAGTTGTATATAAAATGCACTTTTTATCTTTAAAAAAAAAAAAAGTGTTTCACAGTGCTAAACCGTGTACGGGCCTTAATTCTCCTTTAGGGGGGCATGGCAGGGGGTGTTTTCCTATGCCTACATACTTTTGCTAATAGGTTTCTCTTGTTCTTAATGCAAAAAGTTAGAAGGTATGCATTAATAACCTATCATCTCCACATCATATAATCCATACACCATAACATTTAAAAATTTGTGAGTCCTCTTTGAAAAAAACTTGTAGTTAATAACAAGCTATAATAAAATGCTTCAGTCAATGGTTAGTGCCTTAGAAAAAGTGCCCTGTATACATAGCTCCCAATTGTCCCAGATTTGGAGGGACTATCCCTGATTTGAAACAACGTCCCTCTGTCCCTATTTCCTCCTTATTTGTCCCTGATTTTGGTATGATCTATAAAGTTGCATAAACAATGCACTTTTATCTCTTAAAAAAGTATTTCCCAGAGATAAACATTTTATCCAATTTCTAATCTGCTGCATTTATACATTTTATAGTCACTATAAAGGAATAGTAGCAGTAAAAAAAAAAAAAAAAAAAGCACTTGTACGTTTAACTAATCTTTTCTTTTTTTTTGTATAATTCTCCTTTAAGGGGGCATGGCAGGGCGTCTGCCCTTATTCCTACATACTTTTGCTAATAGTTGTCCCTCGTTTCCATCTCGAAAAGTTGAGGGGAATGCTCTATGTTATCCCCTCAAACATGCAATTCAGGAAAAAAAAAAAAAACAAGCGATCCACAGAGGAGAAATAATTGCACAACAGATTCATTCAAACTCTGAAAAGGACATCATAAAAGATGCAGACTCACTCACATGTTGCAGTGCCACATCCGGCACCCAATACTTCCAGCAAAAATGAGTTTCAGAACCTCTGCTGCTCTTAGAAACCGGAGCCGGCATGCAATTCTTTGTAAAGGATTTCCTTTATGTGGATCGTATGCTGACTGGTTTTTAAGACCAGTGGTGGTTACATAAGCCAGTCCTGCTGGAGATACTGCATGCCAGATGGGGCACCTTTGTAGTTCAGAAAGCAGCCTCTGTGAAATGTGTGACACAGCAGTGTCTATTCACAAGGCATAGGGACTACGTGTCACAGAATGCGAGAAAAAAGGGGGGAGAGGAATAAGAAAAATAAATACAGATACTATATGACAGCTGGCATGTGTATAACATAGGTATAACTATATAAATCAAAAAGTTATATATTAATATATTATTAAGCTAGCTGTTACATAAGGAGAAAAATGGGGTAAAGGAGGGGGGACGTTTGGGACTTTAGATGAGGTGTGCAAAAATAATACATGAACAGACAAATCGATAAAATTATTTAGACGGGTCTAGCATAATCCTATAAAAGAAATTTAATTGTATTGATCAACATACATAAAATGACATCATGGCGTAGCTAAAATGGTACAATAAATAAGTGGTATAATGACAGACCAAATATGTTAATACATAGAGGCTGACTGGTTGTAAACTGAAATGGAGTACTGTAGTCCATAAGCATAAAGGATCCAAAGGTATAAAACTAAAAGCTACACCACGAACAAGCTCTACGCGTTACCTGGAATACGTTCCACTTCCTCAGGAGTAGGTGCATCACATTGAGTCAAGCCTGATGTCAACATAAACATGTTGAGGAAACCAGAGATCCCTGGGGAATGTCTGGGTCGGGAACTGAAGAAACTGAATCCATGGTCACCAGGGCACACAAAAACTAGACAGATTAAAGACTTCAGAGTATTCCGGTGAAAACCCCGGATCGGCCTCTAACGCCATGTGGTGACCGCGAGTCCTCGTCACAGAATTCGAAGAAGTAAATGTGTGGGGATCAACACAAAGTAAGTTTACAAACTTCAAAAGTGTTGAGATTAATAGGAGTAGACTAGAAATATTTGAAATGCAATATGAAAACTAATATGTGTGTAGCGCTACCCCCACGGGAGCCACTTGGTAATTTGGGTTTTCTGTTTTCTGCTTTGATTCTAAGAAAATCCTCAGCCCCTCTGACATACATGGTGAATGAAAGTTACCTCAAGCACTTATAGGAACACAAGCATAGATACGTTTAACTCGGTTGTGAAGACCGTTTAGTGGTAAATGAACTCAATGTTTTGATACAGGTTTGAGTATAAATGAACACACAGAAGGTAGGTAGGTTCAGACACAGTCTGTCCGACAGTATATTCCCTATGCCAAAGTAACCTAGAATAGAGTTTTATACCACCAGACCGGGATTAACCCCTGAATCAGCAAAGTCAGCAATAAACAGTGCATATAAGCAATAACTGTAATGTGAATAATAATACTATAACTAGTCTAGTATATGTAATGATAATGCACCACTCGCACCACTGGGGTATGTGTTTTTACTAATATAGAAGGGTAAGCAGCTTGTTTCAAAAATACCCCTAGGGGTAAGTATGGAAATGAATGAATATATAAACAGCGCTAAATCCTCTTACTTGATGTCACTATGCCCAAATATTAATTATATGTATCATCCAATAAGCATCTGTACAAAAAATGTATATTAACTTCAAAATGATTATTAGGTAAAGTGCTTCTGATAGTGCTAACAACCAAAGTCAATTAGTACTTAACTATGTGCAGTATAACAAGTGCAGAAAATGCCAATATATAAAGTGCAATATGTGCCAACGAATAACACCAATGTTGTGCTAAAATTCAATAACATCAAAATATTTTAGCTGTTTGGATTATGGACCAAAAATAAGTGCAAATTACCAATGTGCAAAGCGCAATGTGTAGCAACAAATGTCACCAATAAGGTGCTTACATATTATAGCATTAGAGTTCTCAAGTGGTTTTAAATGGTAGTCCGTAACAATAAAAACTTAGTCCAGTGCAGAAAATAGTGCAAGAAAAAATTGTGAGTCCTTTATATGAAGGCTGAATCAGCTGGATCAAGTAGTTGTGCATGCACATTAACAATGGTGGTGTCACCCTCCACGTCACCACCAACAAATTGTGGTAAGGTAGCGCACTTCTCTCACTGGCAATTCAGAGCTCCGAGGGATGGATGGATAGATATTCTTATGCTTCACCTATTTGCACTCGTAGGGAGAAAAATAAAGAGGGCTCCTCATAGTGCCGTATGTTTAAAAACATTCCATCTTTATTAAAAAAGGTTTCTTCAAAGATAAAACATTCCACGCATATACAATAAAAATATATATATATATAAAAAAAGAAAATACTTATTGGATGATACATATATAACTAGTCTAGATTGCACTATAGGAGAATGGCTGGGATATGGTGCAATGTCCCCTGAGAGGTCCCTATTAGCATAAGCAATAAGTAAAAGTATCTCTGTAGTAGCTGTAAAGGAACAATCTTTAGTCCTAACTCTTCAGCCAGCTAGCATTGGGCCCGAGGTGTACCATTTGTGACAGAAGTCACTCTGGGGGGGGGGGGGGGGGGACTCGTGGAACCCAGCTTACCTTAGAGAGGTCGGGAAACTATTGTTTCAGCTCCCCAGACCCCTCTTATGTGTAAGTCACCCTGTGTCTATTAGGGCACAGGGTGATCGAGAAAATGATGGACAACTACTTAATGGACACTGAGAATATGGTTTGGATTACTTCAAATGGGACAGTAATATTTATCCACAATACCCCTCAAGAAATCTATAATACATTAATTCCACTGTATCAGAATGATGGAAAATTGTATGAGCTTTGCCTCATAGACTATTGTAGGTAGGAGCCGGACAATCTGATACTGGGGTCTCCTGCTATTGTCTGTTTGAGTGCCGGTTCACACTAGTGCGGCTGCGGCGATCGCATGTAATATCGGAGCGCACTGCTCCTTCATTACATGCAATTGGATGTGCAGTGCGAATTCAGCCATACACTTTGTATGGCTAAATTCGCACTGCACCCGCACAAAAGTCGCACATGACCCTTTTTTTCAGCCGCATCAGGATCGGGTCGCACAGTGGTTCACACTTGTGCGATCCGATCCTGTGCGAACTGTCAGATCGCACTGCGATATGCGATCAAACTGGGGGTGTCGTTAACATTTAATTGACACCCCCTGCGTATCGCATATGGCAGTGTGAACTGCCAGATGTGCGTTTGCGATGCGGGAACAGGCTGCAAATTCGCAGCCTTCCCGCATCGCACAAGTGTGACCCGGCACTAAAAGGATGTTCTGCATTTATACTTAGGATGTATTTTGATTTATTGTTTATTTACGGCAGTTCAGCCACCCAGGCTGGTTTAAGTGCTGAGTTAGTTAGCATGTTAGGTATATCATTGTCAGTTAGTAGTTGCTAGAGGGGGGAGTTAACTGTATTGTGAATTGTGCAAATTCATATACCTATTGTCTACTGTCTGGATGTGTTTATACTTGTAATAATGTGTATTGCACTTTATGAGCTTGATGCCGGCAGTCTGACCTGGAGTGAGATCCTGATTAATCAAAGCATTGTCTAGGTGTGGATTCCCATTCATTCATATTGTTTCTGTCTGTTGACTAATTTGATTAACTCTATGATGGAATTAGCCTTGTGTCAGTTGTACCTCGTTATCTAAACCACTGTTTATATATAAAGTAAATATCTGGGTTTCTCATGTGGTTGTTGTTTAGCTATGGTAATTAAATTCCTGTGTGCAGTTTGTATTTTTAGGGTATTATAATCAGGATTGGACTGTCCTCCTGTGGGGTATGTATTCTGTTTGAGTGTGTTCAATAAAGAGTTCCAGAATTGCAGCTAAAACGAGTTCTGCCTAGATCTTGGTTGCAATACACGGCTATAATATCTGATATCTATGTTCAAGATGGAAGAAAACGGTAAACTGACGGAAGCACTCAAGCACAGTGTGGGTCGGATTCCATCTCACCATTGGTGAGAATAGTTCCAGATGAGCCTGGGGGCAGCAATAGGGCAATCAGATAGCTGTATGGTCAGTTCCTAAAGTGATTGATCTCTCTCTCTCTCTCTAGCAGCAGATACTAAATTCCCAGCAGCTCATCAGTCCTAGCGATATTGCAGTTCACCATCCAGTCACACACAGTGATTAGTCCACTCTCTGCTCTGCACCCAGAAGACTCTGGCTGTCGGCATACCTGGACTCAGCACTCCAGATCCTGCTCAGGCCTCCGTTATACAGCAGTGGTGGTGATTCACACTGAACAGCGATGTGCACTCTCTGGGCTCACTAATGGCAAGGGCAAGCTGTGTCCTGTACAGCCTAAAAAAATGCAGCTCTATTCTATCCTCCTGGCAATCTCCCTCTGGTAAATGCTGTTCAAAAAGCTCTTGATTACAGTACAGTCTCTCTCCTCTGAACTACAGTTCCCACAGTGCAGTGCTGCCTGACTCAGTCTATTGAACACTTTCTGCTCAGCAGTTCCCTCCTCTTACTGATATAACTTTAGGTGTTAGAGTCAAGTTTGGGTCAAGTGGACCTTTCCCCTTTTTACTACATATTCCAGAAGGGGCAGGGGAGAAAAAGAAGGTATGCAAAGAATGAAATTAACTACAGTATCTCACAAAAGTGAGTACACCCCTCACATTTTTGTAAATATTTTATTATATCTTTTCATGTGATAACACTGACATGGCGCTGGTAGATGTTAGAGACCTTTCGCTCCTCCACAGATGCTCAATAGGGTTTAGGTTTGGAGACATGTTTGACCAGTCCATCACCTTTACCCTCAGCTTCTTTAGCAAGGCGGTGGTTGTCTTGGAGGTGTGTTTTGGGTCTTTATCATGTAGGAATACTGCCCTGCGGCCCGAAGAGAGGGGATCATGCTCTGCTTCAGTATGTCACAGTACATGTTGGCATTCATGGTTCCCTCAATGAACTGTACCTCCCCAGTGCCGGCAGCACTCATGCAGCCCCAGACCATGACACTCCCACCACCATGCTTGACTGTAGGTAAGACACCCTTGTCTTTGTACTCCTCACCTGGTTGCTGCCACACACGCTTGACACCATCTGAACCAACTAAGTTTATCTTGGGCTCATCAGACCACTAGATATGGTTCCAGTAATCCATGTCCTTAGTCTACTTGTCTTCAGCAAACTGTTTGCGGGCTTTCTTGTGCATTACCTTTAGAAGAGCTTCCTTCTGGGATGACAGCTTTGCAGACCAATTTAATGCAGTGTGCAGCGTATGTACCGAGTACTGACAGCTGACCCCCCACCCCCTTCAATCTCTACAGCAATGCTGGCAGCACTCATACATATATTTCCCAAAGACAACATCTGAATTTGACGCTGAGCATGTGCACTCAACTCCTTTGGTCCACCATGGCGAGGCCTGTTCTGAGTGGAACCTGTCCTGTTAAACGCTGTATGGTCCTCGCCACTGTGCTGCAGCTCAGTTTCAGGGACTTGGCAATTTTCATATAGCCTAGGCCATCTTTATGTAGAGCAACAATTCTTTTTTTCAGATCCTCAGAGAGTTCTTTGCCATGAAGTGCCATGTCGAAATTCCAGTGACCAGTATGAGAGAGTGAGAGCGATAACACCAAATTTAACACACCTGCTCCCCATTCACACCTGAGACTGTCCAGTGGTGTACTTAGGTTTTGTGCTGCCCTAGGCCTGACCAAACTTGGGCACCCCCTAATTTAAATAGAACCCACCCCTTCCTGTAAAGACCACACCCCTTCCTGTTTATGACCCGCCCTGTCAACTGTAAACCACAGACCACAACCACAGTCTATCAGTGCCCATAAGTTCAGCCTCATCAGCACCCATCAATGCAGCCTCATTACTGCCCATCAGTGCAGCCTCATTACTGCCCATCAGTGCAGCATATCAGTGCGGCCTCATCAGAGGCCATCAGTAAAGCCACATCAGTGGCCACCAGTGCATCATATCAGTGCCCATCAGTGCTGCCTTATCAGTGCAGCTTATCAGTGCCATCTCATAAGAGGCCATCAGCACAGCCTCATCAGTGGCCATCAGGGTACCCATCAGTGAAACATATCAGTGCCCATTAGGGCAGAATATCAGTGCTGCCTTATCATTGCTGCCTCTTTAGTGCCCATCAGTGCAGTTTATAAGTACACACCACTGCCGCCTCATCAGTGGCCATCAGAGCAGCATATTAGTGCTAATCAGTGCAGCCTATTAGCGCATCTCAGTGCAGTATATCAGTGCCCATCAGTGCAGCATGTCTGTGCTGCCTTATCAGTGCAGCCCCATCAGTGCATCTTATTAGTGCCACCTCATCAGTGGCCATCAGTGCAGCCTTATCAGCGTCCATTAGTACAGTCTCATGTCACGGGATTAGTAAGATTACTCCTTTCGTATAAGAAATTTGGACTTGTGTTTGCTGCCATTGATTGTAATCATAGGATTATTTCACTTATTTGTATAATGACTAGGAAGTCTATTGTCATTATATAAATATGTAAAATAATCAGTGGCAGCAAACACAAGTCCAAATATCCTAAAAGAAAGGAGTAATCTTACGAATCTAGTGACATATTACGATAGCACATATGAAGCGAGCAGGTCCAAAATATTATTGCAATCATATACAGTTGAAAGTCTTAATTGTATATGATGCAATTCATTATGCTCGCTCAAGGACAAGGATGTTTAAGGAAATTATATTATTGACATAATGCCTGCCATACCTGGGGATGGGGGAGGGTAGGTGGAGCATTAGGCTGCAGTGCCACACTTATTAGCATTGGCGGCCGTCAGGCCAGTTGTATTAAGCGTGGTCGGTGGCCTGCGGTCTGTCCGTATGTCCACCCTGGCCGGTATTATCATACTGGCAGGTAGCAGTGTGACTGCTTTACCGGGGTGCCAGACTGACTTGCCTCCTGGACCCTGCCCTCCGGCCCAATTTGTTCCATAAGACTGGCACTGGGGACCCTTTTCGTGCAGGAGCCAGGAGGAGGTGAATCTGTAGATCACTTACTGCCATGCCCTTGCTTGTGATGGTGACCTGCAGTACAGACCTGGGCTGCAGCTGCTCTCTGTAGCTGATGACTTGGGTTGCTGAACTGGTTATGTATATCAGCAAGAGGAGAGAGCTACTGAGCAGGAAGAATTGCAGTACAGACCTGGGCTGAAGCTGCTCTCTGTAGCTGATGACTTGGGGTGCTGAACTGGTTATATCAGCAAGAGGAGAAAGCTAATGAGCAGGAAGAATTGCAGTACAGACCTGGGCCTGCAGTATTAAACCAGGGCAAAGCAGACTTGGGTGTTTTCAGACCTTACACCTGTAACCCCCTCCCACTGTTAGTACAATTTGGCCACACCCAACATTTGAATTGTGAATACCGCTATTATCTCCACCGCCTGCTCCATCCCTGTCCCACCCCAAAACAACATGGCCAGTAGGTGTCCCCTTATTTATTTTTGAAAATCTGAGCACCTTATTGCAGAAGAGACATATAACATCCTGCCTGCGTGCAGTCTTCCTTAAATGTGCACTGAATTGGCTATGACAACCTTTTAGGTCACACTGCAGGAATAAAAGCAAGTCTCCGAATAGTGGCTGTAAACTTCCCTTTATTAAGACATTTGAAGTAATAATGTTTCTCATAGTTCTCTAGTTTCTAGGATTTGTTCTGACAGCTGAATACCTGGGCCTCACTTGCATATAGTTATAAAAGGACCTTTTAAAACTTCCCATGTTGCCCTTGCTCCTCAAATTTAAAGATTTGCTAACATTTTTGGCCCTGACAATATCTCTGGTTTTCTGTACTGGTTCATCATGTCATGAAGTCCCATCTTTAATGTCTTCTATGTTAAACTTTTTCCTATTAATGGCCCACTAAGCAGAATTTATAAGATGGTTTATGTAAAAGAGGCTTTATATTAATGGATAAATATGTAAAGTTATGCAAACTGTCAGAACAATAGATCTTGGTGAAATTTTTGAATGCACAACTTCCTCTCTAGTAAGCCTGCCCTTGAAGACTACAGTGACGCAAATAGTGCAATCAGCTACACAGCCCTGCTATTGGCACTAGACAACAAAAAAGTGCAATATACATGAATTGTGTGACTTCTTATGCTCGTCCTCAACATTCTTCAAGAGTTCAACAAATGCAGCCCGCTCAGCACTGTCATTGTCAACCTCTGAAATTCTAATTGTTTCTTTAGATGCTGATACAGCCTGCAAACTTAAAGTATATCTTATCTCAGGCACTGAAAAATAAATAAAATACTTTACCTTTAAAGTCCAAATAATCTGGTACTGATGGTGTTTTGGCCAGTGAGGGAGAAACAATGGAGAAGCACTTTGCTGTCTCCTCCATACATAGAAGCAGGTGAGTGGCTGACTTAGTGGTCATGTCACTGGCGAGTTGTTACCAGACATACTGTGTACAGTATCTGGTGTGTCCAAGCCATAGCCGAGAGCTTGGCCAGGAAGCACATCCTAATGACACAAACTGCATGGATGTCATGTTGGTCAGTGAACCCCTAAAGTTAGGCTGTATTTGGGCATTTTAGCAGCCCCCCCTAATAATGTCCTTGAGTTCAGAGGGTAGCATTCAGTATTAGATGCTATTAGGCTCAATGAGCCAATTAAAAATAAACCTTGGGCTGCAGAATTAAATGAGCTGGGGTGTAAGACTATAGTGAATTGCCTATTTACTCACCATACTCATACCCTATAACCCTATTTCCAACAACTCCCTGGGTTCCTAAACATGCCCAGAGAAGATAAGTTCCTCAGCTTACCTCTATCAGTAGCTCATAGTGGTTAAACCCAGTGGAGCAAAAGTAGCTGAGCAAGTAATCTGCAGCCAGGTGACAGACCCTTTACTGTCAGAACCAGTGTGCGGGCAGCTAGGACGGAGCCTAATAGCACACAACTTCTTCGGAATACTCAGCTACTATGGAAAGCCCCACCTTAATTCCTTATAGTACATCAGTTCCAGGGGGTGTGCATTTGTCCTTAGATCTTGAATTCCCCCAGATGTTTGTCTGTGTGAGCACTACCCTCGACTTTACTGAGTGAGATTTTGTTTATGAGGATAATCACAGTTAGCTGTGTGTGTTCTGAACTGATGTACTGAACTTCTTTACTGAAGTAGTGATTCTTAGCTAACTTCTCTGTGGCCATAGAGTTTAATAGAGAGTAAATTGTAAAGTCCATATTTTTTGCAGCTTTCATAAATTGATTTGTATTATTCTGTAGAGTATGCATGCTCTTTGTCATAATAAACTGGGTTCACATTATTGCTTCTAACTTTGCCCTGTTTTGTAAATGGCAGATTACAATTTTTCTCTCTCTGATCATTTGCCTGATTACCTATTCTGCTAAAGGACGATGTCTCCTGGCAGACATGGCTCCTTAGGCCATGCCTATGTGGCCCAGGTCCCAGTTTGGCCCTGTACAGAAGCACAAACCCTGTCTTATTTGTCAATAAATATACTATTTTGATATTGTGCATTTAGCTATTTGCCTGGAGTTCTGCTGCAAAACACATTTAACCAACTTTCAGTCTGGTTTAAGATGTTATTTAAAAACAATTGGATAAGCTACTTGCCTTATTTCAATTACTCGGCTAAGAATGGAGCGTGAGAAAAACACTGGCTGCAGCTGCTCTCTGTAGCTGATGCCTTGGGGTGCTGAACTGGTTAACAGCTATATCAGCAAGAGGAGAAAGCTACTGAGCAGGAAGAATTCAATCAATTGAGTCTGGCAGCACTGCACTGTGGGATCTGTAGTCAAGAAAAGAGAGACTCTACTGTAATCAAGAGCTTTTTAAGCTGCATTTTCCATTGGTGGGGGGTTGCCAGGTGGAGGGGAAACAGCTGCAATTTCTCAGGCTGTTCAGGACACAGCTTTCTCTTGCCACGAGGGACCCTGGAGAGTGTACATTGCTGTCCAGTATGCACCACCACTGTTACATAATGGTGGCCTAAGCAGGATTCCAGGTGCGCCAACAGCTGTGACCGGATAGTGAGCTTCAATATCATTGGGACTTATGAGCTGCTGCTGTGGGGATTTACTATCTGCTGCTAGGGAGAATAAGCCCTTTTGGAACTGACTATATAGCAATCTACTATTGCTGTCCCCAGGCTCGAATGGGACTATTCGCAAGTGCAGTTGTCTGAAGAGTTAGGACTAAAGACTGCCCCTTTACAGTTGTTACAAAGAGACCTTTACTTACTGCTTATGCTAAGAGGTACCTATTTGTAATATTATTACTCACATTTTAGTTAATGCTTATATAAACTGTTTAGTGTTGACTGCTGAATAATACCTTTATCCCAGTCTAGTGGTATGGAAGTTCTAAGTTACCTTGGCATAGTGATTATACTGTCAAGTGAACTGTGCTTGAACCTACCTTCTGTGTGTTAATTTATGCTTAAATCAACAGTTATTCTAACCCATGTCAATATACTGAATTCATTTACCACTAAACATCTTCCGTCTATTTCCTGGTACTAACTTATAAACATTTTAAAGGTATCATAGTCAAGTCAGTGCATTTGATGTCACCACCAGGCTGTGTGGAGACCCTGTCGTGAAAAGGCAGTTTACTTTTATAAGGATAAAGGACAGGAGTGTTTCTGCTAGAAGGGTCCTCAAAGGCTCTGTAAATTCATGGGGTCATCCAAGGTGAGAACTTAAAGGGGGCACTAGAGCAGCACTTGGAAGAGAGAAGCAGGCTCCAGGGAATAGATGTACACAAAAGGTGCTTATAAGTGTAGTAGTTCAGCAATTTTAATGTAATACAATGGTTAAAAAAAAAAAAAAAAAAAATGTACAGAATGTAGTAGTTAATCAGGCAATGGTTAAAAAAAAAAAAAAAAATGTACAGAATGTAGTAGTTAATCAGGCGTGTCACCACCCCCATCCTGACGTCACTTCCGGTGCTTGCATTCCTTGCGGCCCCTGTGTGTCCCACAGTGGTTTTGGAAGTGCGGCATCCATCTTGCTACCACAGACCTTCTGTTGCTGCAGCTGCTGGTTGGCACAGAGACGCGAAATAGCATGCCAATAGCACTAAACTTATTGATGAACCTGATTAACGACTACATTCTGTGAGTGATCCATTGAAGAGAAGGTTGTGATATCTGGAATTCACAAGTGGCTGGCCACACATACAGTACATATTTAAGGACTTTTTTTGGTTCACCATTTGGGACTCTTTTTTTAAGAGACTGTTTTAGTTGCACCGCATCATTATTTGTATTACAGTTAAAGGTGTCCACACATGTGTTCCTATAAGTTACCAAGCAGCTTCTTTGTGAGTAGCACAATATACAGTGTATATATATATATATATATATATATAGATATATATCTATATCTATATCTATCTCTCTCTCTCTCTATATATATATATATATATATATATATATATATATACACATACAGTGCCTTGCGAAAGGTATTCGGCCCCCTTGAACTTTTAGACCTTTTCAGCCACATTTCAGGCTTCAAACATAAACATATAAAACTGTAATTTTTTGTGACGAATCAACAACAAGTGTGACACAATCATGAAGTGGAACGAAATTTATTGGACATTTCAAACTTTTTTAACAAATAAAAAAACTGAAAAATTGGGCATGCAAAATTATTCAGCCCCCCTAAGTTAATACTTTGTAGCGCCACCTTTTGCTGCGATTACAGCTGTAAGTCGCTTGGGATATGTCTCTATCAGTTTTGCACATCGAGAGACTGAAATTTTTGCCCATTCCTCCTTACAAAACAGCTGGAGCTCAGTGAAGTTGGATGGAGAGCGTTTGCGAACAGCAGTTTTCAGTTCTTTCCACAGATTCTCGATTGTATTTAGGTCTGGACTTTGACTTGGCCATTCTAACACCTGGATATGTTTATTTGTGAACCATTCCATTGTAGATTTTGCTTTATATTTTGGATCATTGTCTTGTTGGAAGACAAATCTCCGTCCCAGTCTCAGGTCTTTTGCAGACTCCATCAGGTTTTCTTCCAGAATGGTCCTGTATTTGGCTCCATCCAACTTCCCATCAATTTTAACCAACTTCCCTGTCCCTGCTGAAGAAAAGCAGGCCCAAACCATGATGCTGCCACCACCATGTTTGACAGTGGGGATGGTGTGTTCAGGGTGATGAGCTGTGTTGCTTTTACGCCAAACATAACGTTTTGCATTGTTGCCAAAAAGTTCAATTTTGTTTTCATCTGACCAGAGCACCTTCTTCCACATGTTTGGTGTGTCTCCCAGGTGGCTTGTGGCAAACTTTAAATGACACTTTTTATGGATATCTTTAAAGCGGAGTTCCGGGCACAAAAACGATATTTTTCTTTTGTGCCCCTCCGCTAGTTCGACATTTCCTGAAAAGGAATTGGATAGTTTTTTTTTTTTTTTTTGTTTACTCACCTTTTAATTGAAGATTGTAAATACTGACCTCAGAGTACTTCTTCCCTCGGCGCCGCGGCTCACCCCGTCACTTCCTGTCTCGCTATGATTCCTGGAAGCTGAACGTCATCGCTCCCAGGAATCAATGCGACGGCACCGGCCCCGCTCGTCACTTCCGGGCGACGCCGCATTCCCCTGCTAAACAGCTTCTGGGCATGCCCAGAAGCTGTGGAGGAATGCGGCGCCGCACCGGAAGTGACGAGAGGGGCCGGTGCAGGCGCATTCTGGGACAAGAAGACGCGGAAGAAGACACAGAAGAGGACCGCGCCGGCTTCAGCTGCCCACAACAGAGATGGAAACGCTGTGGAAGAAATTTTATAAGTAAGTATTTCTTCTAAAAGGTAAGTGCGAACCGGGACAGATCAGAGGCTAGCCATTGTGGAATGTGCTAGCCCTGACTGTCCCGGGGGTATGTTTATTAAAAAATGACTTCTGTGCCCGGAACTCCACTTTAAGAAATGGCTTTCTTCTTGCCACTCTTCCATAAAGGCCAGATTTGTGCAGTATACGACTGATTGTTGTCCTATGGACAGAGTCTCCCACCTTAGCTGTAGATCTCTGCAGTTCATCCAGAGTGATCACGGGCCTCTTGGCTGCATCTCTGATCAGTCTTCTCCTTGTAGGAGCTGAAAGTTTACAGGGACGGCCAGGTCTTCGTAGATTTGCAGTGGTCTGATACTCCTTCCATTTCAATATTATCGCTTGCACAGTGCTCCTTGGGATGTTTAAAGCTTGGGAAATCTTTTTGTATCCAAATCCGGCTTTAAACTTCTCCACAACAGTATCTCGGACCTGCCTGGTGTGTTCCTTGTTCTTCATGATGCTCTTTGCGCTTTAAACAGACCTCTGAGACTATCACAGTGCAGGTGCATTTATACGTAGACTTGATTACACACAGATGGATTCTATTTATCATCATTAGTCATTTAGGTCAACATTGGATCATTCAGAGATCCTCACTGAACTTCTGGAGAGAGTTTGCTGCACTGAAAGTAAAGGGGCTGAATAATTTTGCACGCCCAATTTTTCAGTTTTTTATTTGTTAATAAAGTTTGAAATATCCAATAAATTTCGTTCCACTTCATGATTGTGTCCCACTTGTTGCTGATTCTTCACAAAAAATTACAGTTTTATATCTTTATGTTTGAAGCCTGAAATGTGGCAAAAGGTCGCAAAGTTCAAGGGGGCCGATACTTTCGCAAGGCACTGTATATATATATATACTGTAAAAATACACACACATGCAGCATAATCAGATCAATGTAGATCATGCTTTAATAGGGTCATAAAAATAAAATAGTAATAGCATTGTACATGCTATTACTTCTACTACTTCTGTGGTCCATGTACTTCTTTAGTACCCTGTCACTTTTCACTTTTTACCTCTACATTCACTTTATGGGTAATTTTCCCTGGTGTTTTTTTTCTCTGGCATGGGGATTCCATTGTATCTCACCCTTACTAGACAATCATTTATAGCTATATATCGGCTTTATACCTTACGATTTTACTATTCTATTATTATTCTAGAATTCTATTTGGATGATTAGTTGCGATATCTGTGATCCCTATATGAGGATTTATATGATCAACGTAGTTATCACATACTCAAATGATGTGTGCAGGCTTTGCCTCCTCAGCTCCCGTGTCAGGCATACCTTCAGATGATGCGCTTACACATTCTGTGACAACGATTGGAACCCATTTGTGAGTTACAATTTTATAACGGTTTAGATTTACATAGTTGTTATATATATATATATATATATATATATATATATATATATATATATATATAGGTTTTCGTTTCATATATACATATTATATCTTCTTTAGATACATGAATTGCACCTGCTCCTGATGAAGTGTTTACTCACGAAATGCGTTGAGCCCCTTAGGAAGCAAACTCATTGAACCATCTTCTATTTTATTATGTACGTAATGGCATTGTTGTTCCAACTATCTGTGTATATCATGTACACTTATGTTTTTATTCAATATGAATACATGCATATCATTATTCATTCATTAGTGCTGTTGTTTTACTTTATCACCCATGTATTATCCATACCCTCTCATTTTACCCTCTATGTACAACGCTATTACTATTTTATTTTTTTGACCCTTTTTATGACCCTATTAAAGCATGATCTACATTGATCTAAATTCTTCATTTTTTGGATGTGTCTCTATTGATTTTAGTCACAGAGGATCACACACCTCACCTAAAGTCCCAAACTTTTTTTATTGTTATCTTTTCACTACTTGGCTCAGTCAATGATCAGTCCAGGGGTTTGTAGTTGTTGTTGGTTTTTTTGAATAGGGAAGGGAATAGTGGGATACTCCAGATTAACGATTCACAGGATATGAGCACTCCTATCTGATGATGCAGCCAGGCTGCTGATTCACTCTGCCACTAAGTGAATGTAGATTAAGTGTCTATCCAGAAGACTTGATGAACTAATTTTCTCCTAGTATCCCCTTTCACTTAAAACACTGACACCCGTCCTCTGACTATCCTACTCCAGGGTGGCCCCCCTCAGGTCAGGCCCCTTGACCCAATCCCCTGTACTCAAGATACTGTTTTTTGAGGGTCTCCAGTGTCTCTTCCCCTTTAGTCAGTTCTCCTGAACCTCTGGGTTTAGTTCCATTGCTTTGATCCCCAGGCCGACCCCCTGCAACCATGTGCCACCACTACAGAGGAGGAGGCAGCCGCCACCCTCCCTCGGGGACTCTGCTCACCAGCCAAAGACCCCACAGCACATGTGCTCCTGGCTTTTATTCATTGTCCCTTAATGTACCGAGACAACCGGTCTCTGCCAATCACTGGGACTGTATCAAAGCCTGCATACCCATTGGTCAGGTTTCCTCCCACTGCCCAACATGCCTCCTTATTTGGATCAGTGTGAAACACTATCTAGACCCAATGAATCACACACTGAGCATACAGAGAAGACCTAACTCACAGATCCTGCTCTCTGGTAGGCATAAAGCAATATAGATTTTCCTGCTGCTCCTCTGATAGGCAGACAGAGCCAAAAACTATACTCTCTCACTAGCACCTACCCAGGAGGGTGCTACACACACATATATATATATATAAACATATATATATATATATATATATACTGTGTGTATGTATATATATATATATATATATATATATATATATATTTTTTTTTTTAGCTACTTTCATGGAAATATTTACACTGCAATACCCTACTACACCTATCTCATATATTAATTTCACAATCATATATAAACATTTGCTGAATGCAAATAAACCAACATAGCATTAAGCTAAACAACTGAAGCTACCTAAATGTCAAATATCTAACCTAATGCACATACATTTAGATGTCAATAACCCCTCTACCTCCTTTGACCCTTTAAGTGGATCTTAACACCAGAAGGAGTTCCTGTTCATGTTGTAATCAATATGATTATATACAAGAAAGCAAAATAAACACTGTGCTTATAGGAGGAGCTGCTAGCGCCTGAAATAATAGTACCTATTCCAAATAACAATAACCAATACAGTATGGTGCAGCGATAATCACGGAAGATATATAACAAGTAACTATATAGCCACATAATATGTCCATGTGTGCAGTATATAAAAAGTCCACCGGGAATAGCAGATGACAGCAAAGGAAAAATTCCACACAGGTAAAAGATGTGCCAAAGAGTCACAGAAGATAAAGAAGATGCACCCAAAGTGATTCAATTGGCTCCTTATCAGATCCCACTCACCACCAAATTATAGGTGGTTAAGCGCATCACTATAGCGATCAGAAGATCGGGGGTTAAAGGCCGTATCCAGGACTGGAGCCCTCAATAGAACCGGACAGACCAAACAGCTGTGGAGCAAAGACTCCTCAACTTACATCCTCCTCAGTATGTATGGGAAAAGTAAAAAGAAATGCTACCATAGTGCACTAAACGTTATTAAAACTTTTATTGAGTAAGGTAATAAAATTGAACACTCACATTCTGAAGATGAAAAATCAGCATATAAAAAGGCAGCATCCAACACTTGCTGTGGTGTTCCCCCGGCTTGTAGGCGGAGATGTCTTCTGGGGACCAACCCCCAGAAGACGTCATATGTGACGAAACATGTAGGGAGTGGTTTCCTGACAGCGCATGACAGTACGGCTCTCGGCTCTTGGCATAGAGCCGAGTTTTACCCACCCCGTCTCTGCCTACAAGCCAGGGGATCACGGACGAGTGACGATTGAACTGGAAACATGTGACAGGCTAAACTAATAGATCAGGCCCTCCTGATAAGCAGACAGGGCCACAAATATCCTTTTCCTAGCACATACCTAGGAGGGTGCTACACATGGGAAAACATTTGCAAATGTATGCAAATGTATGTGGATGGAAGTGAACAAGCATGTTGGGTTCGTGTGAAACGCACCTAGCATTTATGCTGTTGTATCCTGTCCATGTTTGGCATATGTGAATAAAGGATTTTACTTCGAGCTCCTGGTGGTGATTTGTCTTCTATATCTGCGACTGCAAGGTGGTGAGCCGGGGCCGGCACTCACATTGGATGGCTGACCATTTATTCACCTGAGTGGTGCATACACTCTTTGACATGTGGATTCCACACTGCCATGTCAAGACACCTTTAAAGCGGAACTAAACTCTCTCAATCAACATTAATGGAAAGGTTTGGGGTATGTAAAAAAATGAACATACTTCCTCACCTCCATTCTGCAGCATTGATCTGATGCTGCCACTGTACCCCTCCCTCTGTAACCTGAAAACTGAGTGATCACATGACTGCAGATTGCTTAGTTTCCATTCAGCTCTGAGTAGAGAATCTCAGTGCAATGGGGCATGAGGCTGGGTAGAGCGGCTGGCTCGAACTCTCAGCCTCGCTCTGTGAGACAGCTGCCGATCAGACATCAGGATTAGGGATGATCGAACTTTTGAAAAGTTCGGTTCGGCCAGAACATCCGAACTTCCTGAAAGTTCGGTCCGGATTTCAGAACCCCATTGAAATCAATGGGACCCGAACTTCGGTAATCAAAAAACACAATTTTTAAGCCCCAAAACCCAATAAATGCCCCTAAAAAGTGCCTAGGGTTCTGGGTCATGCCCCATTAACTATTAATCACACAAAAAAAATTCTTAAAAATTGTCATTTTTGATAAAAAAGCCAATTATTGAAAAAATAAAAAAAAATAAAAAAGATTTTTTGATTTTGATCACACATATATATGGCTAGGTGTGTATATACATATAAGTATGTGTGTATATACACCACTACACACAAGTTCAGATGTTTTGCCTGCCTCAAAAGAACCCCAAAAAATGCCCAAAAAAAACGCTAGCGTCAAAAAAAAACGTCCAGGTGTGTTGTTGCAGGCATTTTTGGGGGTTTTGGAGGCAGGCAAAACATCTGAACTTGTGCACAGTACCACTATACACAAGTTCAGATGTTTTTCCTGACTGCAAAGAACCCCAAAAAATGCCTTCTATTAAACCGGCAAGGTGCTGTGAAAAGCGAGAAGCCATACTCCAGATCTATAATTGCACTAATACAAACAATCCTATTTTTTTTATGGTTCTGGACATGCTACAGAGCTGAAACTTCACAGGTACACATTTTAGACCCACCAGACACAAAATCACACAAAAAAAGTTCTTAAAAATTGTCATTTTTGATAGAGAGCCAATTATTTAAAAAATTTAAAAAAATTAAAAAAAAAAAAAAAAATTCTTTGGATTTAGTGTCTGGGGGGTCTAAAAAGTGTACCTGTGAAGTTTCAGCTCTGTAGTATATCCAGAAACAGAAAAAAAGATTATTTTTCAGTAGAGCAGGGATGGTGGGACCCCGCTTTTACACTTATATGATTTTTTTGGGGGGTTCTGGAAATGCTACAGAGCTGAAACTTCACAGGTACACCTTTTAGACCCCCCAGACACAAAATCACACAAAAAAAGTTCTTAAAAATTGTCATTTTTGATAGAGAGCCAATTATTGAAAAAAAAAATGCCTGCAACAACACACCTGGGCGTTTTTTTTTTTTTTTTGACGCTAGCGTTTTTTGGGCATTTTTTTGGGTTCTTTGGAGGCAGGCAAAACATCTGAACTTGTGTATAGTGGTGTATATACACACATACTTATATGTATATACACACCTAGACATATATAGGTGTGATAGGAGCAGAAATATATTGGTGTTAATTATTTCATTAGCGCAAGTAGTTTTTTCTGCTCCTTTCACACCTGTATATGTGCAGGTGTATATATACAGACATTGGTGTGCATATATACCCCCTATACACATGTTCAGATGTCATTTCTGACTCCAAACATGTGCTCAAAAAAGCACTAGCAACGCCTGCAGCCAAAAATGCTGACTGGTGAGAAGCCATATCCCTGAAGCGAAAGTCACCTAAGAGAAAATAGCTTTTCTCTATTGCGGTCACCCTGCTATGGAAGGGTTTGGTCACCCTACCATAGCAGTCAGTGTCAGTTCACCCTACACTACAATACGGTCACCCTGACACTTCATACTTTCCCTACAGAAACTACATTTTTGAAGCTAACTTAAGTGTAAAGGAGCACTCTAACTACACTAGATATCCCTTTCCTCACACTAATAAATGCTAAATGACACTTTTAAAGTAAAATTAACAGAACTGCTTCCACTCTCTTCCATGTCCCTGTATAACAATGCTAGGAATTTGGCGGGGCTATCTTATATACTGGGGGGTGTATTCACTAATGATTGGTCTAGGGACCCCCTAGTCACTCCAATCACATTCCTAGCATTCTTCTGCCCCCTCAATTGGCTTTTGCTAATGGTTCTGGTCCAATCACGGGCTTTTAAAGCCAATTTCCTGTCCCATTGCATTATGGTCGGTTCTGGTTGCCGAATTCCGAACTTTTTGGACAAAAAGTTCTAAATTCGGCCGAACCTCGAACACCCAATGTTCGGGCCGAACCGATGGTGGACCCGAACCGTTCGATCATCCCTAATCAGGATGGATCCCGACAATATGGTTGGGGCCTGGAGCGGCTCTGCGACGACAGCCGTCAGATTGTGGGTCACAGGAGAGCACAAGTAAATGTACTTCTGTGACCCACAAGAGAAGTCTAGCCAAAAACACTTTGGCTGTTCTTCTAACTATTTTTAATCCTTATGCTGCTAGCATTAGTAAATAGATAGGAAGATATAAATGTATTGTTTTTAAACATGTTTTTTACATTTCTGCAGTTGTTTCCTGGTTTCTGGCCTAGGCCAAAATTAATACCACACATCCCAGGAGTTGTCCTCAGCACTAGTTTTTCTATTTTATCTAAAGGGGGGGGGGATTTTTCAGCTAAGTACACCCTCCAACATGCATGCCTGAGATAAGGGCAGATGGATTCCAGGAAGTAAATGCTATGTAAATCCTCTGCCCTTACTCAAGATGGCCACAACTTTTAATATGCTAGGGGGATGTTCTTCAAAATGATTCTGTAGCACTACTCCCAAGGGAACTGCTGGTTACGGGTTCCCCTGGGTTACCATTAGCAACAGTAGAACAATCTGGCATTTCTCTAAGTGTTTTTTTACCTCAGACAAGAATCAGTCCACTCTCTTTGGTTTTTATGTTTTATTAGGAACTTGGATAGGAGAAGGGATGAGTGGGATACTCCAACTGAATAGAACTATGCACAATAGGCAGGGACGCCCTGCATAAATGCTGGTTACGCTGGTTAACGCTGGGAACACTGAAATTGAGCTAGTCACGGCTAGGCCGCTGGTTACAGTTTGTCACGAGCTGTGACGAAGGACTGAAGGAATTCTCTGAGGTAATCTGTACTCTGAGGCAATCTGATCTGTACTGCTGAACAACTTCAGGGCCCTTCCTGGCACCCCCTTTGTTCCTAATCTTCAGGGTTCACTACACGGCACCCCCTTTACTGTAACACTCTGAGTGAGCTGGCTCCTTGATCCCCTGACTTCTCTGGAGTGGTCCCCTCTCTTAGGCAGACCCCTAGGCAGATCCTTTAGTAATCACAATACTGTTTTTCCCAAAGTGCTCTGCCCAACAGCTCCACTGGTCAGCACACTGGATCCTCTGCAGCCCAGCTCCACACCTGGTCCCTAGGCTGACTGCCTGGACCACCTTCCTCACTCTGCAGGAGGAGAGACAGCCGTCCACCTCCTACTGGGACTTTGCTCCCACCAAAAGACACCCTGCCTCATGCACTCCCCACTTTTATCACCAATCCCATGATGCACCTCTTTAGGTGCCAACCCACTGGGACAGTTACAAACACTTGTGCATCATTGGCCAGGTTTCCTCCACTGCCCAACAGGCCTCCCTATTGGTTACAGGGGGGACACTCCCTCAGACCAGATGAATACACTCTGAACACAGAGAGCAGGCCTAACTAAAGATCAGGCTTCCCTGATAAGCAGCAGAGCATTAGATGCCTTTACCTAGCACCTGTCTAGGAGGGTGCTACAATTCCTCAATAAAATAAAGCATGAAGACACAGATGGATGCTTGAATATTAAAAATGAATTAAATACAATTTTTTAGTTTGTGGTTCTTAGATACAGTTAAGTTCAGCTTTAACTTTACTCAATATAAGCACCAACATAGACAAATATAAAGCAACTGTTACTACTAGAAAAATAGAAATTGATAAGGCAGCTGTCATTTTTTAATTTTTTTTTTGCCATATAAGTATACTGTATATTCACTTTACCATCCACAAAATGATGTGACAGTCAGAGCTCTTGGAAAACACGAAGACAAATGGTTGCTGTCTAAATTTATTACAGTCTTCCTGTGGATAGAAACGTAAAGAGGATTTAACAGATTATATTTTCTATGTCACATATGTGTATCTTACACTGTGACTGCCGCTTCCACATATGCACACTCCTCTGTACATACCTATGTATTATACAGTACATAGAAAACAACAGTGATAGGTGATACAGTTATGTGTGGCGTTGGAAGAATAGAATCAATCTAAAAATGTGTTGTTCTATGCGTAAAAAGTGCATAAATTCATAACGAATAGCCAATCAAGGGAAGAATTGATAAAAATCAAGAAATCATAGTTGCAAATAAAAATACATTATAGAAAGTTCATATATGGTCTAGAGAAGTTCATCAGAAGAAGAAAAGTGCTCTTGTGCAGAAAGTTCATTAATACACATTTGTGTTAGCAAATTCTATGCTCCATCGTGAAAAAAGATTTATTCACACCCAAAAGTGCACATCCCCCCCACTTTCAACTTACCAGCTGCTATGACTCCAAGATGGGAGTCTGGCTGCACCTTATCCCAGTATCCCCATGGGATGGATCAATACTAAGAAGAGCTGAGGCTCAAAGGTGGATTATCACATAACCAGGATGGTCATCAATAGACTCAGTGAGAGGGAGAGACAAAGGAGGGACTCATAGGGGTTTCTTTACTGAAGCTAGAGAGGGCAAAATTTGTCACATTTCTGCAGAGAAACCAATCAGCTTCCAGGTTGTATTGCTAAAGCTTAACTAAACAAGCTGAGGTTAGAAGCTGATTGGTTTCTCTGCAGAATTGTCACTAATTTTGCTTCTCTAGCTTTAGTAAATAAACCCCACTGTGTAGTAATTCAAAGTTCAAGGCTTTTTAGTGAAGGTTAAAACTACTTAATATATATAATGCAGTCAATCACATATAGGCACCCCAGGTAGGTACAATAAGGACACTGCTGAAGCTCCCTATAGCTTCCATTCAAAAGAACATCATCAAGGGATAAAGGATTATTGAAGAATATGTCCACACAGCTGTGATTATTTTTTATTTATTTCAGGTACTTATATAGCGCTGTCAATTTACACAGCGCTTTACATATATATTGCACATTCACATCAGTCCCTTCCCCTTAAGGAGCTTAAAGTTTAAGGTCCCAGGAGCCAATTAATCTACCAGCATCTCTTTGGAGTGTGGGAGGAAACCGAAGTAACCGGAGGAAACCCATGCAAGCATAGGGAGAACATGCAATCCCCAGGCAGGTAGTGTTGTGGTTTGGATTTGAACCACCGACCCTTTTGCTGCTGGGTGAAAGTGCTAACCACTACACTGCTGTGCCGCCCTTGCTACCTGCTTTTATGTATCTGGTGCCTGTATTTTCTCATCTGGTCTACGGTGGTGAAATGTATCCCTCCCCTGTGCATCGGTGGTCTGAGGCAGGAAAATGTAAACTCCCCCCCAAGGATGACGTTGGGCCGGACCTATAGCATAGTTGCCAACATTTGAAAAAAACTTCCAGGGATTATTTGCAGCTCAGCTATCAATTACTTACCACACCCACTTCCCTGAAGCTCCGCCCACTCAGCATAATTAATATCCGCCTACTTATCATCAGATTGTAGGGTCTCCTCAATATAGAGAGAATTACAGGAAATTAAAAAGGGAATTTCAAACTTAAGGCCAAAGTAGCAGAGCCTGAATAATTCTCCCATTCAGCTGCACTACTTCTGCGTAACATTACGGGACAATGTAAATTACCCGGGACAGGCTCCTATTTGCCGGGACTGTCCCTGCAAAAACGGGACAGTTGGCAAGTATGCTATAGCTGTGCTGTCGGGTCTATAGTTGTACTGTCGGGACTATAGTTAAAGATCACCTTCCCTGACAACTCCAGTATCTTAGTACTGGAATGCAGAGAGTCTTCTTGCCCCTGGCATCCCACTGCCATTCTGAAAAGCCCAATGTCCTGGTTTCTGCACCACACCATGATGTGCATTTGTTTTGCTGACTACCACCATTTGGACTGGAATTCACCGCAGTTTTATAACCACCTTGTGATGATGGCACTCTAAGCTTTACCTTGCACAGAGATTTTCCAGTTCACAGGACAACAATTTGCCAGCAGACTAAGAGAGATCATCTCTAGGGGTTGGTTAACTCACCCGTTAAACTTTTACGAACACAAACAATACAGTAGGCGCCACCACGTGTTTATAACAAAAACCAGTCACAGTATCAGCTGTATGAATTGTGACCTTTAGACTGGGTTCACTCATGTGCGATCAAAGACATTGCATGTGATTAACACCGCATACAGATTGCACAGCATACATGTGGCTGAAATCACACCGCATTCGCACCAAAATGGTGCAGGGCCCTTTTTGTGGTCCGCACTGGAATCGGATTGTGTGGGTGTTCACACCTATGTGATCCGATTCCTGCACCATTTGACAGTTTGCACCGCAATTTGCAAACCGATCTGGGGGTGTCATTAACTTTACATTGACACCCCCAGCAGTTTCCAGATATAGGTGGGAACCAGTGTGTCATTCAGGTGCGATGTGAGAACTGGCACTGAATCGCAGGGTTTCCCGCATCGCACCAGGAATTGTTTGTGACATTTAGTCCCAGTAGTGGGAAACCCTGTAATTCAGTGCAGATTCCCGCATTGCACCTGAATCGCACACTGGTTCACACTGACATCTGTGAACCACTGGGGGTGTCAATGTAAAGGTAATGCCCCCCCCCCCCAGATTGGTTCGCAAATCGCAGTGCAAACTGTCAAATGGTGCATGAATGAAAATGCATTGGTGTGAACAGCCATGTGATCTGATTCCAGTGCAAGCCAGGAAAAGGGTCCTGAACCATTTTGGTGGAAACGTGATGCAATTTCAGTCATACAGTTTGTATGCCTGAATTTGCATCGCACAGACATCGCATGTGATCTGCACAGCAATGCGGTGTGAATCATATGCAATGTCTGTGATCGCACAGGTGTGAACCCAGATTTACTGTCACACAGCCAGGGAAGCTTAAAATATGGTGGCACTTAAAGAAATTCTAAAGGTTTGAATGTAAAAATCCCCATAGTGGAGCCCGTCGCCCTCCCTGGCACAGTTTGTTCCCAGATGGGGTGCCTGGGGGGGAGAGGGATCACCATATCTCCTCCCATCACCATAGTTACAACTTCAATTGGGGCTTATTTCCTGTTCACCCTGATAATTTTGTTATAGAGAATATCTTGTTTGTTTGTATTATTTGCTCTGCTTTTTTCATGTCACAACGCTGTTTGTTGATATGTGAATATTTCTGTATGTCTGAAAATTTTCAATAAAAATGTATTTAAAAAAAAAAAGTAATTCCAAAGGCCCTGTGCAGACCCTTACCTGAGCCCCCTCCGATCCAGCGATGTTCACGATAGCCTCAGCTATATGGGGACTCTCCCTTCCCATTGGCTGAGACAGAAGCGGGAGCCCATTGACTCCCACTGCTGTCAGCCACTGCCAGTAAGCCAATAAGGAGAGAGGGGGGGGGGGAACGAGCCACTGGTCTATGTGTCTTATGCATAGAGTAGTGGCTCGGGAGTGAGCAGCATGCAGCGGTCCCCCTAGGACAAGTGGCTTTCTCTGGGGGGCACTGCTCAAGGGGGAGGACCTGAAAAGAAGAAGATTGGAGCTGCTCTGAGCAAAACAACTGCACAGAGCAGGTAAGTATAACATGTTTGTTATTTTTTTAATTTTTTTTTTTCTATACAAAGCTTTAATATCACTTTAATGATTAAATATGTTTTTTTTAAAGAACAAAAAGAAAGTATAACACAAAATAGAAAATAAGGTAGGATTAAATTAAAAAATGCTTAGCATCATTGGTTCCGACAGAGTCAAACTTGCTGTCCTGTTTGATAAATTATGGTCATTGATATAGCAATCCAGCATGATTTGTCTGGTATCAAACTGATTGTTATTCTGTGATTCATTATTGTAGCCATGAAAAATATGCTTGTGTGCTTCAGTACACCCCTCACATTTTTGTAAATATTTTATTATATCTTTTCATGTGACAACACTGAAGAAATGACACTTTGCTACAATGTAAAGTAGTGAGTGTACAGCTTGTATAACAGTGTAAATTGGCTGTCCCCTCAAAATAACTCAACACACAGCCATTAATGTCTAAATCGCTGGCAACAAATGTGAGTACACCCTAAGTGAAAATGTCCAAATTGGGCGCAATTAGCCCTTTTCCCTCCCCAGTGTCATGTGACTCGTTAGTGTTACAAGGTCTCAGGTGTGAATGGGGAGCAGGTGTGGTAAATTTGGTGTCATCGCTCTCACTCTCTCCTACTGCTCACTGCAAGTTCAACATGGCACCTCATGGCAAAGAACTCTCTGATATGAAAAAAAGAATTGTTGCTCTACATAAAGATGGCCTAGACTATAAGAAGATTGCCAAGACCCTGAAACTGAGCCTCGCCATGATTGACCAAAGAAGTTGAGTGCACGTGCTCAGCGTCTTATCCAGAGGTTGTCTTTGGGAAATAGACGTATGAGTGCTGCCAGCATTGCTGCAGAGGTTGAAGGGGTGGGGGGTCAGCCTGTCAGTGCTCAGACCATACGCTGCACACTGCATCAAATTGGTCTGCATGGCTGTCGTCCCAGAAGGAAGCCTCTTCTAAAGATGATGCACAAGAAAGCCCGCAAACAGTTTGCTGAAGACATCAGACTAAGGACATGGATTACTGGAACCATGTCCTGTGGTCTGATGAGACCAAGATAAACTTATTTGGTTCAGATTGTGTCAAGCGTGGGTGGTGGTAACCAGGTGAGGAGTACAAAGACAAGTGTGTCTTGCCTAGAGTCAAGCATGGTGGTGGGAGTGTCATGGTCTGGGGCTGCATGAGTGCTGCTGGCACTGGGGAGCTACAGTTCATTGAGGGAACCATGAATGCCAACATGTACTGAAACATACTGAAGCAGAGCATGATCCCCTCCCTTCAAATACTGGGCCACAGGGCAGTATTCCAACATGATAACGACCCCAAACACACCTCCAAGACGACCACTGCCTTGCTAAAGAAGCTGAGGGTAAAGGTGATGGGCGGGCCAAGCATGTCTCCAGACCTAAACCCTATTGAGCATCTGTGGGGCATCCTCAAATGGAAGTTAGAGGAGCTCAAGGTCTCTAACATTTATCAGCTCAGTGATGTCCTCATGGAGGAGTGGAAGAGGACTCCAGTGGTAACCTGTGAAGCTCTGGTGAACTCCATGCCTAAGACGGTTAAGGCAGTGCTGGAAAATAATGGTGGCCACACAAAATATTGACACTTTGGGCCCAATTTGGATATTTTCACTTAGGGTGTATTCACTTTTGTTGCCAGCAGTTTAGACATTGATGGCTGTGTGTTGAGTTATTTTGAGGAGACAGCAAATTTACAATGTCATACAAGCTGTACACTCACTACTTTACATTGTAGCAAAGTGTCATTTCTTCAGTGTTGTCACATGAAAAGGTATAATAAAATGTTTAAAAAAATGTGAGGGGTGTACTCACTTTTGTGGGATACTTTATATATATATATATATATATATATATATATATATATATATATATATATATTGTGGGAGATTAGCTCGGTGGCGGGTATGAATGACCCCTTGAGGGGGTTTGTTACACAGGGAGATAGCCGAGAAGTGGTTGCAAACAGTTTGGTTTATTCATGAAATTTTCTTCACACAAGTGCAAGCTTCAAAAACAGCATAATTCAAAATAAACATAAATAAAATAAATCCTTGCCACTGTGGGCGGCTACCTTCTCACATACAGGAACCTACCTACGGAGTCTGTCTCCAACCTACTGTTGGGCAAACTTTGCTGATCCTACAGCAGACACTCAATAGTTCATTTAATTTCTCTTCTCACAGCACATGTTCATTGGACTTTCCTTTCACATAGAAAACATCCCTTTGTTTGTCTCTTCACACTCTTCACATAGCAACCATTCCTTTGCTTGTCTCTTCACATAGCAAACAGTGCATTTATTTATTTTCACATAGAAATAGTCCAAGACCTCACCTTGAGTAGTCTTCACACTTGTTACCCTCCTCAGCACACATCGCTTCAGGAGGTCTTCCCCATGCTCACACAGCTTTCAGGGGGCACATATCTGACTGTCCTCCTCTCCCCATGCCCACACAGCGTCAGGAGGCAGCAATCCTTCTCCCATGCTCACTCAGCATCGGGAGGCACACATCTGACTGTCCTCCTCTACCCACACGGCGTCAGGAGGCAGCAATCAATAGACTTCCTTTGGACAAATTATAGAGGCCTTAACTTCCTCATTCCGAACAGCTGAAGGCCTTTCAACTTCCTTAAGCCATCCTGGCTACCTTTTCAGCCGACACCCTATAGTAATTGGTGAATTTTCTAAACCAGGTGGAAATGTATCTCCTGTCTGTGACTACATCCACAGATTTACCTGACTTCCTGTCACAATATGTATATATATATATATATATATACATACACAAATACTTTATGTGTAAAAGTTCACTCGCGCCACTGGTGTGTTTGTTCCAAAATTTTAAAATATTGGTAAGCTGCAAGTTAAATAACTGTAGAATAGTTATACAAGTGAGTGAAATATGTAACTGCGCTAACCTCTAGTAGATAGGGGTGTTGATAGCCCCACTATGTATTTTACTCCCACTCCGTGCTAGTTATGTGAGTGTGATACCTCACACCCACACGATAAAGTGCACACAGTGATTATATAAATAGATGTTCAAAACATATCTTGCATAAAATATTCAAAATACTGTATATTCATTAAAACTGGCTGGTATCATATAATAGCATAAAAGTTAATATTTATTAATAGATATCAATGCATATGGCAGTCTAGCTTATGACAGTCTTCTACAGTTCACAAGAGACTTTTGTATCCACAAAAGCCTATTTTCTTGGTAGGGGAAAAAAGTGCCGTAGTGCAAAAAAAGTCCTTCCAATGGTTATCGTGCTGTAATTGCCGATACTGTGACCCTTCACTGATCACCTTGAGTGCTATGTGGTAAGAAAACTCACTTACCAGATGTTGTAGATTCCTAGAGGCGTATCCCGGTTCCTCTGTACCTCAGGGGTCCGCTGGATATGGCTTGTGGTCCACGGTATGATGGGAGATTCCTCCTTTGGATATGGCTTTGTGAGTCAGAGTGAAAAAGCAAAAAGGCTTCTCATAGTGTAGAGTGTTAAAATGACTCCTTTATTTTTTTGTAAAACCATTTAAAAGACTCCAAATTTCAATTAAAATATTCCAAAAGCCAAAAAACAAAAGCCAAAAATGGACCAAAAATGCACTCTTGTGTAGAATAATACACTCCAAATCGTGAGAAAACTCAACTATGTACAGTCTCTGTAAAGAGTATGCCGCTCCTGCCCCTCATCAAACACTGTCCAGCCTCGCGGCTGAGGTAATTACCGTGTTTGTAGGTGATTCCGCCGTACCCAGAAGTGGGATAGCGGCGTGCGGTTCACCGGCGGGGTCAAAGCGAGGCAGCGTGCGTACCAACTTGACGCGTTTCATCAGCAAAATGACGTCTTCGGACGTCCAAATACTTTAGCCTTGTCCTTCATCAAAATCAACCGATTTTCCAAAATGCCAAGCAAAATCCAAATCCACAGTGGCATATGTGCAGTCTGCTTTTCAGCATAGTTCCCCTGTGTGCCACGCAGTGGGAGTAACACAGCTCACTCAACAGAATGATACTACCACTCCAGTTCAAATGGTCACTCTATAATACAGCACCACATAATAAACAAAGAGAATAATCCTCATAGTGTAATAAATGAAAACACTTTATTAGAATGCAGAGTAAAAAACACTTAAATTAATTATACTTGTTAAAATCTTTCCCAATCCATATACTTGCTTCTGCTATGCTCTAGTCAATGTGTTTCGTCAAGTGGACTATCTCAGGAGATTGTATAAATATTTGAAGGTTCTTAACTCTGTCTATGCCCCCCTGGGGACATTAACCTTCAAGTCCTGCCCTAGGGTGCCTCTGTTATCCAACAGGGGTGCAGACAACAATAGAAGATTTCTTAAGGGTTCAAAATCTTCCCTATGCTGCCCAAAAATCTTCAGCTCACCCCTTCAGGCTCTTCACACATCACTAATTTACTAACTGACATATCAGTATGGATTTCACACTTCAACTCCATCTTTAAATACTGAGCTTATACTATATTCTCCCCTTCATGTCCCCTACCTGGACTTTTCCACCCAGATCAATACTGGAACTCTCCTCCTACCAGGGTGCTAGGTGAACTTTGAACTCTCCCTCAAATTCAATACTTGTCAAAAATCTTACAGAACTACCCTCTGTAGCATTTCAAGTTTCCCCTTCTTAACAATTGACCCCACAAAGCTACTAATTCATTTCCTTGCTGCGTCTTGCCTTGACTATTGTTACTCCCTCCTAACTGGCTTGCCTCTACACAGGCTATCCTCCCTTCAGTCTCTAAGGAATGCTACTGCCAGGCAAATCCACCTTACTGATGTTCAATATCCGCTGCCCCTCGTCAATCCCTCCACTGGCTTTCGATTGCTCAACAAACTAAATTTATAATACTAACAAAATACAAAGCTATCTGCAACTCTGCCCCAAGCTTCATTAACAAATTTGTCTCTAAATATATCCTAAACTGTCCTCTCCATTACTCCCAAGACCTCCTGTTTTTAGTTCCCTCATCACTTCCTCCCATGATTGCCCCCAGGACTTCTTTAGAACCTCCCCTATCTACTGGAACTCTCTACCCCAATCTTTATCTCATACTCTGTCCACTTTAAGGAAACAAACTCATCTTTTCAGGGAGGCTTATCCCGCCACTACCTAAAAACAAAAACTTTTACTTTCTACGCATAGTCATCCCCACACTGTTTTTGTATTTTTGTATCACTTGCCTTTAGATTAAAAGCTCTTAGGAGCAAGGCACTCTGTACACTATTGTCTTGAATTGTATCGTAACTCTAATGTCTCTTTTTATCTTAAAGTGCTGCTCAAACTGATGCACAATATAAATCCTGTATAATAATAACAATTAGATTGGGCTGGAGCAGTTTTAAATATAAAATGTTTTTGTTTGACTGGCATATGAAGCATATTTACAATGTATGTTGTTACATCTTGTTAGTGAAAACTGTATATCCAGACAAACAAGCGGGAGAAATGACATCATAAGTTCTTAAACAAATACAAATATGGGCTACCTCACCTAAAACAAACTAAACCCAGAATTACTCACCTATACTCCAATGGTTTAAACCCAGGATTACTCACCTCCACTTCAATGGTTGAAATCCAGTGTTACTCACCGCTGCTCCAACAGTCTAAACCCAGTGTTACTCACCTCTACTCCAATGGTCTAAACCCAGGATTACTCACCTCTAATCAATGGTCTAGACCCTGGATTACTCACCTCTACTCCAAAGGTCTAAACCCAGTGTTACTCACCTCTACTCCAAAGGTCTAAACCCAGTGTTACTCACCTCTACTCCAATGGTCTAAACCCAGGATTACTCAACTCTACTCCAACAGTCTAAACCCAGTGTTACTCACCTCTACTTCGATGGTCTATACCCTGGATTACTCACCTCTACTTCAATGGTCTAAACCCAGGATTACTCAACTCTACTCCAATGGTCTAAACCCAGGATTACTCACCTCTACTCTAATGGTCTAAATCCAGGGTTTTTCACCTCTACTCCAATGGTCTAAACCCAGGATTACTCACCTCTACTCTAATGGTCTAAATCCAGGGTTTTTCACCTCTACTCCAATGGTCTAAACCCAGGATTACTCACCTCTACTCCAACAGTCTAAACCCAGTGTTACTCACCTCTAATACAATGGTCTAAATCCTGGATTACTCACCTCTACTTCAATGGTCTAAATCCAGGATTACTCACCTCTACTCCATAGGTCTAAACCAGTGGTCTCCAAACGGTGGGCCAGATGTTACCCGTTGGTTGCCTTCATCCTTCCCTTGAGACACTTTTCCTCCCACTGACAGTAACGATGATGCACTGTTCCTGCCACTAAAACCAATAATGGGGCATTTTTTATTACCACTGACAACGGGGAATTTTCTACTTCCCCTGGCCACAGTCCAGCTTTCCTTAAAGCGGAGTTCCGGGCACAAAATCGACCTAATCGATTTTGTGCCCATCCGCTGGATCTTCTTCACCTGAAAAGGAATTGGATAGTTAGTTATATTTTTTTTTTCACTCACCTTGTAATTTTAGATAGAAAATACTCACCTATTCTGCACTTCCTCCCTCTGTGCCGCGGCTCCTCCGTCACTTCCTGTCTTGCGATGATTCCTGGGAGCTGAACGTCATCGCTCCCAGGAATCAATGCGACGGCCCCGCTCGTCACTTCCGGGGCGACGCCGCATTCACTGCTAAACAGCTTCTGGGCATGCCCAGAAGCCGTGGAGGAATGCGGCGCCGCACCGGAAGTGACGAGAAGGGCCGGTGCAGGCGCATTTTGGGAGAAGAAGACACAGAAGAGGACGCAGAAGAAGGTCGCGCCGACTTCAGCTGCCCACAACAGAGATGGCAACGCTGGAGAAGAAATTTTATAAGTGAGTATTTCTTCTTGCAGGTAAGTGCGAACCGGGACAGATCAGAGGCTAGCCATTGTGGAATGTACTAGCCCTGACTGTCGCGGGGGTATATTTAGTGAAAAAACGTTTTCGTGCCCGGAACTCCGCTTTAAGCCTGAAGGATAGTAAACTGCTTAGAAATTTTGAAGACCCCTGGTCTAAACCCAGGATTACTCACCTCTACTCCATTGGTCCAGTGCCTATGAGGTCCCTCACTAGCCCTGGCATCTTCTCCCCAGCGTCTTTCTGGTGCTGGTCTTCGACCACCTGGATTGCCCCTCGCAGGATGGCATCTCTCCTGTGCATGCAGGGGAATAATTTATCCTGGCACACTTGGATCTTGCCGGAAATATAAACTGAACTGCACATGCGCAACTCAGTGTACATTTTGCAGAAGATTGAGAACAGGCAGGTCAGTTTTTTTTATTGGAGAAGAGACATTGCATGTTTCTTCTGCAATAATGAGCTGCCTGTTCATAATTTTTTTTTTCTGATTTAGTTCCGCTTTAAGTCACACATTAAATAACGCCTGTTTTGAATACATTTGCTTTGTAACCGTTACCGTAAATGATCCTCACAAATAAATAAAGAAATAATTTAACTCAGGCACACATTGCATTTTTCCAGTAAATAATAACAATCTGGCCCAGTAAAAAGATTGCCATACTTTTACTTGAGAATTCCGTCGGCCTTTCAGAGGGAGGGAGGGGAGACTTTGCTTGTTTTGCAACAGTTTTTGTTTAAGCTTGAATTCCCAACGACTTATTTATGTGCAAGCAATGACAGCTGTAATCATGTTTTAAATCTTGCTTTGTGTCCTTAGTTATAATGTTGTTCAATTAATATTCAGTATAATGGAAGTGATGCACCCCTTTGAACGAGACTTGAACGCGGGCCAAAGCTTTGGGAAGCTGATTCTCCAGAGGATTAATCAGCATTTAAAACTTGCATTAATAAAAAATCTCATCTTGCTCTGTGTGGCACACATAATACTTTCGGTTTTTAAGCATTTTATTTTAATAGTGTTGCATCCTTTTGTCCTGATTTTTAAAGGGATTGCAAAATATAACTCCTTCAAATCAATGCTGCTTTGATGGAATGATAATATTTATAATAAACTGATTTTAAAATGCATAGTAGGCAAGTGGATTTTTTTTTTTTTTTTTTTTTAATGTCATGACGTAAAATAGTTCCCACTGCATATTTAAAGGGGGGTCTAGTTGAGAATGAAAACCAAGAATTTTAATGATCTTGCATGACCCTTTTTTTTTTTTTAAATTGCAAGCTTTAGTTGTGACATTACGCCCCATGTTACAGCTGCCTTAGCCTCCGTGTCTTGGAGTGACACCAATTCTCACTGCCTGCCATTATCATGTAAAACAGTTGCCAGCATTTTTAAAGGTGAGCTCCAACCCAAACAAAGAAAAACAAGAAGTGTTTTGAACATTTGTAATGGTCACAAGCCTAGCTACTAAATCTTTTTTTTTCTTGAGCAGCTAGATTTTCTGCTCTGTTTTGTTCTAAAGATGTCCAAGTGCCGACAATTGCAACTCTGGGGTGTCACAGCCCTGCCTTGCTTTTATGCCCCATCCATCTGCCTTCATTGCCTAACACAACTGACTGCTGTATATAAAACACGCAGAGAGACTGTGGACTGGAGAGTGTGATACTTAAAGTGTTACTAAACCCAGGACCCTGTATTCATTATATCTGGTCTCCTACATAGAACATGGAAATGCAGTCAATTTAGTAAATATAAACTGCTAAAAACATTTTCAGCATATAGCAATCCTGTGACTTCTATCACTATCTGGTTAAAGCTTGTAGGAGGAGTTTTCATTCGACTCTGACTGTCCTATGAGGCTGCAGGACCCTTGTCTCTCTCTCTCTCTCTCTCTGGACAGTGCTGATTGGCCCTGTGCCAATCACATGCACTCTCGCAAGAAAAAAAAAAAACTCACTAGCAATACTCACCAAACTGAGCATGTGCAGAGTGACTCCAAAGGCTCTGTACTATCAGGCGATGGATTGGGGACAGTGGAAGAAAGGGATGAACAGAGAAGACAGGATCAAACAGCCTTTTTACACAGTGCAGAGGATTAGCTCCTTAGGTTTCACAGTGAGTATAAGAATCATGCTTTGCTGTATATACAGACTCATTTTACTGTTGTGGGTTTAGTAACACTTTAAACCAGTATTAAACCCAAAAGCAAACATTTATTATATTTCAGCTTACTAATTCTTAAATATGAGAGCTGCAATAGTTGCCTTTTTTCAGGCTTTCTTTCTATCTGGTGATCCAGCCAGTAAGTCTGTTGCTTTTCGAAAGAAAAGCTCTCTTGTCAGTACAAGAACAAGAAAAAAAAAAACATTTAAAACTGTCAGGGGTGCTTACAATTATTTTACTTATTTATGTAAATCCTCTTTCCCCAAAGGAAAAATATTGTTTGCTGTAACTGATTAACCACTTACTGCAAAGTGACGTAGGACTACGTCGGCAAACTTTGCGGTGTTATACCGGGATGGAACCTCTAGCTAGAGACACCATCCCGGTACCGTGGTTTACAGCCGACGGTCGGCTTTCTGTCAGTAATGATCGATGCGGCTCGGGAGCCGCTCGATTGTTACCCGGGTGAGCGGGAGGGGACGTCCCCCCCCTCCCGCCGCCTTCCGTGACTTTGAACGAGCCTCGCGTTCGCCGGCTGGATGGAGTCCCGATCAAAGCCGGAAACGGCTTTGATCGGGTCTCCGATGACGTAACCCGGAGACGGCGTCCATGTTGTCACTTCCAGGTTACTCTGCTGCAAAAGGCAACAGATTTAAAAAACAGCTGTATGCAAAAACGCTGTTTTCTGCGTTTTGCATACATGAAAGTGTAGTGGAGGGGTCTAGGGTCTTTTAGACCCTCGATCCCTCCATAAAGAGTACCTGTCACTGCATATTGCTGTCACAAGGGATGTTTACATTGCTTGTGACAGCAATAAAAGTGATCAGATTTTTTTTCTTAAAAAAACCTGTAATAAATAAAAAAAAATAAATAAATAAATAGAAAAAAAAAGAAAAAAAAAATTTAGCCGCCCCCGTCACCGTTAGCTCGTGCACGATAAAAAAAACATATATGGAAGTCGAGCCGCGAATGAAATCGCTGTTCAAACCACACATGTGAGATATCACCGCGATCGCCAGAGTGTGAGCAATAATGGAAAAAAAAGAGCTACACTCTAACTTTAAACTGGTAACCGTTAAAAAAATTTAAAGCGTTGCCTAATAAGATCTCTATTGACCGTAGTTTGTCGCCATCCCACGGGTGTGCGCAATTTTAAACCGTAACATGTTGGGTATCTATTTACTCGGTGTGACATCATCTTTCACAATATACAAAAAAAATGGGCTAACTTTACTGTTTAGTATTTTTAAATGCAGTGAAATGTGATTTTTCAAAATTTTTCCAAAAAATGGCATTTTAAAGACCGCTGCGCAAACACCCCGTGACAAAAAATATTGCAATGACTGACATTTTATTCTCCAGAGTCTTTGCTAAAAAAATATATATAATATTTGGGGGTTCTAAGTAGTTTTCTAGGAAAAAATACTGATTTTAACTTGTAAACAAAAAGTGTCCGAAATAGGGCTGGGGCTTAAGTGGTTAAAAGGTTTTAGCTGCAGTTCAGCTTTAATTTGTTAGTGTACTTAAATCTGCAAGTACATCTAATGCTCCCTTCCCTGGACTGACAATGCTGCTGTCCAAAGGTGCTGCCTGTGCTCATTCTTCCAGAGTGGGGGCATTCTAATACAGGAGGCGTGTTACTGGTCAGATTACAAGGTGAAAACAGAAGGAAAATAGCCCCCCCTGCAAAAAAAAAAAGAAAACCAGTGCAGCCACTACATCTAAGGATTGGTAAGCTGCAGTAATTACATTTTTGGTTTTAGGTTTACTAATGATTTAACCACTTGACCTCTTTAAGGTTTTACCCCCTTAATGCTGTTTAGCAATGTGCTACTTTAACTGGCAATTGCACGTTCATGCAACACGGTACGTAAATGACATTTATATCTTTTTTAACACGAATAGAGATTTCTTTTAGTGGTATTTAATCACCACTGGTTTGTTTTTTTGTTTTTTGCTATATAAACGAAAACATACTGAAAATGTTGAAAAAAATATGTTTTTCTTATTTTATCTTTTAATATTTTGCATAAAAATCATCTTTCTTCATAAATTTAGGCCAAATTGTAGTCTGTTACATTTCTTTGCTAAAAATAACCCAAATTAGGTAATGGCATTTCCAGTTACAGTGATGATAACTGTAACAGCAATTGTTTGAACTGTTATGAATGGCTTTCATTCATGACTGATTGTTTACCTTTTGTGATGCAGTGATTTGCCCACCACTATCACATGGTACAGGGTGCTGTAATAGGCCCAGGTACTTTGTGATCACTGGTGACCAATTACAGATCACACACAGTAGTATAAAATATTGTCATTAATGGATTCCATTCATGACTCTTGTTTTGATATCCAGCACTGCAATCCGCTGTGTCCGGAGGACACAGTGATTGCAGAGTGTGCCGCTGCATGCCCCAGGGGGGGGGGGGTGTGCAGTGCACAAGAGCACTGTGGTGTACTGGTATGTCACAGTGCCTGGGGTAGTTTCCCGCCAGCAATAAATATACTGTTGGTGGTTGGCAAGTAGTTAAGCACCTAGTAAAAGAACAGTGCCACCATTGACCAGCCCAAACACCATTAAATTGAATCTTCTCTCACATATCTTAATTTGAACTTTCACTCTCTTTCAGAGCTAGGCGTTCTAGGAGTCTACTGCATCTGACACTTCTGGACGCCTGGGTCTCACGCTGCATGCTGCCTCCTCACCGGATGCAGTGCTTGGGCCTAGTGGCCAACGGCCAGACACAAACTACATCTTATGAGGAACTAGATGTCATCAATCCTTCTTTTCCCACAGCTGATAAATTGAATCTTTGCTCCCTTGCAAAGATAGCAGTTCCAGTGGAGCCTTCAGAATCTGACGCTTTCAGGTATGTTGGATTCCTGGGTCCCCCTCTGCATGCTGTGGTTTCATCTGCTGGCCTCTACTTCATTATTTTGAGCCTGTTAGCTGCTCATAGGATGCAGTGATTGGACCTAATGGTGAAGTGTTAGATATCATTAACCCTGCATAAGCCCTCGACACCATTCGACATGAAGGTTACAATGGGTTGACTTTTGGAGCAATAGGGCAGTGGAGAAATGCATATAAGTGGGTCCATAGAAATATATAAGAGTAATGACAGAAAAAAGACAAAGTTAGTTATTGAGTCTGCCTGCCCGCCCTTTTTTATTTTTTTTAGATAAATATACATATAAATATATATATATAGTATCTCACAAAAGAAATGTGGTTCCTAACACTTACAGTAGATTAAAAAAAAAAAACAGCACCCCTCCTCCCTCTTGTCACTCGCACCAGTTCCCACAATTATGTACATATTGTACATAAAATCCATATACGCATATGGACATTAAATAATATACAGTGCATGTGTTCAACCATTGTTTACAGTTTCATTAATTCACACAGTATATATATATATCTATATATATATATAGATATAGATAAAGATATAGATTTATATCTATATATATATATATATATATATATATATACAGTGCCCCCTTGAACTTTTTGACCTTTTGCCACATTTCAGGCTTCAAACATAAAGATATAAAACTGTAATTTTTTGTGAAGAATCAACAAGTGGGACACAATCATGAAGTGGAACGAAACTTATTGGATATTTCAAACTTTTTTAACAAATAAAAAACTGAAAAATTGGGCGTGCAAAATTATTCAGCCCCTTTACTTTCAGTGCAGCAAACTCTCTCCAGAAGTTCAGTGAGGATCTCTGAATGATCCAATGTTGATCCATGTTTGACACTGTCAAACATGGTGCTGGCAGCATCATGGTTTGGGCCTGCTTTTCTTCAGCAGGGACAGGGAAGATGGTTAAAATTGATGGGAAGATGGATGGAGCCAAATACAGGACCATTCTGGAAGAAAACCTGATGGTGTCTGCAAAAGACCTGAGACTGGGACTGAGATTTGTCTTCCAACAAGACAATGATCCAAAACATAAAGCAAAATCTACAATGGAATGGTTCACAAATAAACATATCCAGGTGTTAGAATGGCCAAGTCAAAGTCCAGACCTGAATCCAATCGAGAATCTGTGGAAAGAACTGAAAACTGCTGTTCACAAACGCTCTCCATCCAACCACACTGAGCTGGAGCTGTTTTGCAAGGAGGAATGGGCAAACATTTCAGTCTCTCAATGTGCAAAACTGATAGAGACATACCCAAAGCGACTTACAGCTGTAATCGCAACTCAAGGTGGCCCTACAAAGTATTAACTTAAGGGGGCTGAATAATTTTTCACGCCCAATTTTTCAGTTTTTTATTTGTTAAAGTTTGAAATATCCAATAAATTTCGTTCCACTCCATGATTGTGTCCCACTTGTTGTTGATTCTTCACAAAAATTACAGTTTTATATCTTTATGTTTGAAGCCTGAAATGTGGCAAAAGGTCGAAAAGTTCAAGGGGGCCGAATACTTTTGCAAGGCACTGTATATATATATATATATATATATATTTAGATGTATAGATATATAGATATATATATCTATATATAGATATATATCTATATATATATATATATATATATATATATATATATATATACACACAGTATCTCACAATAATTAGTATACCCCTCACATTTTTGTAAATATTTTATTTTATCTTTTCATGTGAAAACACTAAAGAAATGACACTTTGCTAAAATTTAAAGTAGTGAGTGTACAGCTTGTATAACAAAATTTGCTGTCCCCTCAAAATAGCTCAACACACAACCATTAATGTCTAAACCGCTGGCAACAAAAGTGAGTACACCCCTAAGTGAAAATGTCCAAATTGGGCCAAATTAGCCATTTTCCCTCCCCGGTGTCATGTGACTCGTTAGTGTTACAAGGTCTCAGGTGTGAATGGAAAGCAAGTGTGCATAATTTGGTGTTATCACTCTCACTCTCTCATACTGGTCAGGGAGATCAGCCTGTCAGTGCTCAGACCATACGCTGCTCACTGCATCAAATTGATCTGCATGGCTGTTGTCCCAGAAGGAAGCCTCTTCTAAAGATGATGCATAAGAAAGCCTGCAAACAGTTTGCTGAAGACAAGCAGACTAAGGACATGAACTACTGGAACCATGTTCTGTGGTCTGATAAGACTAAGATCAACTTATTTGGTTCAGATGGTGTCAAGCATGTGTGGCGGCAACCAGGTGAGGAGTATAAAGACAAGTGTGTCTTGCCTACAGTCAAGCATGGTGGTGGGAATAGTCTGGGGCTGCATGAGTGCTGCCGGCACTGGGAAACTACAGTTCATTGAGGGAACCATGAATGCCAACATGTACTGTGACATACTGAAGCAGAGCATGATCCCCTCCCTTCAGAGACTGGGCCACGGGGCAGTATTCCAACATGATAACAACCCCAAACACACCTCCAAGATGACCTCTGCCTTGCTAAAGAAGCTGAGGGTAAAGGTAATGGACTGGTCAAGCATGTCTCCAGACCTAAACCCTATTGAGCCTCTGTGGGGCATCCTTAAACAGAAAGTGGAGGAGCGCAAGGTCTCTAACATCCACCATCTCTGTGATGTCATCATGGATGAGTGGAAGAGGACTCCAGTAGCAACCTGTGAAGCTCTGGTGAACTCCATGCCCAAGAGGGTTAAGGCAGTGCTGGAAAATAATGGTGGCCACTCAAAATGTTGACACTTTTGGCCCAATTTTGACATTTCACTTAGGGGTGTACTCACTTTTGTTGCCAGTGGATTAGACATTAATGGCTGTGTGTTGAGTTATTTTGAGGGGACATCAAATTGACACAGTTATACAAGCTGTACACTCACTACTTTACATTGTAGTAAAGTGTCATTTCTTCAGTGTTGTCACATAAAAAGATATAATAAAATATTTACAAAAACGTGAGGGGTGTACTCACTTTTGTGAGATACTGTGTATATATATATATATATAAATTTATTTTTTCATTGAAGAAAGAAAAAAGGTATAAACAGTTTTTCATTACCATTGCAAAATAAAACATACAAAAAATATGTTTATCACTGAAATACCAATTCTTCCATATTCTTTGATGTTCTTCTCCCCAATCCACCATTGCGTCAACATTAAGAGGTTGATCTACTAGAGGTTAATCCCTCCAAAGTGAAGACATTACTGGTTCCCACCAGGGTCAGCAGAACTAATGTCCTCATTGGAAGAATTTCTCTCTTTTACTATTATCATTTATCTATTACAACCCAATGGTTGGGATTTTTTTTTTTTACTTTCTCTTTTGGGGATTACGTTAAACAGGCCAAATAGAGAGGAGGGATCTACCTAACAGGGACACAGACTGCCTTTAGTTATACTTTACTGTCAACTTCGATAAACTTCTTAAACATACCCTCAGTTGTGACAATCTTCTATACCAAGCATGCCTCTACACCCATCCCGAAGTATTCTGCAGAGCGTCTTTTCCATCTCTGAGCAAGGTTCAGCATGGTCTGGAGCCACTGCCCAACTGTAACAGCAATCTGTAGACTTGAAAGATTCCGACAGCATCTGCAACGAGGCATGTAATGCGGCCTGGTTGGTCCACGCCCAAAGGGGAGGCTTCCTAAAGTGAGGTAGTTCCTGCACTGTATTCACTGGTTTCTGTGTGCTCGTTTCTGTGACTTCCTCAGGGAATCCCCTGAGGAAGTCACATGGGGGGATGACATGCGTAGGGCAGAGCCCGGTGATGTAGTTGCCAAAAAAACAGAAGTGACAGGGAGCCAAATCTCGATCTGTATTTCAATTACATTATTGTAAATGCAAAATATTTTTTAATAGACTATGCAAGTTTTAAAATACTACACTATGAGCAGCCGCTTGGTTTTCTAAACTTCTTTATAGAGGAGTGCATTTAGATATCTGAGCTCTTAAAGGGCTACATACAGTGAAAATTTGCACAGTTAGTATTATCATAATTGGAATATACAGGAGTTGAGACAACTGAGTTTACCATCACTTGAGTGGAATATGACACAACCCTGAAAGGAAAAGTTTTGACCTAATGGAAGAGCAAGTCCATGGTGGAAGGTGAGAGCAATATATGAAAGGTGGTGGGACCCTCTTGCACATTTGGTGGAATCTGCATATTATCATAGTGAAAGGTGGAAATATACAGTACGTGGTGCATGAATTTGGTGAAGAAATTGAAGCAGTGTAAAGAACTCACACAGATCCTTTTTTTATTTTTTTTAAATTTGTTTATTTAAATATTTGGTATTCACATTTTTGATGCACAATATTTTAATTTATATGGTATAATTAAGTATCTGCATAAGTATTTACTAATGAGGTATTAAATTCACGTATGTTGTATGTCCACCATAATTTTTAATATAATTAAGTATTGAGTATTTGTAATCCTTTTTTCAGTGTTCCTGGTTTTTAGGCCAAGGCAAATTATGTCATACATTCTAGAAATCCTATGGTTGTAGAATGATCTTTGTATGGTTAGGGAATGGTTCCTGTATGGTTGGAGAATGGTCCAAGAGGTGTTTTCTCAGCTAAGCACACCCTCCTGCTTGTATGCTTGAGCTAAGGGCAGATGGATTCCAGGAAGTAAATGCTAAATTAATCATTTGCCCTAAGATGGCAACAGGCCAGAAATGCTCGGGGGTGTTTTTCAAAATAAAGCATGGGAACATAGATGGATGAGTTATTTTGCTGTAAAGTTTAAAATGAATCAAATAGTGTTTTTTTGGTTTATGGTGCTTAAATGCAGTGCAGTTCCACTTTAATTATTCACTGTGCACGTTTTCAATAAAGAATGTTAAATTATTTCAGAAAAATAGGGTGACAACAATTCTCTACCATAGATACAGTATAGTGTGTGAGCATTGTCATCCTAAGACAGGAAATGTGCTACTCCCACGATCACCAGGTTAAAATAAAGATAAAAATGCCTGAAAGAATAAAACTAATATAGCCACCACATCTACAGACTAGACAGCTGCATTATATTACATATCTGTTATTTGATTTAGATATGCCTTAACCTGAAGACCATTGTCTGTGCACCTTGGGAGCTCCTACAAGGGTCTTGCCAGATTTTTGTTCCAAGACAAAACCATCCCTTCCAGAGATAAGCCCTGAAAACACTAAACATTCCACTACTGGCCTTTTAAGCTGGCCCTGCACAAGTAAAATTTAATTTGAAATGTTTAATTTGATCAACATTTTTATCAAACACAAAAATTCCTAACATTGTATGTGATTATTGTTAGGTAAAGTCTATTTACTTCCATTCAAAATAGAATGTTAAAAGCAAAATAAACGTTTGGAGTACTTTTGAACAACATTTGTTAAGCCACTGAATGTATTAAGAATTTTGGTATGAATTTTTGTATGGAAATTCGAAATTGTATGTACAGTATTCGAAAATCTACCAGAGTATGGCAACTAAGGCCTAGCTCACACCTATGCAGGTTGTAGGTGATGCATATTTCAGGTGCATTTTGCGTTTTTCAATACCCATTTTTGATCCATTGAAGTCTATGGAACCAAAAACCAAAAAAAAATTCCTAGTCCTTTCCATAAAATGCATAGATGTGAACCTGACCGATAGCAAACCATGTTAAGTGGACTGTAGTGTGTTTCTGCAAAACGGAAAATGCACTAGAAAATGCATAGGTGTGAACCAGGCCTAAGGCTCTCCAGCTAGACTGTGCTCACTATCACTTCTTATCAATATTTAAAAGTGCTGATGCTTGACACTGAGAGCATGGCACGTCATTATCAGGTGCCTGTAGCCATCTCCAATAATTCATTGTGTGGGATATATGCTCTAGCAGAGGGTCTCTATCACTCATTACATTGAGATTATACTGTAATTACTGATCAGTTAGAAGAATGTTAATTGCTGTTTCATCAAGGAAAGTCTGAACAGATTGTCCATTGTTTTGTTTAATTATGCAAATAATGAGCAAAGTAAATGGGGGAGCCATCCAATCGTAGCCCAGTCACACCACCCAATCAGAAGTTTGCATAGCTTGTAAATTTAATGCTCTGCCTATAGAGTGCTGTTTTGCTGGAAATGAGCCATAAATAAAACCCAAAGGACGTAATCAATGTACCAGGAATTATATAGAGTGGTAGTGCAAGGAGCAGCGATGACATGGAAAGGCAAACAGTCAATTTTTTGATCACTGAAATACCATTTCCTCCATATGCTTTGATGTTCTTCTCCCCTATCCCCCATTACGCTTGCATTAAGGGGTTGATTTACTAAAGGCACACTTTGCAGAAGGAATTTTCTGCAGAGCTTAGCGAATGTTTCGAAATTTCACTTTGAAAAGAATAACAAATCAGGTGCAAGGACATTTTTTGCCTGCACATGATTGGAGAATGAACGTCAGCAGAGCTTTACCTTATTCACTAAGTTCTGTCTCTTTCAAAGTGCAACTCCCCACACAAAGTGAACAGCCTATTTGCTTTTAGTAAATCAACCCCTTAATGTTGACGCAATGGTGGATTGGGGAGAAGAACATCAAAACATATGGAGGAATTGGTATTTCAGTGATAAAGAAATTTTGCTACTTGCATGTAGCACTATTGGTTTTTTGTATGTTTTCTTTTGCAATGGTATTGTAAAACTTTTCATACTTTTTTTTACTTCTTTTTTCTTCAATAAAAAAAATATATATATTATATATATATATATATATATATATATATATATATATAAATATATATATATATACAGTGGGTACGGAAAGTATTCAGACCCCCTTAAATTTTTCACTCTTTGTTATATTGCAGCCATTTGCTTAAATCATTTAAGTTCATTCTTCTTCCTCATGAATGTACACATAGCACCCCATACTGACAGAAAAACACAGAATTGTTGACATTGTTGCAGATTTATTAAAAAAGAAAAACTGAAATATCACATGGTCCTAAGTATTCAGACCCTTTGCTGTGACACTCATATATTTAACTCAGGTGCTTTCCATTTCTTCTGATCATCCTTGAGATGGTTCTACACCTTCATTTGAGTCCAGCTGTGTTTGATTATACTGATTGGACTTGATTAGGAAAGCCACACACCTGTCTATATAAGACCTTCCAGATCACAATGCATGTCTGAGCAAATGAGAATCATGAGGTCAAAGGAACTGCCTGAAGAGCTCAGAGACCGAATTGTGGCAAGGCACAGATCTGGCCAAGGTTACAAAAAGATTTCTGCTGCACTTAAGGTTCCTAAGAGCACACTGGCCTCCATAATCCTCAAATGGAAGACGTTTGGGACGACCAGAACCCTTCCTAGAGCTGGCCGTCCGGCCAAACTGAGCTATCGGGGGAGAAGAGCCTTGGTGAGAGAGGTAAAGAAGAACCCAAAGATCACTGTGGCTGAGCTCCAGAGATGCAGTCAGGAGATGGGAGAAAGTTGTAGAAAGTCAACCATCACTGCAGCCCTCCACCAGTCGGGGCTTTATGGCAGAGTGGCCCGACGGAAGCCTCTCCTCAGTGTAAGACACATGAAAGCCCGCATGGAGTTTGCTAAAGAACACCTGAAGGACTCCAAGATGGTGAGAAATAAGATTCTCTGGTCTGATGAGACCAAAATAGAACTTTTTGGCCTTAATTCTAAGCGGTATGTGTGGAGAAAACCAGGCACTGCTCATCACCTGTCCAATACAGTCCCAACAGTGAAGCATGGTGGTGGCAGCATCATGCTGTGGGGGTGTTTTTCAGCTGCAGGGACAGGACGACTGGTTGCAATCGAGGGAAAGATGAATGCGGCCAAGTACAGGGATATCCTGGACAAAAACCTTCTCCAGAGTGCTCTGGACCTCAGACTGGGCCGAAGGTTTACCTTCCAACAAGACAATGACCCTAAGCACACAGCTAAAATAACGAAGGAGTGGCTTCATAACAACTCCGTGACTGTTCTTGAATGGCCCAGCCAGAGCCGTGACTTAAACCCAATTGAGCATCTCTGGAGAGACCTAAAAATGGCTGTCCACCAACGTTTACCATCCAACCTGACAGAACTGGAGAGGATCTGCAAGGAGGAATGGCAGAGGATCCCCAAATCCAGGTGTGAAAGACTTGTTGCATCTTTCCCAAAAAGACTCCTGGCTGTATTAGATCAAAAGGGGGCTTCTACTAAATACTAAACAAAGGGTCTGAATACTTAGGACCATTTGATATTTCAGTTTTTCTTTTTTAATAAATCTGCAACAATGTCAACAATTCTGTGTTTTTCTGTCAGTATGGGGTGCTATGCAGTGGCGTACCTACGGGGGGGGCGGGGGGGCGGGCCGCCCCGGGTGCCACGCACTGGGGGGGTGTCAGGCTGCTCGGAATATTAGTCAGTGTGAAGGAGCTGCAGTTTCTAAAGTCCGCGCTGCTCGCGGGGGCGGCGGCCGGCGGGAAGAAGGTGAGCACTGAGCAGCCTCCTCCTGTGTGTCTGTGTGACTGTCTGGACTGGAGAGGAGATGGGACAGCTGGATATAGAAGGATTCATCTTTCCGTATTTCTCCTGCTGCCGTTGAATGGCCGATTCTCCTCTCCCTCCTGCAGTCAGTTAGCGGCAGCAGAAGGAATATGTAAAGATCAAATCATCTATATGCAGCTGTCCCATCCCCTCTCCTATACAACTTGCTGGCCCCCTAGTGCTCTCCAGCCCCCCCTCCCCTTGCTCTTAACACCCCCCCTGCTCTAAACACCCCCCTGCTCTTAACACCCCCCTGCTCTTAACACCCCCCCTGCTCTTAACACCCCCCCTGCTCTTAACACCCCCCTGCTCTTAACACCCCCCTGCTCTTAACACCCCCCCTGCTCTTAACACCCCCCCTGCTCTAAACACCCCCCTGCTCTTAACACCCCCCCTGCTCTTAACACCCCCCTGCTCTTAACACCCCCCCTGCTCTTAACACCCCTTCTCTTAACACCCCCTGCTCTTAACACCCCCCCTGCTCTAAACACCCCCCCTGCTCTAAACACCCCCCTGCTCTTAACACCCCCCTGCTCTTAACACCCCCCCTGCTCTTAACACCCCCCCCTGCTCTTAACACCCCCCCTGCTCTTAACACCCCCCTGCTCTTAACACCCCCCTGCTCTTAACACCCCCCCTGCTCTTAACACCCCCCCTGCTCTAAACACCCCCCTGCTCTTAACACCCCCCCTGCTCTTAACACCCCCCTGCTCTTAACACCCCCCCTGCTCTTAACACCCCTTCTCTTAACACCCCCTGCTCTTAACACCCCCCCTGCTCTAAACACCCCCCCTGCTCTAAACACCCCCCTGCTCTTAACACCCCCCTGCTCTTAACACCCCCCCCTGCTCTTAACACCCCCCCCTGCTCTTAACACCCCCCCTGCTCTTAACACCCCCCCTGCTCTTAACACCCCCCCTGCTCTTAACACCCCCTGCTCTAAACACCCCCCTGCTCTAAACACCCCCCTGCTCTAAACACCCCCTTGCTCTTAACACCCCCCCTGCTCTTAACACCCCCTGCTCTTAACACCCCCTTGCTCTTAACACCCCCTTGCTCTTAACACCCCCCTTGCTCTTAACACCCCCCTTGCTCTTAACACCCCCCTTGCTCTTAACACCCCCCTTGCTCTTAACACCCCCCTTGCTCTTAACACCCTCAGTGCTCTTGCCCCCCAGTGCTCCTTAGCCCCCCAGTGCTCTTCAGCTCCCCGCAGTGCTTTTCATCTCCCCCCTATGCTCTCTGGCTCCCCCAGTGCTCTCCACCCCCCTGTGCTCCCTGCCTCCCCCCTCAGTGAGTTCCACCCCTGCGCCTTCCAACCCCCCTACAATGCTTTTCAAACCCCTCTTAATTCTCTCCAGTCCCCCCCCCCCGCGCCCTTCAGCTCCTCCAGTGCTCTCTGCTTGCCCTGTGCTCTCCGGCCCCCCTAATGCTCTTCTCAGTCTCTGACCATCTCTTGGATCATGTCCTCAGTCTCTGACTATCTCTTGGATCATGTCCTGAGTCTCTGACCATCTCTTGGATCATGTCCTCAGTCTCTGACCATCTCTTGGATCATGTCCTCAGTCTCTGACCATCTCTTGGATCATGTCCTCAGTCTCTGACCATCTCTTGGATCATGTCCTCAGTCTCTGACCAACCATCTCTTGGATCATGTCCACAGTCTCTGATCATCTCCTGTATCATGTCCTCAGTCTCTGACCATCTCCTGTGTGTTTTCTGCAGTCTCTGACCATCTCTAGTATCCCGTCCGTAGTCTCTGACCATCTCTTGTATCATATCCTCAGTATCAGATTTCTCTTGTATTAGGTCCGTAGTCTCTGACCATCTCTTGTATCATGTCCTCAGTCTCTGACCATCTCTTGTATCATGTCCTCAGTCTCTGACCATCTCTTGTATCATGTCCTCAGTCTCTGACCATCTCTTGTATCATGTCCTCAGTCTCTGACCATCTCTTGTATCATGTCCTCAGTATCTGATTTCTTTTGTTTTAGGTCCGTAGTCTCTTACCATCTCTTGCATCATGTCCTCAGTCTCTGACTATCTCCTTTAGCATGTCTCCAATCTCCTACTCAAACTTAAGCACATTGATAATAGTATTAGCTATCTGTCTATGCCAAAGGTAGGGAGGCAGAGAGTGCAAAAGGGGGAACTGTGATTAGAGAGACAGGGGGGGGGCAGACGGCAAAGGGCACTGTGATAGGGGGGCTGGAAAATTTGTGCAATAAATATTCTTGGAGACATTACAATTTTTTGCGGGTGTTTTTACATTTTAAAGTGGGGGGGGGGGGTGCCAGATATAGGATCCGCCCCGGGTGCCAAATACTCTAGGTACGCCACTGGTGCTATGTGTACATTCATGAGGAAGAAGAATGAACTTAAATGATTTTAGCAAATGGCTGCAATATAACAAAGAGTGAAAAATTTAAGGGGGTCTGAATACTTTCCGTACCCACTGTATATTGAAGAAAAAAGACATTTAGGATCACTGGTCCTAGAACCCAATGATTCAGGGGAAAAGGTGTGGGACTATAATGGATCTGTTATCTGTAGTGTAGAGGTAAGCAACAACAAGATATAAAATCCCACAAAATGTATTTATTCCATAAAAGCATCAATACACGTAACATACATAGTGATTTTAGCAGCATACAAACATTCTGATTATTGTAATCAATGGGGTGATTGCTTTGTTCAATGCATTTCGCAGGGAAAATCCTTGCTTCATCAGGAACTTTAGCAACTTTAGTTCATTCAGTATGAGGCCATGATTTCATACAAGCCTTAAAATGTTTATAGAGAAAAACAATCAAGAGAAAAACATGATGATAATTAGTAACTAAATATACACATTCACATAGAAAAAATCTTATTAACAAAATATATATATATCCACTGCTTACCAAACTTTACAGACATATTCATTTAGTGAGCATTAGGTTTGACCACAGATAGCGTCCCCCGCCAACATCCCATATGGCTCCGGGCCAAATAGTCCCGATAAACACCCCCCTGCTCTAAACACCCCCCTGCTCTAAACACCCCCTTGCTCTTAACACCCCCCCTGCTCTTAACACCCCCTGCTCTTAACACCCCCTTGCTCTTAACACCCCCTTGCTCTTAACACCCCCTTGCTCTTAACACCCCCCTTGCTCTTAACACCCCCCTTGCTCTTAACACCCCCCTTGCTCTTAACACCCTCAGTGCTCTTGCCCCCCAGTGCTCCTTAGCCCCCCAGTGCTCTTCAGCTCCCCGCAGTGCTTTTCATCTCCCCCCTATGCTCTCTGGCTCCCCCAGTGCTCTCCACCCCCCTGTGCTCCCTGCCTCCCCCCTCAGTGAGTTCCACCCCTGCGCCTTCCAACCCCCCTACAATGCTTTTCAAACCCCTCTTAATTCTCTCCAGTCCCCCCCCCCGCGCCCTTCAGCTCCTCCAGTGCTCTCTGCTTGCCCTGTGCTCTCCGGCCCCCCTAATGCTCTTCTCAGTCTCTGACCATCTCTTGGATCATGTCCTCAGTCTCTGACTATCTCTTGGATCATGTCCTGAGTCTCTGACCATCTCTTGGATCATGTCCTCAGTCTCTGACCATCTCTTGGATCATGTCCTCAGTCTCTGACCATCTCTTGGATCATGTCCTCAGTCTCTGACCATCTCTTGGATCATGTCCTCAGTCTCTGACCAACCATCTCTTGGATCATGTCCACAGTCTCTGATCATCTCCTGTATCATGTCCTCAGTCTCTGACCATCTCCTGTGTGTTTTCTGCAGTCTCTGACCATCTCTAGTATCCCGTCCGTAGTCTCTGACCATCTCTTGTATCATATCCTCAGTATCAGATTTCTCTTGTATTAGGTCCGTAGTCTCTGACCATCTCTTGTATCATGTCCTCAGTCTCTGACCATCTCTTGTATCATGTCCTCAGTCTCTGACCATCTCTTGTATCATGTCCTCAGTCTCTGACCATCTCTTGTATCATGTCCTCAGTCTCTGACCATCTCTTGTATCATGTCCTCAGTATCTGATTTCTTTTGTTTTAGGTCCGTAGTCTCTTACCATCTCTTGCATCATGTCCTCAGTCTCTGACTATCTCCTTTAGCATGTCTCCAATCTCCTACTCAAACTTAAGCACATTGATAATAGTATTAGCTATCTGTCTATGCCAAAGGTAGGGAGGCAGAGAGTGCAAAAGGGGGAACTGTGATTAGAGAGACAGGGGGGGGGGGCAGACTGCAAAGGGCACTGTGATAGGGGGGCTGGAAAATTTGTGCAATAAATATTCTTGGAGACATTACAATTTTTTGCGGGTGTTTTTACATTTTAAAGTGGGGGGGGGGGGGTGCCAGATATAGGATCCGCCCCGGGTGCCAAATACTCTAGGTACGCCACTGGTGCTATGTGTACATTCATGAGGAAGAAGAATGAACTTAAATGATTTTAGCAAATGGCTGCAATATAACAAAGAGTGAAAAATTTAAGGGGGTCTGAATACTTTCCGTACCCACTGTATATTGAAGAAAAAAGACATTTAGGATCACTGGTCCTAGAACCCAATGATTCAGGGGAAAAGGTGTGGGACTATAATGGATCTGTTATCTGTAGTGTAGAGGTAAGAAACAACAAGATATAAAATCCCACAAAATGTATTTATTCCATAAAAGCATCAATACACGTAACATACATAGTGATTTTAGCAGCATACAAACATTCTGATTATTGTAATCAATGGGGTGATTGCTTTGTTCAATGCATTTCGCAGGGAAAATCCTTGCTTCATCAGGAACTTTAGCAACTTTAGTTCATTCAGTATGAGGCCATGATTTCATACAAGCCTTAAAATGTTTATAGAGAAAAACAATCAAGAGAAAAACATGATGATAATTAGTAACTAAATATACACATTCACATAGAAAAAATCTTATTAACAAAATATATATATATCCACTGCTTACCAAACTTTACAGACATATTCATTTAGTGAGCATTAGGTTTGACCATAGATAGCGTCCCCCGCCAACATCCCATATGGCTCCGGGCCAAATAGTCCTGATAGGGCCTGATGGTCCTGCCAGGAAGTGGCTTATTCGTGCAGGCTGGACCAGTCTCACATGGATGCCACCACAACAGGCAATAGGTGGAACTTAATTTCTGCAAAGAATTTAGTGTATTGTTATCATAGCCCTGGAGACATGGGCATAATAATTCGTAACATATTTATATCTAATTCCCTGCTGGATTCTACACCCCTATATCCTCCCTTCTGCATCTCACATCCATCTACATCCCACATCCATGTGTCCCCCCAGAGGGGGGGGGGTGAGGGGGAAAGAAGATAGGGTGAAGGGAGAGGAAGCCCTTCTAGACATCAAGTTTATAAACTTGCATGGGTCATGATAAATACAGTCAGGGTAATAGAATAATACAGCAGAAAAGAGGGGAGAGACCGAAGTCCCCCATCTATATCAAAGGTCCCCATCTATAGGTCTAAACGCCCATTGTGAAGCAAAATACTTACTTTTACTAAGTCCAAAAGTGCAGCGAGTCGGGAGAAGCCACTATTGGCATTTTCCCTCACTCGCGGCTTAAGACTAGTCCCACCGGAAGTGACGCAATGCCCGCTATTGTCACTTCCGGTGCAGGCGCCATAATACCGGACATCAACCGCTAGAGGTCAAACAGGCCCTGCAGTGCTGCTCGGTCCCGGCCCTGGCCGGAAGGGACCAACGTCATGAAGACATCGCTCTTGCTTGGCGCCCGAACCTGCACATAGGAGACAAAGGATGATGGCAAAGGCGGCACCGGGTCATCATAATAATCTATACAAGAGAGTCTACTATAACATTAGATTCGCATCTTTCCATAATTCAAGGTCTACATTGACTTAACTCGCATATCCATACCAGGTATATTGCGAATCTCGTCATGACACCCATTTTTTGTCCAGCATCGCACATATGAACAAAGATGGAAAATGCAGATAATGGCAAACGCCACCATCGACGTATAAGATACAGATACATGAACGTCAAAAGACAAACATAAACACAGGCAAACAAAAAACATAAAGACAAAAACAAACATCTCTTGATTGTTTTTCTCTATAAACATTTTAAGGCTTGTATGAAATCATGGCCTCATACTGAGTGAACTAAAGTTGCTAAAGTTCCTGATGAAGCAAGGATTTCCCCTGCGAAATGCATTGAACAAAGCAATCACCCCATTGATTACAATAATCAGAATGTTTGTATGCTGCTAAAATTACTATGTATGTTACGTGTATTGATGCTTTTATGGAATAAATACATTTTGTTGGATTTTATATCTTGTTGTTGCTTACCTCTACACTACAGATAACAGATCCATTATAGTCCCACACCTTTTCCCTTGAATCATTGGGTTCTAGGACCAGTGATCATAAATAGTGTTGAGCGAACACGGACTGTATTATTCGTGTTCGTACCGAATAATTGGATTTTTTGTACCCGAACACGGACACGGACACTTTACTGTATGTTCGGGTAAAAATCCGTGTTCGGTCGTTTTATTTCCGGGTTTTGCATGCTTTGGCGCTCTTTTCATGGCGGGCTTTCAACAGCCAATCAACAATCGTTTAACTGGTGTGCCTTAAGCCATCCCAGCCATGCCTGCAAATGTCTCAGTAGCTGTGATTGGCCGTCTGAAGCATGTGACCAAGTCTTTATAAGTTCGAGGCAGCCGCAGCGGCGTCATTATGCTGCTTAGATTCAGGGACAGAGCACACATCAACGTGCTGGCTGCTGATTAGGGAAAGATAGGCAGGAAAAAACCATTTGTGTCCGGATAGAATTGAGGGACAGGTCGGAGTGTTTAGGCAGGGCGAGTTGTAGGCATTTTAGGGATAGAGTCTGCTGAATTATATAGGGTCAGTGTCTTCTACAAACTACAATCGATATTGCTGTGTGGGGGGTGGGGTGAATCTGCACTCAATCCTGATCTACGATCTCTTCTCAATCCTGTTAGGGACAGAGTCTGCTGAATTTTAGGGAAACTGTGTTCTACAAACTACAATCGATATTGCTGTGTGGGGGGTGGGGTGAATCTGCACTCAATCCTGATCTACGATCTCTTCTCAATCCTGTTAGGGACAGAGTCTGCTGAATTTTAGGGAAACTGTGTTCTACAAACTACAATCGATATTGCTGTGTGGGGGGTGGGGTGAATCTGCACTCAATCCTGATCTACGATCTCTTCTCAATCCTGTTAGGGACAGAGTCTGCTGAATTTTAGGGAAACTGTGTTCTACAAACTACAATCGATATTGCTGTGTGGTGTGGGATTGGAGATAGGCAGGTGTCAGTGATCCACATCCATTTTTCTGTGTGTGAGCTGCAGTGAACACAATCTTTTTGGGCTGCAGTGAACACAATCTTTTTGGGCTGCAGTGAACACAATCTTTTTGGGCTGCAGTGAACACAATCTTTTTGGGCTGCAGTGAACACAATCTTTTTGGGCTGCAGTGAACACAATCTTTTTGGGGTGCAGTGAACAAAATCTTTTTGGGGTGCAGTGAACACAATCCTTTTTGGTGTGCAGTGAACACAATCTTTGTGGGGTGCAGTGAACAAAATCCTTTGTGGGGTGCAGTGAACACAATCTTTTTGGGGTGCAGTGAACAAAATCCTTTTTGGGGTGCAGTGAACAACATCCTTTTTGGGGTGCAGTGAACACAATCTTTTTGGGGTGCAGTGAACAAAATCCTTTGTGGGGTGCAGTGAACACAATCTTTTTGGGGTGCAGTGAACACAATCTTTTTGGGGTGGAGTGAACAACATCCTTTTTGGGGTGCAGTGAACAAAATCCTTTTTGGGGTGCAGTGAACAAAATCATTTTTGGGGTGCAGTGAACACAATCTTTTTGGGGTGCAGTGAACACAATCTTTGTGGGGTGCAGTGAACACAATCTTTTTGGGGTGGAGTGAACAACATCCTTTTTGGGGTGCAGTGAACAACATCCTTTTTGGGGTGCAGTGAACACAATCTTTTTGGGGTGCAGTGAACACAATCTTTGTGGGGTACAGTGAACAGAATCTTTGTGGGGTGCAGTGAACACAATCTTTGGGGGGTACAGTGAACACAATCTTTGTGAGGTGCAGTGAACACAATCTTTGTGGGGTGCAGTGAACACAATCATTGTGGGGTGCAGTGAACTCAATCTTTGTGGGGTACAGTGAACACAATCTCATACTGAAGGTTTGAGGGTGCTGCCTGTTCCATACTCCCCCTACTCCTCATCTAGCCTTTTAGGGGTACAAACAATAGTAATTGGGGCCTAGTGTGGTTGTGTACGTGTGATATACATACACTTTTTTGGGATCATATTTTCTATTCCGCTATTTAATCAAAAACCTTTGGGGATCAGTTAAATTGGGGGATAGTCTGTGTTGGTACGTGTGAGAGAGATCCACCTTTCCAAGTTGTTGGGGTTCATCTCATACTTCTGAAGGTTTGAGGGTGCTGCCTGTTCCATACTCCCCCTACTCCTAGCCTTTTAGGGGTACAAACAATAGTAATTGGGGCCTAGTGTGGTTGTGTACGTGTGATATACATACACTTTTTTGGGATCATATTTTCTATTCCGCTATTTAATCAAAAACCTCTGGGGATCAGTTAAATTGGGGGATAGTCTGTGTTGGTACGTGTGAGAGAGATCCACCTTTCCAAGTTGTTGGGGTTCATCTCATACTTCTGAAGGTTTGAGGGTGCTGCCTGTTCCATACTCCCCCTACTCCTAGCCTTTTAGGGGTACAAACAATAGTAATTGGGGCCTAGTGTGGTTGTGTACGTGTGATATACATACACTTTTTTGGGATCATATTTTCTATTCCGCTATTTAATCAAAAACCTTTGGGGATCAGTTAAATTGGGGGATAGTCTGTGTTGGTACGTGTGAGAGAGATCCACCTTTCCAAGTTGTTGGGGTTCATCTCATACTTCTGAAGGTTTGAGGGTGCTGCCTGTTCCATACTCCCCCTACTCCTAGCCTTTTAGGGGTACAAACAATAGTAATTGGGGCCTAGTGTGGTTGTGTACGTGTGATATACATACACTTTTTTGGGATCATATTTTCTATTCCGCTATTTAATCAAAAACCTCTGGGGATCAGTTAAATTGGGGGATAGTCTGTGTTGGTACGTGTGAGAGAGATCCACCTTTCCAAGTTGTTGGGGTTCATCTCATACTTCTGAAGGTTTGAGGGTGCTGCCTGTTCCATACTCCCCCTACTCCTAGCCTTTTAGGGGTACAAACAATAGTAATTGGGGCCTAGTGTGGTTGTGTACGTGTGATATACATACACTTTTTTGGGATCATATTTTCTATTCCGCTATTTAATCAAAAACCTCTGGGGATCAGTTAAATTGGGGGATAGTCTGTGTTGGTACGTGTGAGAGAGATCCACCTTTCCAAGTTGTTGGGGTTCATCTCATACTTCTGAAGGTTTGAGGGTGCTGCCTGTTCCATACTCCCCCCTACTCCTAGCCTTTTAGGGGTACAAACAATAGTAATTGGGGCCTAGTGTGGTTGTGTACGTGTGATATACATACACTTTTTTGGGATCATATTTTCTATTCCGCTATTTAATCAAAAACCTTTGGGGATCAGTTAAATTGGGGGATAGTCTGTGTTGGTACTTGTGAGAGAGATCCACCTTTCCAAGTTGTTGGGGTTCATCTCATACTTCTGAAGGTTTGAGGGTGCTGCCTGTTCCATACTCCCCCTACTCCTAGCCTTTTAGGGGTACAAACAATAGTAATTGGGGCCTAGTGTGGTTGTGTACGTGTGATATACATACACTTTTTTGGGATCATATTTTCTATTCCGCTATTTAATCAAAAACCTCTGGGGATCAGTTAAATTGGGGGATAGTCTGTGTTGGTACGTGTGAGAGAGATCCACCTTTCCAAGTTGTTGGGGTTCATCTCATACTTCTGAAGGTTTGAGGGTGCTGCCTGTTCCATACTCCCCCTACTCCTAGCCTTTTAGGGGTACAAACAATAGTAATTGGGGCCTAGTGTGGTTGTGTACGTGTGATATACATACACTTTTTTGGGATCATATTTTCTATTCCGCTATTTAATCAAAAACCTCTGGGGATCAGTTAAATTGGGGGATAGTCTGTGTTGGTACGTGTGAGAGAGATCCACCTTTCCAAGTTGTTGGGGTTCATCTCATACTTCTGAAGGTTTGAGGGTGCTGCCTGTTCCATACTCCCCCTACTCCTAGCCTTTTAGGGGTACAAACAATAGTAATTGGGGCCTAGTGTGGTTGTGTACGTGTGATATACATACACTTTTTTGGGATCATATTTTCTATTCCGCTATTTAATCAAAAACCTCTGGGGATCAGTTAAATTGGGGGATAGTCTGTGTTGGTACGTGTGAGAGAGATCCACCTTTCCAAGTTGTTGGGGTTCATCTCATACTTCTGAAGGTTTGAGGGTGCTGCCTGTTCCATACTCCCCCTACTCCTAGCCTTTTAGGGGTACAAACAATAGTAATTGGGGCCTAGTGTGGTTGTGTACGTGTGATATACATACACTTTTTTGGGATCATATTTTCTATTCCGCTATTTAATCAAAAACCTTTGGGGATCAGTTAAATTGGGGGATAGTCTGTGTTGGTACGTGTGAGAGAGATCCACCTTTCCAAGTTGTTGGGGTTCATCTCATACTTCTGAAGGTTTGAGGGTGCTGCCTGTTCCATACTCCCCCTACTCCTAGCCTTTTAGGGGTACAAACAATAGTAATTGGGGCCTAGTGTGGTTGTGTACGTGTGATATACATACACTTTTTTGGGATCATATTTTCTATTCCGCTATTTAATCAAAAACCTTTGGGGATCAGTTAAATTGGGGGATAGTCTGTGTTGGTACGTGTGAGAGAGATCCACCTTTCCAAGTTGTTGGGGTTCATCTCATACTTCTGAAGGTTTGAGGGTGCTGCCTGTTCCATACTCCCCCTACTCCTAGCCTTTTAGGGGTACAAACAATAGTAATTGGGGCCTAGTGTGGTTGTGTACGTGTGATATACATACACTTTTTTGGGATCATATTTTCTATTCCGCTATTTAATCAAAAACCTCTGGGGATCAGTTAAATTGGGGGATAGTCTGTGTTGGTACGTGTGAGAGAGATCCACCTTTCCAAGTTGTTGGGGTTCATCTCATACTTCTGAAGGTTTGAGGGTGCTGCCTGTTCCATACTCCCCCTACTCCTAGCCTTTTAGGGGTACAAACAATAGTAATTGGGGCCTAGTGTGGTTGTGTACGTGTGATATACATACACTTTTTTGGGATCATATTTTCTATTCCGCTATTTAATCAAAAACCTTTGGGGATCAGTTAAATTGGGGGATAGTCTGTGTTGGTACGTGTGAGAGAGATCCACCTTTCCAAGTTGTTGGGGTTCATCTCATACTTCTGAAGGTTTGAGGGTGCTGCCTGTTCCATACTCCCCCTACTCCTAGCCTTTTAGGGGTACAAACAATAGTAATTGGGGCCTAGTGTGGTTGTGTACGTGTGATATACATACACTTTTTTGGGATCATATTTTCTATTCCGCTATTTAATCAAAAACCTCTGGGGATCAATTAAATTGGGGGATAGTCTGTGTTGGTACGTGTGAGAGAGATCCACCTTTCCAAGTTGTTGGGGTTCATCTCATACTTCTGAAGGTTTGAGGGTGCTGCCTGTTCCATACTCCCCCCTACTCCTAGCCTTTTAGGGGTACAAACAATAGTAATTGGGGCCTAGTGTGGTTGTGTACGTGTGATATACATACACTTTTTTGGGATCATATTTTCTATTCCGCTATTTAATCAAAAACCTTTGGGGATCAGTTAAATTGGGGGATAGTCTGTGTTGGTACGTGTGAGAGAGATCCACCTTTCCAAGTTGTTGGGGTTCATCTCATACTTCTGAAGGTTTGAGGGTGCTGCCTGTTCCATACTCCCCCTACTCCTAGCCTTTTAGGGGTACAAACAATAGTAATTGGGGCCTAGTGTGGTTGTGTACGTGTGATATACATACACTTTTTTGGGATCATATTTTCTATTCCGCTATTTAATCAAAAACCTCTGGGGATCAGTTAAATTGGGGGATAGTCTGTGTTGGTACGTGTGAGAGAGATCCACCTTTCCAAGTTGTTGGGGTTCATCTCATACTTCTGAAGGTTTGAGGGTGCTGCCTGTTCCATACTCCCCCTACTCCTAGCCTTTTAGGGGTACAAACAATAGTAATTGGGGCCTAGTGTGGTTGTGTACGTGTGATATACATACACTTTTTTGGGATCATATTTTCTATTCCGCTATTTAATCAAAAACCTCTGGGGATCAGTTAAATTGGGGGATAGTCTGTGTTGGTACGTGTGAGAGAGATCCACCTTTCCAAGTTGTTGGGGTTCATCTCATACTTCTGAAGGTTTGAGGGTGCTGCCTGTTCCATACTCCCCCTACTCCTAGCCTTTTAGGGGTACAAACAATAGTAATTGGGGCCTAGTGTGGTTGTGTACGTGTGATATACATACACTTTTTTGGGATCATATTTTCTATTCCGCTATTTAATCAAAAACCTTTGGGGATCAGTTAAATTGGGGGATAGTCTGTGTTGGTACGTGTGAGAGAGATCCACCTTTCCAAGTTGTTGGGGTTCATCTCATACTTCTGAAGGTTTGAGGGTGCTGCCTGTTCCATACTCCCCCTACTCCTAGCCTTTTAGGGGTACAAACAATAGTAATTGGGGCCTAGTGTGGTTGTGTACGTGTGATATACATACACTTTTTTGGGATCATATTTTCTATTCCGCTATTTAATCAAAAACCTTTGGGGATCAGTTAAATTGGGGGATAGTCTGTGTTGGTACGTGTGAGAGAGATCCACCTTTCCAAGTTGTTGGGGTTCATCTCATACTTCTGAAGGTTTGAGGGTGCTGCCTGTTCCATACTCCCCCTACTCCTAGCCTTTTAGGGGTACAAACAATAGTAATTGGGGCCTAGTGTGGTTGTGTACGTGTGATATACATACACTTTTTTGGGATCATATTTTCTATTCCGCTATTTAATCAAAAACCTCTGGGGATCAGTTAAATTGGGGGATAGTCTGTGTTGGTACGTGTGAGAGAGATCCACCTTTCCAAGTTGTTGGGGTTCATCTCATACTTCTGAAGGTTTGAGGGTGCTGCCTGTTCCATACCCCCCCTACTCCTCATCTAGCCTTTTAGGGGTACAAACAATAGTAATTGGGGCCTAGTGTGGTTGTGTACGTGCGAGATACATACACTTTTTTTGATCATATTTCCTATTCCGCTATTCAATAAAAACCTTTGAGGATCAATTGAATTGCGGGATAGTCTGTGTCGGTACGTGTGAGAGAGATCCACCTTTCCAAGTTGTTGGGGTTCATCTCATACTTCTGAAGGTTTGAGGGTGCTGCCTGTTCCATACCCCCCCTACTCCTCATCTAGCCTTTTAGGGGTACAAACAATAGTAATTGGGGCCTAGTGTGGTTGTGTACGTGCGAGATACATACACTTTTTTGGGATCATATTTTCTATTCCGCTATTTAATCAAAAACCTCTGGGGATCAGTTAAATTGGGGGATAGTCTGTGTTGGTACGTGTGAGAGAGATCCACCTTTCCAAGTTGTTGGGGTTCATCTCATACTTCTGAAGGTTTGAGGGTGCTGCCTGTTCCATACCCCCCCTACTCCTCATCTAGCCTTTTAGGGGTACAAACAATAGTAATTGGGGCCTAGTGTGGTTGTGTACGTGCGAGATACATACACTTTTTTTGATCATATTTCCTATTCCGCTATTCAATAAAAACCTTTGAGGATCAATTGAATTGCGGGATAGTCTGTGTCGGTACGTGTGAGAGAGATCCACCTTTCCAAGTTGTTGGGGTTCATCTCATACTTCTGAAGGTTTGAGGGTGCTGCCTGTTCCATACCCCCCCTACTCCTCATCTAGCCTTTTAGGGGTACAAACAATAGTAATTGGGGCCTAGTGTGGTTGTGTACGTGCGAGATACATACACTTTTTTTGATCATATTTCCTATTCCGCTATTCAATAAAAACCTTTGAGGATCAATTGAATTGCGGGATAGTCTGTGTCGGTACGTGTGAGAGAGATCCACCTTTCCAAGTTGTTGGGGTTCATCTCATACTTCTGAAGGTTTGAGGGTGCTGCCTGTTCCATACCCCCCCTACTCCTCATCTAGCCTTTTAGGGGTACAAACAATAGTAATTGGGGCCTAGTGTGGTTGTGTACGTGCGAGATACATACACTTTTTTTGATCATATTTCCTATTCCGCTATTCAATAAAAACCTTTGAGGATCAATTGAATTGCGGGATAGTCTGTGTCGGTACGTGTGAGAGAGATCCACCTTTCCAAGTTGTTGGGGTTCATCTCATACTTCTGAAGGTTTGAGGGTGCTGCCTGTTCCATACTCCCCCTACTCCTCATCTAGCCTTTTAGGGGTACAAACAATAGTAATTGGGGCCTAGTGTGGTTGTGTACGTGTGATATACATACACTTTTTTTGGATCATATTTTCTATTCCGCTATTTAATTTAACTGGGCCTCCATGCGAGACCTGTGTGCCTTGTTGCGCTGTTTTGAGTACTCCACCAACATGGCCAGTGGCAATGACGCCGTTCTCAGCTTAACTATCCCACTTCTATGCCTCCTTGAAAAAACAATTCGGGCGATGATGGAAGAGGATGTGGCACAGGATGAGGAGGAGGAGGAGGATGAAGAGGTAACATTTCCAAGGCTTTCAGGGCAGTCATTCGCAAGGGGCTCCGAGGGTGGGTTCCTGCACACGCAAACGCCAGGGACGCAATTGTCCAGCAGGGGCACAGTTCTGGAGGATGAGGAGGATGAGGAGGAGGAGGAGCTGGAGGAGGAGATGGAACCATGTTCACAGCAGGGTGGCACCCAGGCCAGCTCATGGCCATCACTGGTGCGTGGCTGGGGGGATGCAGAGGACACGGACCATACACCTCCCACAGAGGACAGCCTTTCGTTGCCTCTGGGCAGCCTGGCACACATGAGCGATTACATGCTGCAGTGTCTCCACAACGACCGCCGAGTTGCCCACATTCTAACTTGTGCTGATTACTGGGTGGCCACGCTGCTGGATCCCCGTTACAAGGACAACGTACCGTCCTTAATTCACTCACTGGAGCGCGATCGCAAGATGCGCGAGTACAAGCGCACGCTGGTAGACGCCATGCTGCTGGCATTCCCATCTGACAGCGGGGCCACAGTGGAAGCACAAGGCAGAGGAGGAGGAGGAGGAGGTCGCCAACGCAACCAGGGCACCGCCAGCACCTCAGAAGGCAGGGTTAGCATGGCCGAAATGTGGAAAAGCTTTGTCAGCACGCCACAACAAACAGCAGCACCAGCAGCTCAGATGGAACGTCTTAGCAGGAGGCAGCATTTTACCAACATGGTGGAGCAGTATGTGTGCACACGCCTACATGTAGTGAATGACGGGTCTGCCCCCTTCAAATTCTGGGTCTCCAAATTGGGCACATGGCCTGAGCTTGCCCTTTACGCCTTGGAGGTGCTGGCGTGCCCTGCAGCCAGTGTATTATCTGAACGGGTATTTAGCACGGCTGGGGGCGTTATAACAGACAAGCGCAGCCGCCTGTCCAGAGACAATGTGGACAAGCTCACGTTCATTAAAATGAACCAGGCATGGGACTTTTCCGTACCTTATGCAGAATAGCAATGGATACCGACCTTACCCACCCATTGTTCCATTTTTGCTCTTTCTCACTCTTTTGGGGTGTACCCTCATTTAAAATTTTTGAAAAGAAGCAGTGTTGGCTACCTCGTCCTCCTCCTCAGGGCCAGATTAATGTAGGGGCTATTGGAGCTGCAGCTCCAGGCCCCTACCTTTTATATAGGCCCCGGGTTGGCCATATTCACTGTTACCGCTCTTCTGTCACTTGTAAACACAGAAGTCTGGCTTCTATGCTCGCTTCCCCAGGCAGCACCCTCAGAACCTCCCCACACAGCGTGAAGGCCGGACAAGGAGGGACAGTTGGCGATGCATGGATGTGTTTATGGGCTTCAGAGACAGCATCCCATGTTGAATTAGGCATGCATGGCTGCACCCTTCCTCCTCTGGGTGCATGGCAAGGCACGGCCCTTAAGGCCCTTCAAAATCCTCAGCACCAAGCCCATGATGCTGTTAATCCGGCCCTGGTCCTCCTCCACCGCCGCTTCCACCTACACCGCCCATAGGTGTGCGCAGCCTATTGCATTAAGGTGTGCACCCCAAAGTTGAAATACACATGCATGTGTTTGCCAGCAGGGAGAGTAATGTATCGGGGCCATGTACCTGTAGGCAAGGAGAAATAGAGCAGAGCAGGTCCCAGGGAGATCTTTCCCATCTCCTCACTGGCAATGCTATGTGCCCTAGGTGATTAGGGTGTGCCCAGGCACACCCAGCACACCCTGTGCGCACGCCTATGTCACCGCCACATCCACCACCACCTCAACCTCCCTCCTACTCCATATGGGCCTCGTCCTTCAGAGATGAAGAAGAACATTGTTTTATTTTTCTGTTTTTTTTTGTTGTTTTAAGTTATTTCCCTATCCACATTTGTTTGCAGAGCACTTGCCATGCTCTTAATTACGTTTTGCTGCCATTTGCAGCACTCTAGCCCTTTCCTTTGGTGTTTTAGAGCCATTTTAGTGCCTTAAAGTTCGGGTCCCCATTGACTTCAATGGGGTTCGGTGTCCGGGAAAAGTTCGGTAAAAGTCCGGGACACGGACCCGGACTTTTTTTTAAAGTTCGGCCGAACCCGTCGAACACGGACATCTAGGTGTCCGCTCAACCCTAATCATAAATTTCTTTTTTCTTCAATAATGATTTAGGGATGATGATCTGTTTTCAGGGTAAAGGTTAAACCTCCTTTCTATATATATAAATATATATATATATATATATATATATATATATATATATATATATATATAGTAAATAAAAAAAGGGACGAACTTAATGGATAACATTGTCTTTTTTCTGTCATTGTTCTATGTTTCTATCGACCCACTTATATGCATTTCTCCACTGCCCTATTGCTCCAGAAGTCAACCCTTTGTAAGCTTCATGTCAAATGGCGTCGGAGCTTATGCAGGGTTAATAATGTCTAACTCTTCACTATTAGGCCCAAGCAGTGCATCCTGTGAGCAGCAAACAGGCACACACTAATAAAGTAGCTGCCAGCAGATGAAACCACAGCATGCAGAGGGGGACCCAGGCATCCAACACACCTGATTGACATCCAACATATCAGATTCTGAAGGCTCCACAGGAACAGCTATCTTTTCAAGAGAGCAAAGTTTCAATTTATCAGCTGTGAGAGAAGATGGATTGATGACATCTAGGTACTTATAAGATGTCGTTTGTGTCTGGCCGTTGGCCACTAGGCCCAAGCACTGCATCCGGTGAGGAGCTTACAGTCACACTAGTGATGTAGAGGCAAACAGATGGAACCACAGCATGCAGCAAGGGACCCAGGCATCCAACACATCCAGAAGTGTTAGAAGCAAAAGACTCTACCAGAACATCTAGCTCTACAAAAGACTAGAGGTTCAAATTATGAGCTGTGAGAGAAGATTCAGTTTAATGGTTTCTAGGGTCAGTGGTAGCACTGTTCTTTTATGAGGTGCCTAACCACTTCAGACCACCAACAGTACATTTATTGCTGACAGGCAGCTACCCCAGACACTGTGTTGTACCCAGGGCCGGGACAAGGGGTAAGCAGGAGGGGGCGACTGCCAATGGCTTATTGCAGGGATGGGGGCACCCTGACCCTAACCCTAAGGAAGGGGGGGGGCGCAGTTTGGCATCTTTGCCCTGGATGCTGGATGACCATGTCCCAGCACTGGTTGTACCAGTACGTCACAGGGTTCATGTGCACTGCGTGCCTCCCATGGGGCATGCAGCGGCACTCTCTGCAACCACTGTGTTCACAGGGCACAGCAGATTGTAGTGCTAGGTATCAGGCCACTGTGCAATCACATGTCATGTAAACAAGAGTGATGAGTAGAATCCATTCATTTTTTGCTACTGCTTGTGATCTGTGATTGGTCACCAGTGATCACGTATAACCTGGGCCAATCATAGCACCCTGTACCATGTGGTAGTTGTGGGCCAATCACAGTTGTCAATTTTTCTTGCTATCTGTGACCCTGTTAGAGAGATTCATCCTCTCTATTTGTCCTGTTTAACGTGATCACCAAAAGAGAAAGTAAAAAAATTCCCAACCATTGGGTAAATGATAATAATAAGAAAAATAAATCTTCCAAAGAAGACACTAGTTCCCCTGACCCTGGTGAGAACTAGGAATTTCTAAGCTTTAGGAGGGATTTCCTCTCATTTCCTGTTTTGATATGGGACAGGAAATGAAGGGAAATTTCCACAATAAGACACAGATAGCAAAAAAAAAAAATGACAGGAGTATAGCCCTCCCATACTTTCCAAAATGAAAAAGGAAAAGCTTTCGCTACTGGTTTGCATATTCTATATCCCTGTACGTATGTTATTTTGTTATCTTTTGAAACTCTTATAAATATAAATTTAAAAGCCGGTTCACACTAGCGCGACTTGTCAGGCGACTTGTCAGCCTGACAAGTCGCGCTCCCTCGCGGTCCATTGACCGCTACAGGACCCGTTCTAATAGGAGCGACACAAGTCACTCCGACTTAGAAAAAGGGTCCTGTAGTACTTCGGGGCGACCTCGGAGTGACTTGCATAGACTTATATTATGTGAAGTCCCTGCAAGTCGCTCCGAAGTCGTGGTGCATGGTAATGCACAAGTCGCCCCCGAAGTCGTGCAGAGTCGTGACGCCTTAGTGTGAACCGACTCTTAAGAAAATGTTTTCCTTTAGTTCCGCTTTAAATTTACCCTTAATCTTCCATACTGAACATGCCTCTATACCCATTCAAAAGTGTTATGTCTCTTAGACAAGTAACAGGAAGGAAGAAATCCTCCAAACATGACTCATAAAGCAAAAAAGGGACAGATGTTTTAACCTTTGCCTATACAAAAAAAAAAAAATGAACAGTTTTGACTTTAACATAAAATTTAACAACAAAAAAAATCCAATAACAGAAAGAGAGCTACTACTAGTTTACACCAAAAGAGAGGACCACAGTTTTTCAGTCTGCCAACCAAAGTAGAGCCAAATAGGCAAAAACAAAATAAACTGTAAATCAAGTCTGATAAAAAAAAAAAAAAAAACTCATTTATTTTCAATATTATTATTTTAGAAAAAAAAATAAACCAAATCAGACAGACATTCCTAGCCGCTAAGCAGTTAATAAAGGCAAACTAAGGCTAATAATCATTTTCTGGTTCAACAGGATATTCTAATTTTTTAATGGAGAAAATGCATTCTTAATTTAAATATGCACAATAAGTAGAGCCAATAATAAGAAAAAAGTAGTATACAGCAGGATAAATGCCGAGCTCTGTGCAAAAGGCATATAAAAGCTTGGAATCCGTAGAAATCAGCGCAAGGAGGGGAAAAAAAAAGAGAGCTACATAATGTTCACAAATTGTCCATAATTGTATGGATTTTAAATATAAAAGTTGGCAGTGAAAAAAAAAAAAAAAGCTAAAAGCCATTAGGAGAGACACTATTGTGAAATACATCAGCAACATCAATTCAAAATCTTATTAAAAAAAATACTAACTAGAGATTTCTTTTTTTAAAAAAACATTTTTTTTTTGATAACTATACTTAAAAGTCTTGTCTCGATGTTTACGACAATGCCAACATTGTTCGGATTGACACGGCCTAATGCATATATGAATCATATTTGAATAGAGCTACTAATTAGCATGAATAGCCTCCTTCCCCATGAAGGTCGTTCGTTTTACAGAGGAACATTGCGGAAGCAGTCACCCTTAGTAACAGCGATTAGGATTGGAGACTTGGCACTCTCTTTTCCTCCCCAATACTAGGTCACCTGATTAATTAAAACAAGAACGAAGGGCAAAGAAAGAAAAGAAAATATCTGTATATAATAAAACTTTGAAAAGGATGTTTGTTCTTCCAAAGTTTCAATGGAAAGATTAATGTTTTCAGAATTTTCAATTATTTTTTATAATTATTTTTTTGTGACTCTGTCTCCTTGTTAAGATAGATGAAGGGAAAGAAATAGCAAGGCTGCCCTTTGCTGACTTCTTTCTAGAAAAGTTAGCTGTCTGCGTGCCTCTAGCTAAGAACAAGTGAAGTTAGAATCCCTGATAAAGATGTGGTCCAGGGCAATGACTTATCAAATATTAAAGCCGTTGGGCCAAGATGTAAAAGCCAGGAGCCTAGCCATTTTTTGAAGGAGGGGTCAGCAAACAAGGTACCTTTAGTGCATAATAACTTTTGCACTTCCTGCACACTAAACCGCAGCAGTTTAGCGTGCAGGCAATGTTTTGTTCTGGCCCTAGTGAACTGGTGGTAGGGAGCAGTGTAATATGCGTTTAACCACATTATGCAGTTCCATTTTTTCTTTGTAAATTTTTTTTTATTTTGTATTTAATCTAAATTTGGTAATTTTTGTTTAACACACATAATCTAAGTACAAAGGTGGTGTGTGTGTATACAAATAAATAAATATATATATATATATATATATATATATATATATATACACCAGCAAAAACTAAAGCATACCAAAAATACAAAGTACTGAGATATAAAAGTATACATACTGTACTATGTGGCTCACAAATACCCCACGAAAACCATAAAACATATTTGGTAAGGACTAGTACAAAAAAAAGATAAAGAAAAGAATGGATCAGTACAAGAGCATAGCTATAACAACATATGATGTACTCAATCGCATTAGTTGTTTGATATAAGGAAAAAGTGGACACATCGCGACTTCATATTATCAACAAAAATTATAATTCATAATGCATCATTCGTTAGTATTAATTACCAGTGCTAGAAAGGGTGTAAATGGTAGGATACAAAAAAAAGGGGGAAGAAAAAAAAAAAAAGATAAAAAAAAAAGGGGGGGGGGGAGGGGGGATTATTAGATTAATACATTTTTTTAAAAATTAAGAGACAATGTAAGAAAAAATAATTTAATGAAATGAAAAATCAGCCAGGAATGGACAACTAGAAGAAGCTTCACACAACCTTAGACTAACTTCAGATCCTACAATTGTCCCATAAGATTTCCTAAACCAGATGACTCCCTCAATGGTTTCCAAGAGAGCCATATTTGATAGTATTGTTCGTATGTATCCAACTCACTTGCCAAAAGGAACTCCATTCTTTCAATGTAATCCATTTCCGTAACCCAATGGTCCTCAACTCCAGTCCTCGGGCCCACTAACAGGCCAGATTTTAAATATTACCTTGGGGAGATGCAGACTAGAATACTGCAATCACTGAGCAGCAAATGAGATCACCTGTGATGTACTTTAGTTATCTTGCAAACCTGGCCTGTTAGTGGGCCCTGAGGACCGGAGTTGAGGACCACTGCCGTAACCCACTCAGGTAGAGCCGGGGGGAACATGTGCCGCCATCCAATGGCGCGGTATAACCGTTCTTGCTGTGGTCAGCCAATTGGCAATCGGCATCCCTGCTTCTCGGACAGAGCTCTAGTTCACTTGCAAGTATTGTAAGTTATTTTATTTGCTTTATTTTAATTAAACTAAACTTACTACACTATGGAAACCTCTCTGTCTTGTTCCTCTTGATGTGGTGTAGGTCCTGGTGGAGAAACATTTTACCAGTTTTTGAGGGTTTACCTTACCCCACTATGTGGGATCATTACTTACCTCTGGTGAGTAGGCAATTCAGCCACTGGTGGTGGACACAAGCTTATCACAGCACATCCTTTGGAGGATTTTTGGAGGAGTGATTTAAGATCACAATTGCATTTTCGAATCACGTTGGCGATTAAGGACATTACACATCAATTTCCCATGTAGTTTCTATTTATAGCACTGTATGCATTTGTTGTAATTGTAAATGCTCACATCTTGTACCATTAAGTGGCATTTTTTGCACGAAATGCACTTTATTTTATATTTTTTGTATTGATTGTACTTTATGTATTATTGCTAATGCAAATGTTTATTGACACCTTTTTGTGAACTATTGACACATTTGCACGGAATGCACTTTAATAATTGATATTGATGCACTGATTGTATTTTGATTAATCAGGATGAGTTGATTATTAAGCGCGGTTTGTCAAAGATCGATCAATCAAGCAAGGTTGACCGGTTCCTTTAAGTTTTAAGTTTTCATCTATCTAGACCTTCCGTGGCCTTACAACCACCAGCTTTAATTATAATCATATTTATACACTTATATACATTTTTTGGCAGTTTAGCTATTCACCGTTGGTTGCGCGGGTAGTGGATATACATATTATATTCCATTTATATTAAATTTTGCTGTCAGCTAATGTCTTAGGAGACATTTTTTTATTGCACTTAATAGAACCAGGTAGGATAGAAAGCAAAGTGAGTTGTGGGGGGTTGGAAACAATCACCCCAGTGACAGTATTATAGACCCGTTTGTACCAATTTTATTTGAAGTGCACAAAAGTACACTTCATTCATGTCACTGTTCTGTACAGTGGCATGCAATCCCATCCTGTGTGCTGCAATAAAATGCCACTTGTCTGTATTTACCGCAGCTCACTGTACCGCACCTCCAGGGTGCATTGCAATGTGAATGGGACACATAGGAAACCATTGTTTCTGTCTGTCCTAGTGGTGACCTGTGTTCATCCAGTGCAGTAATATGGAGGTCACAGCACTGTTTGTGAACAGGACCTAAAAGATAAGTTCACCTTTAAAAATAATAATCAATGCATATACTGTATTTTGCAGTAAAAAAGCAGCAAAGCAGCAGGTTAGCGTGTGATGGCCAGCCCAGTAGTTTAGTATATCACTCTGCTTTAATCTATACCATCCAGGCTAAGTGTTCCTGCCCAGTGCCTATCCACCAGGTGCTATTTCCTATCCTTAACCTATATCTAATAACCCTGATTTCTATATACACTGAGTGCACACTGCTAACTGTATACTGAGTGCCACTCGGTGTACAGATATCAGTGTTATATTATATATAGGGAATAGCACTCAGTTTAGTACAGGTATCAGCGTCATAGGTATTAGCGCTCTGCACAGAGATCAGTGTTATAAATAGGGAATAGCACTATATAACACTGATATCTATGCGCTTAGTGTTATTCCCTATATATAATATAACACTGATATCTATGCGCTTAGTGTTATTCCCTATATATAACACTGTTATCTGTACTCTTAGTGTTATTCCTTATATATAACACTGATATCTGTACACTGAGTGGCACTTAGTATACAGATATCAGTGTTATATATAGGGAATAGCACTCACAGATATCCAGGAACGGCCTGACTATTTGGGCACCGGGGCAATGCTCGGGGCTATTAGGGGGCCCCATGAGAGGCTCCTGTCCTAAACTTTACTCCACACCTCCTTCTTTATATGGAAAGGGTCAAGTTGAAGAGGAGCGGGCGGACATGGGTTTGGGGTGGTGTGTACATGGAAGGCACACTCTGTACGACTGAGGACAATGTACACTCTCACGGTGCGCAGCTCCTCCACAGGTGAAGGGTCCCGTGATGAGGAGAGAACCCATCGATTGTCCTATGCTGTGTCTGGGGACCACTCCACTCATGCCCCGTTCTCTCAGAGCTGGACCCGATCACACTGTCAGTCCAGTCTGGGCTCTGCTTTCCCTGCCTGTCTTTTTGTTTCTCTGGACTATGTGGCAGGGAAAAGCCTCTGCTATGGCTGAGCTGGGGGACAGCCCCCGGGGCCAGTGTCACACAGCAGTACTCACTACCAACAACGGCTCACTGACTGAGCGCCTGCACTCTACAGTAAGTGCCTCATCACTGTGAGTACCCATGTCCCACCCCCCCACCCCTTCTCTCTTTCTCACCCCCTCTCTCTCTTTTCACCCCCCCTCTCCCCCTCTCTTTCACCACCCCTCTCTCTTTTACCCTCCCTCCCTCCCTCTCTCTTTTCCCCCTCTCTCCCACCCCTCCTCTTTCTTACCCCCTCTCTCTCTCTCTCACCCTCTCTCTCACTTCCATTTCTCTTCCTCACCTTCCTCTCTCTCACCCTCTCTCTCTTAGCCCCCCTTTCTCACCCCTTCCCCTCTGTCACCCCCTCTCCCCCCCCCCTCTTTCTCGCTCTCATCCCCTTTCTCTCTTTTACCCTTCCTCCCTTTCTCTCTCTCCCCCTCTCTCCTATCCCTTCTCTTTCTCACCCCCACTCTCTCTCTCTCTTTCTCACCCTCTCTCTCACTTCCATCTCTCTTCCTCACCCACCTCTCTCCCACCCTCTTTCTCTCACCCCCCCTCTCACCCTTCCTCTCCTTCACACACCCCCTCTCTCTCACCTCCCTCTCTCCCACCCTCCCTCTCACCCTCCTTTTTACTCTCCCTCCTTTTTACTCTCCCTTTTACCCTTTCTCTCTCTTTCTGAGCCCCCTCTCTCTCACCCTTCCCCTTTCTCCCCCTCCCCCCCTCTCTCTCTCTTTCACCCTCCTTCTCTCTCTCCCCCTCCTCCCCTCTCTCTCTCCCCCCTCCTCCCCCTCTCTCTCTCCCTCCTATGCTCTCTCCCTCCTATCTCCCCTTGCTCTTCTACAAAAACAAGCTGGGAACTACCATTCAGGCTATGCTGCAGTACATATTTAAATGCCCCCTCTATGCAGCTGAGCTGCAATATGTAGGTGGGGCTTTGTGTGGGTGTGACTTTAGTGTGGCCAGGGACACGGGGGGCCCCATGATCTCCTATTGCCCGGGGGGCCCCATGAGTTGCCAGTCCACCCCTGGTGACACCATGGCCGGATCTAGAGGGGGTGTTGATTTTAGTTGTACCCCCCGAGCCCGGTCTTTTCATGGATGCTGTGCCTGGCCACTGAGTGCCTTCCCCCTATCTCCGCACTCATGGCCAGGACAAGGGCAGAGCAGCCTGGAGTTGTAAACACAGCTGACCGTTCTTCTCTCCGGAATAATCACAGAGTGCCTGTGATCCTTCTATGTAGCATCACAGGTCTCTGTGATCATTTCAAAAGCCCATCCCCCATACAGTTAGAATCACTCCCCTAGGCTTACATTTAACCCTTTCCCTGCCAGTGTCATTATTACAGTAACAGTGCATATTTTTAGCACTGATTACTGTAGTAATGTCACTGGTCCCCCACAAAAGTGGCAGAAAATGTCAGTTAGGGGTCTGATCTGTCCGCCGCAATGTCGCAGTCCCGCTAAAAATCACAGATCGCCGCCATTACTAGTAAAAAAAAAAAATGACATACATATTTCCTGTAGTTAGTAGACGCGATAACCAATAACCTTTTGCGCAAACCAATAAAAATACGCTTATTGCGACTTTTTTTTTTCTACCAAAAATATGTGGCAGAAAACAAATTGGCCTAACATGTTAAAAAATTTAGATTTTTAAACTTTTTTTTTGGGAATGTTATATAGCAGAATGTGAAAAAAATATATATATTTTTTTCAGAATTGTCGCTCTTTTTTTGTTTATAGCACAAAAAATAAAAATTGCAGGGGTGATCAAATACCATCAAAACAAAGCTCTATTTGTGGGAAAAAAAAGGACATCAATCTTATTTAGGTACAGCATCGCACAACTGCGCAATTGTCCATTAAAGTTACGAAGTGCCGTAAAGCAAACAAAGGCCTGGTCTTTAAGGGGGCAAATCCAGAACTGGTTAAACAGCAGCCTACAAAACTTTGCGGCCAAAAAAAGCATCCACAGATGCAAAAGTATCTACCTTATAGAATTTTGTGAAGGTATGCACAGACGACCAAGTGGCCGCCTTACAAACTTGCGATATTGAAGCCTGATGATGGAAGGCCCCCGTCAACCGGAGACCAGCCAGACTAAGGAAAAGTGGCCACTATCAGCTACAAACACTGAAGCATGCTGCCAGGACCTTTCCTGCACTCTCTGCTACGCTGCACTCTCTGCAAGGGGACCCCCCCTGAAGGGAAGATATACATTTAGGGGAGAATCTGCTGTGCACTCTGCACCGGTCTCTGCACTGGGACCCCCCCTGCACTATACCCACACTGCAAACAGCAGGGCATGCACCTAGAGGTCTCCTACACTAGGACCCCTCAAGACTACCAGGGTGGGACACACACTATCCCAGGACCCTTACAGAGTGGGGATAGCAGGGGAGACCCCAGGGGTCTCTGTTGCATTCTCTGCCCTGGGACCCCACCAGACTCTAGGTCCAGACAGGGGGAATGGGAGTGGGGGAAGCCCAGCGCAGTGAGGAGTAACTGGAGGTTACCTGCATCCACCCCAAAGAAAACCACCAAAAGGGGAGAGGGGGGACTGTACTTACCATTCTATGGTACGGGTAACGCTCCAGACAGATCTCCTCATCACCGAAGTAGGGGAGCTGTCGGCCAATGGACTGCTGTGACTCAGACCCAAGCCTGGTCGTATGTGACCCTGCGAGACGTTTAACTCGTTGGCCAACCTCTGTCCATGAGGCTATGTCGCGGCCAACCTAGCGCGTAGCTGTGGTCTGCTTGCGCTCACTGTCTGGGCAGGGGGGCCACTGGATCTAGATTTTCCAGCCCGTCACCCAGCCTGGCAGTTGATTATCGAGTTCCAGAGAGAAAAACAAAAAAGATGTAAGAAAGGAGAAAATTACTAGGACCAGAGATCCCAGCCTGGGAGCCTAGGTCCTTATTCCTGACTAGACAGATTAAAACTGATTACCTAGAGCAGAGAGGGGGGTTATATACCAGCTGAGGACGGCCCATGGGCGTAGCCAGGTGTTTTTTGTTCTGCCTAGTCCTACTCCTGGAGGAGGCAATATAGCCCACTAGTTATGATTTATGGGGCGCTGTGTTCATCGATGAACGAAAGAGAAAATAATCCTACATCTTTATTCAATCAATATTAAAATATATATAAAATCTTTAAAAATGTGTAGTACAGCCCAGAAACAATAGTGCGCATTTTTTATTTTTTATTATCCTGCCTAAAACACGCTGACACTAACTGACACTGATACTAATTTAAAAAAAAAGACATTTTAATTCTACCCAAAATATGCTAAATGTGAATTTTGACCCCAAACTTGACCCTAACAATAACCCTGGCAAACCTTAATCTTGTTATGTTTTCTTTTTTTTCTTTATTTTTGATTCTTTTTTCTTTATTTTAAATATTTTTTTTTACACACTATGGTTTGTTTACATTTTCCACTCCTGTAATCAGAGGAAGATACAATGTATCTTTCTCTTCATTCAGAAGAGGCAGTAAACACAGGGACGGGCTCACAGAGGCTAATCACTTTGATAGCCAATCAGAGGCTATCACAGTGACCCGGAATTATAGATCCGGGTACCGATTGCTAGTATGAGACCGGAGGCAGGTGACAGCCCGGTCTCTGTGCTGAGAGCATGCTGTGCAGTGCGCTCTCAGCACAAAGGGAGATACGCATATATGTGGCCCCACGGAAAAAAGCCCACTTCTGTGAGGCCGCGTACACAGGTGCATTTTATCAAATTGGAATATCATCAAAAAGTTAATTTATTTTAGAAATTCAATTCCAAAAGTGGAACTCTTATATTTTTTATAGATGTGTCACACACAGAGTGATATATTTCAAGCATTTATTTTTTATTATTTATTTTGATGATCATGGCTTACAGCTAGTGAAAACCCAAAATTCAGTATCTCAGAAAATGTGAATATTACATAAGACCAATAAAAAAAGTATATATTATATAAGTAACTTACTGAAAATATGTCCATGTACAGCATAATATGCACTCAATACTTGGTCGGGGCTCCTTTTGCATGAAGAATTACTGCATCAATATGCGGCATGGCATAGAGGCACTGCTGAGGTGTTATGAAAGCCCAGGTTTCTTTGATGGTGGCTTTAAGCTCATCTGCATTGTTGGGTCTGGTGTCACTCATCTTCCTCTTTACATTACCCCACAGATTCTCTATGGGGTTTAGGTCAGGCGAGTTTGCTGGCCAATCAAACACAGTGATACCATGATCATTAAACCAGGTATTGGTACTTTGGTAGTGTTGGGCAGGTGCCAAGTCCTGCTGGAAAATGAAATCAGCATCTCCATAAAGCTGGACAGCAGAGGGAAGCATGAAGTGCTCTAGAATTTCCTGGTAGAGGGCTGCGCTGGCTTTTGACTTAATAAAACACAGTGGACCAACACTAGCAGATGACTTGGTTCCCGAAATCATCACGAACTGTGGAAAATTTTGTATTTCATTTGAAAATCAAGGTCCCAGAGTCTGGAGAAAGAGTGGAGAGACACAGAATCCAAGTTGCATGAGGTCCAGTGTGAAGTTTCCACAGTCAGTGATGATTTGGGGAGCCATTTAGGTTCTGCTGTTCCCAGGGAGTCTCCAGCCATGTAAGCAACGAAGCCAGGAATAGCTAAACAGATAAAAATGGCATGGGAGTTTCCCCATAATTCACACCAAGCCCTTCAGCTTCTGGTTTGAAATTTACGGAGGTCAACCCAAATTCTAGAAACAGGGAACCCCATGAAACAAATTAAAAAAAGCATGAGTGTCCCCTCCCAAGAAATCCACATCAGACCCTTATGCAAGCATCATCCGGGCAGACTTGTGTTTGACCCGAACCTTAAGCTCATCCCTCTTAGGGAGAATAAATAAGGTACCAAAAGATTCGAAGACCCTCATCAAATTTCTACATTTACCTGGGGCCAGAGATGTGGAAGAGCCCCATGTTATTCAGTATCAAAATAGCTTTTTTGAAAAGAGTCCTAATTTTTGTGGGGGTGTCCCCTTTTGAAGCAATCACCAAAAGGTGAAAAGGATATAAACTATTATCAGTATGGCACGGAACCAACATGGCAAATCCATTCACTGATCCCTATACCAAACCCATGTGCATTTAGTTTTATTTATATTTTTCACAGATCCCTCTTGCAGCTCAGAACTGCAGTCTGCCATGAATTATATAGATGGCTGCCTGTTTTATATGTGCATATGGGAACGAGTCACTGTCATCTTTAAGACAAATAGTAAGAGGAGAGGTCCCTGGATGCCCTGAATGGGAGCAGATGTCTAAATGAGAGCTGCTCCACTAATGCCCTCTTGGATTTTCATTCCTCATCCTCTATAAACGCCACATTTGTATCACTTAGTGCACAATGAAGCTCTCTCAGTTTCCTTTAGATCTTAATAGGGCATTTTAAGGCAGAGAATGAGGAAACTTGCGGATTAATAGGATGCCAGTACAGATTCATAATCTGCCTTGATGCCATCATCCCCAACCACGTGAGAATCAAAGCAGATAAGCCCACTACTAAACTGAAAAGATTGTCTAAAGCTGGTCATCGATATTTAGCTGCTCAGACATCTTAACTCTTCATTTTTAACATTTTGAAGTCCGGTGGGTAAGTGTAGCTTCAGACATAATTACAGACATCCAAAACGGCCAGATTTATAAAAGTAGTAATGTAACCATCCACTAAAAACCCAACCCCACCTATCTGAACAGTTTGAGCATTTTACATTGTTCTGCTGTACTCCTTTAAGTGGTTGTAAACCCTTACATTAACCCACTAAACTGTCTGGCCTCAGGTGATACCCAGAGATGAAGCAAATTCTCCTGCATATGTTGTACCTGTTTTTCTGCGGCATTCTCTCCTCTACAGCCCTTCAAAGTACTCAGATCAAAGACTATTTCTCATATCCAGAAGGCAGGGGGTGGGAATCGGATGTCACACACTGAACAGCATAGAGCAGTATTTCTAAACCTTTTTTCAGTTAAGGTACCCTTTAAAATTGCAGACAATTTCAAGGCACTCTTTAAAATTATGGAGAGTCTCAAGGCCTTCTAAAATGTAAAAACTTTTCTAATAGTTTTACAAAATGCAGCAACATCCACAACGCGTAGGACACCCAATGCTAGAGGTGATTTATTCTTCCAAAGCAAATACACTTTTTCACACTGGTACTGGTACTAGTATTCTTATGTTTCTCTTCTCTCTCAATTTCTCCCCATCAGTCTGGTAATGAGCTGAGGGAGAGGGGCAGGATGCTGTGGAGGCAACAGACATGTTCCTTATATCAACTGATGATAATATTGGTTGTTAGAATGCCAGTGTCTAGAAAGTCATAATGGTACACAATGAAAACCTCTAACGTTGTGTAATTAAATGGCTTGATCCACGTGCTCTGACTTGTATACAAATTTTGATCTATTTTTAGGCATTTTGCCAAGGCACCCCTGGAGAATCCTCAAGGCACCCTGGTTGAAAAAGGCTGGTATAGAGCAGGGAACTGAGAGTAGTCTTAGGCCAGAGTGGAATGGACACACCCACCTCTACACAGTCTCATAGGGAAACATGAACAGCTGAGGCTGTCAATCACCTGTTGTGTGCTGTGTCTTCGCACTGGGATTATATAGTGTCAGCATAATCCATCAGAAGTGTTTCATGCAGATAGCAGAGGGAAGAGAGAGCAGACGGAAATCAAACTAGGTGTTTTGGATTAAGGCTAGTACACTCTACAGATGAATATGATTTGTTCATTTTTAATTTCAGAGGTTTACAACCACTTTAATGGGATAACATAGCATGTATTCCAGCAACACACTGATCATTTCATGAAGTATGGTGTACAAGGAGGATCAATAACTGTGAACATTTTCCTCAGCACCAACAGGAATCAATGTACAGTAGGTTCACAATGATGTTGTTTTTTATTGTTCTTTAGGCCGTGCCCTCTGCAATATCATGTGAGTGAAGCACTACCCCTGTAAGGGCCACTGGATTTTTAGGTCCTCCCTTAAGCACAAGGCCAGGCAACATTAATTTTTTACAACTCGCAAAGACACCAAGAACCAGTTCGGGGGGGGGGGGGGGGGGTTTGTTTTGTTTTTTAGGGGGTGAACTTGGCTAGGTAAGGGAAAGTGTTGGAAGCCCAGAACTGTAACTTGAATGCAAACTGAGAACTTAATACTGTCTCTGGCTCCTAAAGATCACTATGCTGTCCTGTTATAAACTAAAAATAGTTTATAAACAATGGATGCAGATGCTACTTCTGTAGGAAATACCAATTCACCTGGCTGTGTCTTAAATCCCCAAGTAAGAGAAGTTGAGTGACTTTGCAGGCTTTAATTAAGTTGTCCCTTGGTAGTGAGCAATTATGAGTATTGCACCTTGCTGCTCTTTCTCCATCAGGCTCTGCGGTGTAGTGGTTGAAGTTACTAACTCTATCCCTTTGGTAAATCCTGAAGCTTAAGTGACTGCTGCACAGACCTCCTGCTGAACAGGTGCTGATCTTGGCTTCCAGGATAACTTCAGCTGTGCCTAGCTGAGGCTGAAAAGGTGTGAGGCTTTAGCTGCTTCTTGAAATATAGGTAAGTGCAGGGCTACTAGCTCATTTGATGCAAATAAAAGTATACATTGTGCTCAATGCCATTTAATTTATCTCCAAACTAACACAATACATGTGAATCAAATTAAATAAATAATTCCATTATATAAAAGTGCATCATGCCCTATGAATGAATCAATTCTTTTTTAAAAAGTGCTCCGTGCTCATAAACAAATATTTGTTATAATCGTATAAATGCAATAAATTCAATCAAATCCAATTTAAAAACCCAGCGAAGAAAGTAAAGTCCATAAACAAAAAAGTCCTCTTTAAAGTGCCCAGTGCTCAAATTTAATATCATGCAGTGGTCCTGGTGAAATCACTCTGAGCTCCCCTCCTTTTTCACAACACTCACCAGATAATAATGATATAAGCGATTTGTATTAGAAAACCTTTCCTTTTCTAGCCTGCTATTCCCATTTTGGATGGGTAGATATTCCTATAAGTATTCAATCATGTGTGCATATAAGGGGAGATAAAGACCAGGCAGCTCTCCATAGCGTAATTCCATTTTATTTTAAATACATAAAAACATATAAAAAGCTACTAAAAAAATAAATGTATCTCTCTCTCTGATTGTCCTGCTCTGGTTTCCACCAAGTGGCAGAGTTCCCCAGCATAGGGTCCTGGACTCTGCACCCCTGCTGCCAGGCTCCAGAATATTTATTGCCTATCTCCCACCTTCTGGGCCAAACCCACCCAGTAATTGGAGGAGACTTCATAAACTTTCAGGCCTAATCTCTGTTTCTCCACCCTCTAAGTTCTAGAAACCTCTAGCCAGTTCCAGAAGCCAGGGAGGTAACAAAGATTCTGAACAGCACAACAGCAATTAACCCCAGCTCCTTTGTCTACAGAGGAGCAAAAACTAAATTTTCCTACTCTGTACACCTGAGGGTGCCATATAAGGTAAAGCAACAGGTTGGAAAATGGGTACGAAAAGGAAGGATGAATACAGTGTCTCACAAAAGTGTGTACAACCTCACATTTTTGTCAATATTTTATTATATCTTTTCATGTGACAACACTGAAGAAATTACACTTTGCTACAATTTAAAGTAGTGAGTGTACAGCTTGTATAACAGTGTAAATTTGCTGTCCCCTCAAAATAACTCAACACACAGCCAAAAATGTCTAAACCGCTGGCAACAAAAGTGAGTACACCCCTAAGTAGAAATGTCCAAATTGGGCCCAAAGTGTCAATCATTTTTGTGGCCACTATTATTTTCCAGCACTGCCCTAACCCTCTTGGGCATGGAGTTCATCAGAGCTTCACAGGTTGCTACTGGAGTCTTCTTCCACTCCTCGTGATGACGACATCACGGAGCTGGTGGATGTTAGAGACCTTGCGCTCCTCCACCATCTGTTTGAGGATGCCCCGCAGATGCTCAATAGGGTTTAGGTCTGGAGACATGCTTGGCCAGTCCATCACCTTTACCCTCATATTCTTTAGCAAGGCAGTGGTCGTCTTGGAGGTGTGTTTGGGGGTCGTTATCATGTTGGAATACTGCCCTGTGGTCCAGTCCCTGAAGGGAGGGGATCATGCTCTGCTTCAGTTTGTAACAGTACATGTTGGCATTCATGGTTCCCTCAATGAACAGTAGCTCCCCAGTGCCAGCAGCACTCATGCAGCCCCAGACCATGACACTCCCACCGCCATGCTTGACTGTAGGCAAGACACACTTGTCTTTGTACTCCTCACTTGGTTGCCGCCACCCACGCTTGACACCATCTGAACCAAATACATTTATCTTTTTCTCATCATACCACAGGACATGGTTCCAGTAATGCATGTCCTTAGTCTGCTTGTCTTCAGCAAACTGTTTGCAGGCATTCTTGTGCATCATCTTTAGAAGAGGCTTCTTCTGGGATGACAGCCATGCAAACCAATTTGATGCAGTGTGCAGCGTATGGTCTGAGCACTGACAGGCTGACCCCCCACCCCTTCAACCTCTGCAGCAATGTTGGCAGCACTCATATGTCTATTTCCCAAAGACAACCTCTGGATATGACGCTGAGCATGTGCACTCAACGTCTTTGGTCGACCATGTCGAGGCCTTTTCTGAGTGGAACCTGTCCTGTTAAACCACTGTATGGTCTTGGCCACCGTGTTACAGCTCAGTTTTAGGGTCTTGGCATTTGGCAATCTTCTTATAGCCTAGGCCATCTTGTTGAGCAACAATTCTTTTTTTGAGATCCTCAGAGAGTTTGCCATGAGGTGATGTCACATGAAAAGATATAATAAAATATTTACAAAAATGTGACGGGTGTACTCACTTTTGTGAGATACTGTATATGCAGCTAGCCTGCCATTAAAGTGGAAATAAATTTGGCTAGGTAGGGTAAGCTCTTGCCATGTATGCACATTCTTGCACAGTATGGCACACTTACACGTAGTGTGTTCTCCTCTAGAGGTGACAGTTTGTGACCCTAGTCCTTTCTAAGTTCACCACTGCCATCTCATGTGTTGCTTCTTCTGGTTTCCATGGTTCTCCTCTTTAGTCATTGGATGAACACTGATGATGTAACTCCTGAGCATGCTTCCCCAGCACCTCACCCTAGTCTCAGCATGTCGAGAATGAGCAAGGATCTTGAAAAAAAAAAAATTGTGAAGGAATATTGGTTAAAGCTTTTTTGTCTCCTGTGCCAAGAACAGCTCTACCTCATTGCAATTTTCTATCTTAGTTCCCCTTGCTTTTACTGATTTTAAGCCTTAGCTTGGACCCAACCCTTAACAAAAGCCTTAAAACTTATCCTGGGAATAAGTACGATAAAAGAGATATTGGCAGAAAATGTCAGGTGATCAAAGCATTTATATCTGCAATGCACTGTGTTTCTGTATAGAAAAGTGGTACAGTCAGTGGGGTGTTACTAGTGTGGAGTAAGGGGAGTCTTCCCATCATTCTACCAAAATGTAGACTTCCCAACATTTTTTTCTTGTAAAACTAAGTTTATTTCAAAGCTACAGGTGCTCTATACTGCCTAGCCTAAGATTACTGGGTTAAACGTAAACTCCAGGCTGGAAAACATAAATTGATACTGTTATAAATTGATTTGGAATAATAAAATGGATTGTTGAGCAGTGCAAGGACCTAAAATTGTCCTAATATTCATGTATTCCCATGCACAGGAGGGCGGGGTATTAGGGGGCTGGCACCATGTACCATTCAGGCTGTGCTGCAGTACACAGGTGAAAAAAGGGGACATGCTGATAGGAGGAGAGATCAGAGTGAGCAACATCTCATCACTATGTTGGTGCTTCCTCGATGTCCAATCAAAGAAGTACCAACATAGCATTTGCATTGGAGGTCAAGAATCACAAAATTAACTTACTTACCTTAAGCAGGTAAAACAGTCCCTATATACAGTATGTATTCCAGCTATGTATTGGATGATTGTCTTCAGTTCAGCTTAAATAGATAATAACTCGATATTCCTTTTTTTTAATTGCTATTGCGACATTTTAAGATGAACCCTTATTAAATAAGAAACATACAAGATGCCTCCTATGGATTTTAACACAGCAGCCTCGATGCTCTCAGAAGGCGCTAATTAGCATCCTATTTTAGAGAGAAATCCAGGAAAACTTAACTGGCATTTAAACAATTTTTATTTATGTCAGTGACAAATGTAGAAATTACAGATCCGTTGCTACTTAATGCTGCTTACATTCTTGACACGTTTGGCAATGAAGGGATTGAATGAAATTTTAATTAAATGTTTATGTACTCTGGGGCCAATTTAGATGGAATTTTCAGAAATAAGATGCTGTACAGAAAAAAAAAAGAGGCAGGAAAAATAAATGTAGTGATCTGTTAGCCAATAACTGTAATGAACAGTGCACATTTTTAAAATGTTGGGCTCAATAATGTAGCAGTATTGTGAAATAAAACATATTGAATATAAAACACATAAACAAGTACAATTAAAAAGCGCTTAAACGTTAAATAACAATAATGACCTAAAAGCCAGAATGAATTATGCCTTTATACTGGAGAGCTATTGACTTCCACCGCTTTGTTTTTCTGTACTGGCATAGTCGGACGGTTGGGCCAAAAGTTCTGTTTTCCATGAATCATTCGATGTACCAGAGGATTTTGGCTTAAAGGTACACTCCAGTCAAGACAATAACATTTAAAGGGACTGCACTGTATATTGGGGTTACATATATACTGTATATTTTTTTTCGCTTAGTCATTTTAGTCAAAAGTACAGAAAATCTAAATGTCAAAATATTTTCTTTTTTTTTTTCAGTTAAATGTGAAGCATTTCATATACATATTATGTAGTATTTTACCCAGCCAGAAGGGGGCTGAAGCTAGAAGGCTCCTTGTCATGGTTTCCTCTCTCTCCTTATCAGCTGTTGGGAAAAGGCTATTGTTTGTTTTGCTTGTGCACGCAATTGTTATGGACGAGCCCCCAATTATCCCGGACGAGCCCCCAACTGTTTTGCTTGCGTCTACTTTGCGGTACAAACAAGGAAACTTAGACCTTTGTGGTATATATAAATGTGCTTTTACTATGCAAAAGCAATCTGTACATACAAACTTATTACAATAATACAAGAATGGCAGATACAGATAAAGATAGATATATATCAAAAATACTTAACTAAAAGAAGTTTGCAGCCATGGAGTCCCATTCATGCACATGGCTCAGGGAAATCAGGATCAGCTTCTTGCTTCATGGATGTTTCTTGTGAGACTGACTTTCTTGCAGCTTTGGCCAGAAGTATTTAGAATATACCATCCCCCCAAACCAACACCCTTTGTCCTGAGGAGAAAAGGGCTGCTTATCCATTGTTTGGACAGTGACTTTAAAGGGGGGGGGAGGTTAGGCTTGGCCAAACTGCATTCCTCAAACTCAAGCCTTTACAAAAGAAAGGTATGACCTTATCATTAGTGAGCCACTGTATTAAATATGCAATTTCCACAACAGGAATTCAATAACTCAAGGTGGCATTTACACACACACACACAGAAATCAGGAATAAGTTGGTGAAGTGACTTATCCATGATAGGATTTCAGTCAGACACAGCAAGCCTCAAAGCAGGCAGCTATAGTTCAAAAATAACCCAGAATATGTAGGAAGTAGCAGACATTTTACAACCTAGGGCTCCTTCACACATGAGCGGATCCCCCGCTAAATTGAAACTGAACAGGATGGATGTCAGTTTTTTTTCATTCAGCGCCCATTCAGTTTGTCCGCATTTTGATAGTGGATAGGTGATGGCTCTATGGGTAGCCAGATGTAAGCAGACTTGTATCCATTTCTATAATGCTACCTCTAAACTGTCTCATTTAGGCCTGGAAAAATGGGAAAGGATGGAATCCTTTTTCATTTTCTTTTCTGAATCTGGACGGATTTGGAGGTAGGAGGGTGTAGACGGACACAAGTCTGTTTATATCAGCCTGCCCATAGAGCCACATGGAGCTTAAGATTAGATTCCTCTGAAAAACGGACAAGTGGACCTGATTGGAATGCCCATGTGAAAAGGACCCTTATTTATTAACCACTTCTGGACCGGAAGGATTTGCCCCCTTAATGACCAGGCCATTTTTTGCAATTTGGCACTGTGTTATTTTAACGGACAATTGCGTGGCCGTGCAACGCTGTATACAAATAAAATTGATGTCCTTTTTTCCCCCCACAAATATAGCTTTCTTTTGGTGGTATTTTATCACCTGTGCGATTTTTATTTTTTTTCGCTATAAACAAAAAAAGAGTGACAATTCTGAAAAAAACACAATATTTTTCCATTTCTGCTGTATAACATTCCCAAAAAATAATATTTAAAAATCTATTTTTCTAATCCTCTTAGGCCAATTTGTATTCCGCTACATATTTTTAGTAAAAAAAAATCCCAATAAGCGTATTTTGATTGGCTTGCGCAAAAGTTACTGGGTCTACAAACTAGGGATAAGATCTATGTCATTTTTTTTTTTTTACTAGTAATGGTGGCGATCTGCGATTTTTAGTGGGACTGCAACGTTGTGGCGGACAGATCGGACCCTTAACCGACATTTCTGACAGTTTTGGGGCGACCAGTGATATTAGTACAGTAATCAGTGCAAAAAATATGCACAGTTACTGTAATAATGACACTGGCAGGGAAGGGGTTAACCTAGGGGTTGGTCAAAGGGTTAATTGTGAGCCTAGGGGGTGTTTTATAACTGTGGAGGGAGGGACTTGTGAAATGATCATAGAGACCTGTTTGCCTATATAGGAGGATCACAGGCGCTCTGTGATCATTTCAGAGAGAACAACGGTCTGCTGTGTTTACAACAGCTGACCAGTGTCCTCTCAGCGGGGAAGCGATCACGGGCGCCCGACGGCAATCGGTGCCACCGGTCCCTGTGGATCAGCATTCCCGTTGCTTAGTGGGGGCGGAAGCGCTCTGGCGGTGACGCGCGCTCGCCCACAGGAGTGCTCCCGAGGATCGCCATACAGGTACGGCGATTCGCGCAGCCGAGCCCGCCTGCCACAGTATATATGCGGCGGGCGGTCGGCAAGTGATTAAAATGTATCGAAAATGTGGCTAACTAGTCCTCAGATGTGGTGGCTGAATTCACTTTAATTTGTCAGGCTAAGAACATTTTCAGCAAGCACAGAAAATACCTGTTGATCTTGCACTGTCCTTGTCACTTCCTGAGAGCCTTAAGAAAGAACTTTATCTTTATTGTGTGAAATGATAGTCCTATCAAATCACAATGGCATAAGGATAAACATGTTTGAAATCCATCCACTGTGCCAACCATTATTGCCTCCATACACACAGTGATAAAAAAAGCATAGATGCTAAGGGACAGGAAGTGTGTTATTCACAGGATTACCAGGGGGAAATCATGGAAAAATAATGCAGCCTCCACATTTAAGGATTGGTAACCCGCAATATATAACATTTACATACTGGGTGGGTTTAGATGCACTTTAACCTCCTCACCCCCGGAAGGTTTTACCCCCTTCATGACCAGGCCATTTTTTTGCGATACAGCACAGAGCTACTTTAACTGATAATTGCGTGGTCGTGCAACGCTGTACCCAAATAAAATTGGTGTCCTTACCCACAAATAGAGCTTTCTTTTGGTAGTATTTGATCACCTCGGTTTCTTATTTTTGGGGTATAAACAAAAAAAGACAATTTTGAAAAATAAAAAACAATATTTTTTACTTTCTGCTATAAAACATACTCAATAAAAAATGTAAAAAATGTCTTCATCAATTTTGGCTAATATGTATTCTGCTACATATTTTTGGTAAAAAAAATCCCAATAAGTTTATATTGATTGGTTTGTGCAAAAGTTGTATAAAAATTATGGAATTTTTATATATATATATATATTTTTTTTTTTACTACTAAAGGCAGGGACTTATAGTGAGATTGCTACATTGCGGCAGACAAATTGGACACTAAGTGACACTTTTGACACTGTTTTGGGGAACAGTGACACTAGTACAGTGCTAAATAATATGCACTGTAACTATACTAATGACACTGGCAGGGAAGGGGTTACTATCATGGGCAATCAAGGGGTTAAATTTGTTCCCTGGGGTGCATTCTAACTCTGTGTGTGTGTGTGGGGGGGGGGGGTGCTACGTCACTCTGCCTGGCCGGGGCTGACTGCGGCAGTAAATATACTGTGCGCAGTCGGCAACCGATTAATATACACTCTATGGAGTCATTTTAGCTGCAGCAAACCAGTCAATATTAGTTTGAAATGTATTTATTTTTTGACACATATATCATTTTAAATTTCCATTGAGTTTACTGTACATATATTGTACATGAATGTAACATATATATAATATATATATATATACAAAAGATTCCAAATAAGCAATTAGGACACATTCCTTTGAGATTTCTTTATGAAAAATGTAATGTTCTTGTAGGCTTGATGTGAAGTATGATGGGTCCACAGATGTAGCTTTAAGTTAGGGAAACGGATGTGCTCAGCTGCAGCAGAACCTTCAAGTCCCATGGGTCCATAACTCCTATTCACACAGATCATTTGAGATCTCCTTTAATGTCTCAAAACAAAAAATGAAGAATTGAATGAAACATTCACAAATACAAACATACACAGATATTTTTTAGATTATTTTGGTTAAAATGTATTATTTTTATTTTTTTAACTTAAACATAATTTTAAGCAGTTTCTGCTCTAGCATTTTTAAAGCAGGGATCTGTGATGTTTGTTAAAGATACATTGTCCTCACTTCAGAATGAGGTTAAAATTACACTAAACTCTGCCTAAATAAAAACAAAACAAAAAAAAAACCATTCTATTCAAGTATGTACTTTTTAAAGTGTTAATAAACCCTGGACTGTGCATTCACTATATCTGGTCTCCCACAGCTCACAGAACACGGAAATGCAATTATTTTAGTAAATATAAACTACTAAATGCCTTTTCTCATCAGTATTATACAGTATAGCAGTCTTATGACTTCTATCAGTGTTTGGTTAAAGCTTGTAGGAGGAGTTTTCATTCTACTCTGACTGTAATATGAGACTGCAGGACCCCTGACCCTCTGTCTGGACAGTGCTGATTGGCCCTTTGCTGATAACATGCATGCACATGCAAGAAAAAAAAAAACAAGAAAACTCTCTAGCAATACATTTAAAACGGAGCATGTGCAGATTTTCTCCAAGGCTCTGTACTGTCAAGAGAATGATTGGGAACAGTGGAAGAAGGGGAGGATCAGAGAAGACAGGATCAAACTGTTTGTTTTACACAATGCTCAGTATTACCCCTTAGGTTCCACAATGAGTATAACATGCATGCTTTACTGCATATGCACACTGATTTTACTGTCGTGGGTTTAGTAACACTTTAACTCAGAAATGTACCTTCTATTGCTCTCAGGATCCACCAGATCTCAAACTTCCTTTTTTTGCTGCTGTTATTTGACTTCCTATTAGCGGGTGTATATGTTCGTTCTCCACAGTCCCACCATGTGTAGGAACGTAGCCACCCTCTCTTGTTTGCTCTCGAGATAGACTATGGGATGTGTAGTGTGCAGTATCGCTTCTCGGCCTTTTGGCTAAGATCAAGTGTAGTATCTGTTCTTATCAGTTGGTATGGAACCTGATGGTTAGTATCGGTGGGGGCCGAAATGAACCAGGGCGCTCCGGAATAACCGGGGGACTGGGAAGTAAGCCACATCAGAGAAAGCCGGATGGGTCCATTGCCTTTTGATTTGAATGGGTCCGCCCCTACCAGTTTGAAGGGAGCAAGAAAGCTGGGAAATGACGGTTAGTATTGCTCCTGGATGTAATTGGTGAGGAATTGGGATGGCGGTGGGAGGGTCTTTCCTCCTGGGTTGAATCTGGCCTTGCAAAAGGCTTGTCCCCAGTTGAAGGCAGGCTCTCTCTAAGCTGTCCACGTTCTAAACCTCCTGGTAGGTAAGGGCTACACTCGGTCTGGCCATTGGGCCGGGGTAGAAAAAGCCCGTAGTGTATGTGCCTCTGGGGTGGCAGCCCAGGGGTGCCTTAATTCTCACTGGTGAGGGGCAGCTCGCCTTGAGTTTTTCGGCACCATGGTCACTGCACCTACGCACACTTTTTTAAGCACCTGCCTCTTGGGCAAGGCCTTTTGGCTTCGACCAGAGGAATTTTTATTCCGGCCGGAAGGCCTGCCTTCGTTTTCCACTTAGGCACTAATTCACTCCTCCACTTCCCCTTCCCCACCTTTTTGTTTGTGTGTATTTTTCTTTGTGGTGTGTCACTTCACTTTCACTCTTCTCTTCCTGCACGATGAGTACGGTGTGGGTCTTTGGGCCTACCTTGAAAGTCTTGGGAGGGGGTGGACATGGCCTTTTGGCTTAGTTCGCCCTCTCTCATGGGGGTCTCCCTTCGGGGGAGCCCCACCCAGTACTTGGGGTGGGCTGTTTCGGCAGTCCCCCTGGAGAACGGGGTTTGCCAGGTCTCGGCCAGGCAAACCATAGGAAGTACCTCAGTCCCTGTCAGGAGTCTTGCGCCCCGGGGGATCAAGGTATAGGTCCAACCTCTTCGGAGGCCAGACCATTTCGCACACCCTGTGCAGTTTTTGTGTGTTCACGTTTGCGTGTGTGCACTTTTTTATGCACCGGGTGCTAAGTCTTTTTTGAGTGTGATTCACACGCTTCGGGCTTAAAAAATGTGTAGTGTGCAGTGTACTGTACATGGCCGCAGCTATTATGTTTGCTCATTCCAAACAAAAGGAAAAAGAGAAGGGGAGGTTTGGAGCTCACATGGGGATGTTACAAGGGGGCCAATAAGCAGTGGATGTGTATTTTTGGAGAAAAATTCTGATTTACAGGATATGACTAAGCAAAAGAGAACTTTAAATCAATCCCTTATCCACTTCATTATTCAAGCTTCAGAGTTTTTTTTTTTTACACTTTTCTAAAGAGTTATTTTAATAACGAAATTAAGGTTTAGAATGAGGATTAGATTATGGGGTTGTGTTATGAGTTAAATGAAATCTATAGTTGCAGCATACACTTTCATTTTATAACATCAGCAATGCAATATCAATACAAATGCTCCCGGTGCCCATGCATGTCACATATCCCAGAAGGCATAGTCAATCGTTCAGAAAAGGATGTGGGGGTGGGCCCAGTGGTACATCATCATTGTCACAGTGATCCCGCAATGAAAATGAGGCTTGGTTGGATAATTACTGCGCATGCTTGAGATTACAGCTCAGGGAGAAGAAGAAAGGGCAGAAGTCAGGTCAGACTGGTCACCAGCATTTTCAGAAGGATAATTCAGCAATAGTGGCCTCTGTGCTTTTCTCATGTCAGGTTTTCATTCAAACTAGATTCTAATCAAACAACTAGATACAGGACTGTGCATTTAGTCTTAAGAGTTAAAAAAAAACCCTACCAGTACAGTCTGGCTACTTTGACTGGGAAGCAAAGAGGAAGCTGTAGAGGAGCTGATGTCAAGTAAATCTCTAACAACAACAAAAAGTGAACAGAAAGATAGAAAGATAGAGAGACACACATTATTAAAGCTTAGCTCCAGTTCAAACTGCGCCATAGCAGATATACAGCTACAGGGAGGCCCTCACACGCAAAATCACATATATATATATATATATATATATATATATATATATATATATATATATACACACAGTGCCTTGCGAAAGTATTCGGCCCCCTTGAACTTTTCGACCTTTTGCCACATTTCAGGCTTCAAACATAAAGATATAAAACTGTAATTTTTTGTGAAGAATCAACAACAAGTGGGACACAATCATGAAGTGGAACGAAATTTATTGGATATTTCAAACTTTGTTAACAAATAAAAAACTGAAAAATTGGGCGTGCAAAATTATTCAGCCCCTTTACTTTTAGTGCAGCAAACTCTCTCCAGAAGTTCAGTGAGGATCTCTGAATGATCCAATGTTGACCTAAATGACTAATGATGATAAATAGAATCCAGTATAAATGCACCTGCACTGTGATAGTCTCAGAGGTCCGTTTAAAGCGCAGAGAGCATCATGAAGAACAAGGAACACACCAGGCAGGTCTGAGATACTGTTGTGGAGAAGTTTAAAGCCGGATTTGGATACAAAAAGATTTTCCAAGTTTTAAACATCCCAAGGAGCACTGTGCAAGCGATAATATTGAAATGAAAGCAGTATCAGACCACTGCAAATCTACGAAGACCTGGCCGTCCCTCTAAACTTTCAGTTCATACAAGGAGAAGACTGATCAGAGATGCAGCCAAGAGGCCCATGATCACTCTGGATGAACTGCAGAGATCTACAGCTGAGGTGGGAGACTCTGTCCATAGGACAACAATCAGTCGTATACTGCACAAATCTGGCCTTTATGGAAGAGTGGCAAGAAGAAAGCCATTTCTTAAAGATATCCATAAAAAAGTGTCGTTTAAAGTTTGCCACAAGCCACCTGGAAGACACACCAAACATGTGGAAGAAGGTGCTCTGGTCAGATGAAACCAAAATCAAACTTTTTGGCAACAATGCAAAATGTTATGTTTGGCGTAAAAGCAACACAGCTCATCACCCTGAACACACCATCCCCACTGTCAAACATGGTGGTGGCAGCATCATGGTTTGGGCCTGCTTTTCTTCAGCAGGGACAGGGAAGATGGTTAAAATTGATGGGAAGATGGATGGAGCCAAATACAGGACCATTCTGGAAGAAAACCTGATGGAGTCTGCAAAAGACCTGAGACTGGGACGGAGATTTATCTTCCAACAAGACAATGATCCAAAACATAAAGCAAAATCTACAATGGAATGGTTCGCAAATAAACATATCCAGGTGTTAGAATGGCCAAGTCAAAGTCCAGACCTGAATCCAATCGAGAATCTGTGGAAAGAACTGAAAACTGCTGTTCACAAACGCTCTCCATCCAACCTCACTGAGCTTGAGCTGTTTTGCAAGGAGGAATAGGCAAAAATTTCAGTCTCTCGATGTGCAAAACTGATAGAGACATACCCCAAGCGACTTACAGCTGTAATCGCAGCAAAAGGTGGCGCTACAAAGTATTAACTTAGGCACTGTATATATATATATATATATATGTATATATATATATATACAGACAAGATTCGGCACTTCCGCCTGGGGCGCATGCTGCTTATGCTATGATTACTCACAGCAGAAGCTGATCTACGGGTGCCGGAAATAGATGTCTGCCGGCATCCACCGATCGTCGGGCTCTACCTACTGTATGTAAACAAGCCAGAGATCAGTTCTGACAGGGGGGGAGTGATGGATTTTGTGACCCTGCAAAGCAGAGAAAAAAATCCATCACTTTCCTTAATAAAAGCACCTAACACAGTATACAAAAACACTGGTTAGGCACACAGTTAACCCTTTGATCACCCTAGATGTTTAACCCCTTCCCAGCCAGTGTCAGTAGTACAGTGACAGTACATTTTTTTTAGCACTGATCGCTGTATTAGTGTCACTGGTACCCACAAAGTGTGAATTAGTGTCAGACTGTCCCTTGCAATATCGCAATGCCGCTATAAGTCACTGATCGCCGCCATTACTAGTATTAAAAAAATAAATAAGTAAATAAAATTCCAATATATATTCCAAAGTTTGAAGATGCTATAACTTTTGCACAAACCAATCAATACACATGTATTGGGATTTCTTTTTTACCAAAAATTCAAAAATATCAAAATTGTCAGTCTTTTTTTGTCAGCATTGTCAGTCTGGAGGGGGGGGGGGGGGGTAATGTTAAATGTATTCGAAGATTTAGAAAAACTAAAACATTGAAGTCAAACATTTTATAAAAAGTTATAGCAAATATTTTTTTTTTTTCCTTTTGGGTAAAGGTTTCACATGAATAAATAAAAACTGGTTTGTCTTACCCATGAAAACTGATACAATCTGCTGGAGAGTTTGAGCTTTTGAAAAACAACAGACTTGCTGACTGAATCGACAGATGAAAATAGAAGAAAGAAAGCCTAAAAAAGAAAATAAATGCAACCATCACATCTAAGAATTGGTAAGCTGCAATATAATAAATGTTTGTTTCTGGGTTTATTACTGCTTTAAATCAACCGTTTTTTTTGCATGTTCAATTTTATAAGGAGTAGTTATCCTTTAGGTCTTCAGCAACAATGATAATTTATTTACTTTACTATTTAATTATTTATTTAGCTATTTATTTTATTAAGAGTTTTGATAGGAAGCACCAATTCATTTGTCAAATAAACAAAAAAAAAAAAAAATAGCACATGGGAACTGATTTTAACCTAAAATAAGGGAATTTTAAAGTTCACAATAAAAGCACAAAGAAAGGAAAACCAAGAACACATCAAACAGCCTTAAATGCATTACAATTTGTATTAGTTGGAGATCATTTCCACATATATTCTTTTTTTTGTATGCCTAGTTACATTGGTCCAGCTTGGATCGATGTAAGTATGCATACTGAATACCTTTAAACAAAAACAAAGAAAGGGCACACAGGCCTAGCGCATTATCCTCAATAAGGCTCTCTGGGCTCTGATGAAGAGGTGATGCCTCGAAACGCATTAGCCGCTATTTCAACAAAGTCTGTGGACTCTGTTATTTGAATCTGATTATTAATAAAGCCTTATTGAGGATAATGCGCTAGGCCGGTGCACCCTTTCTTTGTTTTTGTTTGCAGCTATTTGTTGACCACCCCTGTCGTAGAGGACAGCAAGGCCTTGCCATTGGGGATGCCAAATAGGAGTCCCGTGATAGGAGTGATCTGGGAGCCTTGTATCTGAGCGCAGGAGTTAGGTGCAAAGCATCGCAATTTTCTTTTGGAGCAATATTGAATACCTTGCTGGTCTCTGTGGAAGTGGGGAATCTCTGTAGTAGACTATCCTTCTGTCTTCTGTGTCCCATGCTCTGCTCCATAGTGAACATAGGGGGTTGCCTGCTACACACAGGCACCATTCAGAGAATGCCTTGTATTTTCCTCAATAAAAACAAATTGCTCTCTGATTGGATGAGGTGGAGATTGTGACGTCACCGCCACGACCCTCCTCATCCAATGACACTTTGCAATTATTGAGGGAAAATGCTAAGTGTTCTCTGAATGGTACCCATTAGGGATGATCGAACGGTTCGGGTCGACCATCGGTTCGACCCGAACATTGGGTGTTCGAGGTTCGGCCGAATTTAGAACTTTTTGCCCAGAAAGTTCGGAATTCGGCAACCAGAACCGACCAAAATGCAATGGTTCAGGAAATGGGCTTTAAAAGCCAGTGATTGGACCAGAACCATTAGCAAAAGCCAATTGAGGGGGCAGAAGAATGCTAGGAATGTGATTGGAGTGACTAGGGGGTCCCTAGGCCAATCATTAGTGAATACGCCCCCCAGTATATAAGATAGCCCCCGCCAAATTCCTAGCATTGTTATACAGGACATGGAAGAGAGTGGAAGCAGTTCTGCTAATTTTACTTTAAAAGTGTAATTTAGCATTTATTAGTGTGAGGAAAGGGATATCTAGTGTAGTTAGGGTGCTCTTTTACACTTTAGTTAGCTTCAAAAATTTAGTTTCTGTAAGGAAAGTGTGAAGTGTCAGGGTGACCGTAATGTAGTGTAGGGTTAACTGACTGCCATGGCAGGGTGACCAAACCCTTCCATATCAGGGTGACCGTAATGTAGTGTAGGGTGAACTGACAGTGACTGCTATGGCAGGGTGACCAAACCCTTCCATATCAGGGTGACCGCTATAGAGAAAAGCTAGTTTCTCTGAAGTCACTTTTGCTGCAGTAATATGGCTTCGCCCCTGTCAGCTTGCTTTTTGGCTGCAGGCGTCTATATCTTTTTAGCACATGTTTGGAGTCAGGCATGACATCTGAACATGTGTATAGGGGGTATATATACACACCCATGTATGTATATATACACCTGCACATATATAGTTGTGAAAGGAGCAGATAAAACATTTTGCGCTAATGAAATAATTAACACCAATATAGTTACGCTCCTATCACACCTATATATGTCTAAGTGTAAAATACATATAAGTATGTGTGTATATATACCACTATACACAAGTTCAGATGTTTTGCCTGCCTCCAAAGAACCCAAAAAAATGCCCAAAAAAATGCTAGCGTCAAAAAAAAAAAAAAAAAACCCAGGTGTGTTGTTGCAGGCATTTTTTTGGGGTTTTTGGAGGCAGGCAAAACATCTGAACTACACACACACATACTTATATGTATTTTACACTTAGACATATATAGGTGTTATATAGGTGTTATAGGAGCGTAACCATATTAGTGTAAATGATTTCATTAGTGCAAGCATATATTTCTGCTACTATCACACCTATATATGTCTAGGTGTATATATACATATAAGTATGTGTGTATATATACCACTATACACAAGTTCATATGTTTTTCCTGTTCTGGACATGCTACAGAGCTGAAACTTCACAGGTACACTTTTAGACACCCCAGATACTAAATCCAAAGAATTTTTTTTTTTCAATAATTGGCTCTCTATCAAAAATGACAATTTTTAAGAACTTTTTTTTGGGTGATTAATAGTCCCTGGGGTATGACCCAGAACCCTAGGTACTTTTTAGGGGCATTTATTGGGTTTTAGGGCTTCAAAATGGTGTTTTTTGATTACCGAAGTTCGGGTCCCATTGATTTCAATGGGGTTCTGAAATCCGGGCCGAACTTTCGGGAAGTTCGGATGTTCTGGCCGAACCGAACTTTTGAAAAGTTCGATCATCCCTAGTACCCATGCAGAGTGAATGCTCCCTTGAGTTCACCATACAGTAAGGCAGTAGGTAGGCATAGGACCCAGTGAGGATCACTGTAGTAGCGGTGGCTACAGTGGTTCTCCGCTCCCACAGGGATTGGCCATGCATACTTACAGTACATTGATCCAAGTTGGAATAATGTGGGTATTCAAAAAAACATATCTGCATTTTAGCTGTAAAGAATTTCTAAACCCAGGAAACATAAAGTACCAGTCTGTAGATGTGGTGGCTGCATTCAGTTTCTTTTTATCCACAAGATTTACCCCCCTTCATGACCAGGGCATTTTTTGCGATACGACACTGCAATACTTTAACTGATAATTGCACGGTCATGTAAGGAAGTAACCCAATAAAAACATTTTTTTCCCACAAATAGAGCTTTCTTTTGGTGGTATTTGATCAACACTGCATTTTTTATTTTGTGTGCTATAAACAAAAAAAGACTGACAATTTCAAAGAAAAAACAATATTTTCTACTTTCTGCTATAAAACATATCTGATAAAAAAAATAAAAATAAATAAAAATCTAATGTCTTCATAAATTTAGGCCAATATGTATTCTGCTACATATTTTTGTAAAAAAAAAAAAATATATTATTATTATTATTTTTTTTAATACTAGTTATGGCGGCGATCAGTGCCTTATAGGGGGACTGCGATATTGTGTTGGACAATCGGACACTAAGGGCCTAATTCTCTAAGAATAAGGAGAAGAAATGGTCATTCTATATTTAATTACTCCCAATTAAAACAACTGAGACCTCAACGAGGTGAACATGTGAACCGAAAAGTAGGAGTACAAATAGGCGAAAATGCATTAGTGAATTCCAAATCGGCATAGTCACGGATCCATAAATGGAAATTGCCAACGAGTTTCCCTGCAGTATTTAGCTATGATCATGAGTGTACATGTAAGCCAATAAATATGGGGTGTGCTCTATATCGCGTGTGGCTATTTATTTATATTACAATTATTGGGCATAGCAGTGTTAATTTCGTCGAATAAAATATTTTGGTCTACTAAATTAACACTATTTTAGTTGACTAAAATACAACTAAAACTAAAACCATTTAGAAGACTAAAATACGACTAAAACTAAAATAGCATTTTTGTCATAAGACTAAAATACGACTAAAACTAAAACTACATTTTAGTCAACAGACTATGACTAAAACTAAATTGAAATTTGCTGCCAAAATTAACCCTACTATATTGCACTACTGCATATGCATAAGTATGGGGCATCTACTAAGCTGCTGAAAGAGAAAAAATTAGGAAAAAGGCTTTTCTTATATTTTTTCTTAATATTTAATATTAAATGTTGGTAATATATTCAGGCAATATGTGCAATGACAGCTCAGCCAATAGAGTTTACAGTTTTTTGGATTTTAAAGTTGCTCTTCTGTTTGTCAAAAAGCAATAGTTTTGTTTGTTTATGAAACTTGGATTTATTTATAAAGACGTTATATATAAGAATGGTAAATCTGTGTCTGTAGAGCATGTTCAAACCTTAAGAGCTGGTTCACACTACCACAACCAGAAAGTTGCCCCGTGACTTGAATAAGAGACTTGTTTAGAGACTTGTTTAGAGACTTGGAAGCAGGGCCGCCATCAGGGGGGTACAGCCCATACACATGTAGGGGGCTCGGGCGTCCCAGGGGGCCCCAAACAGGGTAGGGTTGCCATCTGTCCTTGCAATACCATTCAATTGTAAGCTCTGCCAATCCCTTGCAGACTGGCACTATGTAGGGGGTCCTGCCCCTCACTAGCCCTCACACACAGCTGTAGACCCTGTTCTCCAGCTGTTCACACCTGGACAGGAGGGGCAGCATTTACTAGAACCATTCACCTTTATTTTCCTGGGATGGAGGCGATGGAACTGGAGGAGGAGGAGGACATGGGATGAAAGAGGACATGGGAATAGAGGAGAAGTAGGACATGGGACTGGAGGAGGAGGACGACATGGTTTGGGGGGGCCCTGGGGAATGTTGGTGGTCAGGCCCGGGGGGGGGGGGAGGCCCAGGCCTAAAACTTTGTTAGGGGCCCCAAAATTTCTGATGGCTGCCCTGCTTGGAAGAGACTTGGAAGAGACTTGTGCACTACTTTGAAGAGACAGGCGAATTTGTCTGTGGGGAATGCCTGGCTAATCTCTTTCTTCTTCCTGGAAAGTCTGATAAGAAGTCGCTTCAATTAAGATAAGGAGGCAACTCCCATTGAAGTATATGGGACAAGTCGGATCACAGGTCGCCTCAAAGTAGTACAGGACCCTTTTCTGAAGTCGGAGCGACTTCAGTAGTGCCAATTAAGACGGCACTGATTGATTAACATTGCTTTTGTTATGTCAAGCGACCTGGGGCTACACAAGTCGCCTCACAAGTCGTGCTAGTGTGAATGGGCTCTTATACAATAAATAATAACATAGTATTCGATTTTTACTCCAGGAGTATATAATGAGTTTGGAAATTTTAGAAAATTGTTTAAATGATGCATTACAATTCATCGATTTGAGGTTGACTAAAATGTATGAGATTTTAGTCGACTAAAATGTACTGGAGATTTTAGTCGACTAAAATATGACTAAAACTAAAACAATTCAGATGACTAAAATACGACTCAAACTAAAATGGCAATTTAGTCAAAAGACTATGACTAAAACGAAATCAAAATTTGCTGCCAAAATTTGGCGCATAGTTTGTTTTCTTCTTTTGCTAACGAATGCTGATCTGAAGTATTATTACAGAGTAATGTTTGCTATTAAAATACAAAATTAAGATGTGCTAGACCTATGTTGTGTAAGCAGCACCTGGGGTTCCCTTAACCTTGGGAAAAAAATAATTGTTAAAGAGTGTGTGCAGGTGCGCTAATGTGATACGTTCAACATAAAAATGCTGGATAAAACAAACAAAGATTACAAATAAATCTGGAGCATTAAAAAATGCTCAAGAAGTGAGTATAAATTGATCTTTAGAGTAAATAACATGTGATATGTGACAAAGACAAAGTGCTCAATAAGTCCATAAGTGAATAAAAAGGAATATTATAAAGAAAAGTTCAGAATGAATCCGGTTAGAATTAAATGGTGAGCAGTGGATCAACAAAGTTGACAAAATCAGGTGTAGCATGCAAGCCCACGGTGATCACACAGATGGGTGGCTGCTTACCAGATTCTAGCCAAATTAGTGCAGATATGAATCTCCGGATGGAATGAGTTGACCCTCAAATGAGTACACAAGACACTTCCAGCGACCCCAGACAATCACTCTGAACCTCTCACAGATGGAACCGGACAGACCCCGACCAATATCTCTCAGGATGGGCCGGACTGAGCCTCAGTGGACACATAAGACATCTCCAGCAGCCCAAGGTAATGACACTAAACTTTTCACAGATGGAGCCGGACTTGCATTGTTCAGCGTGGAAGCAAATAAAGTGGCCAATAGTGCATTATGCTTTGGTATATTTATTAATATTAAAAAGATGTTCACTTACACGTTAGCAGATAGTCACAGCTGAAGAATCATGCGGTGAACAGAAGAGCTCGGCCGCCTGCAGTGCAGACTGGGCGCAGTGACGGTGCAGCTGCTGCACCCCGACGCATTTCCCCTCAGAAGGCGTCAACTGGGATTGGAGATGGGATATTATTATTTTTATTTTTTAGGAGACTATAGAGTTCTAATTATCTATGTTCATTCTTTAATCATACTAAAGTATTATGCAAGGCCGATTGTACTTGGCACATTGGCTTAGTGGTTTGCACTCATGAACAAAGAGCTCTTAGGTCATGAGTTCAAATCCATATATGTCAAACATTTTTTATGTCTAATTTGTATTTTAAAAAAAATGTTGAATTCTATTTATATATGTTCATTCTGTAATAATGGAACTTCTTCATATTCTTTATATTCTAGTTATATTCTAGCTATACTCTTGCTATAACTGTTCTCAGCACAGTGGCTTAATCTTTAGCACTCTTAGCTAGCAGCACTTAGGTCACGAGTTCAAATGCCACCCATGCTACCACCTCCCTGAAATTGCAATGGTGAATGCAACTTCATCAGTGAGAGATAAATTATATCACATTGATGAAAAATATGCTTTCGCCTATGCACATATCCATTTGCCATTTCAATTTTAGGGAGATGATAGGTAGGATTATGAACCCCTAATCTGGCTGTTGCTAGATCAGAGGGCTAACCATTAAGCCACTGTGTTAATCAAATGTATACCTAGAATTTATAGTAGTACCTTGATAAAAGCATGAACATATATAACTAGAATTTATTTAGAGTGGGAAAAGCAGCGGTTTGAGAGATTGGGGAGGCGGTAACAAGGAAGCAGAAAAACAGAGTAAGAAATTATTTCATGAAAAATAAATGACAGGGTCATTAAAGTGTTACTAAAACCACAACAGTAATATCAGTCTGTATATGCAGTAAAGCATGCTTGTTTTACTTACTGTGGAACCTAAGGGGTTAATCCTGTGCATTGTGTAAAAAGGCTGTTTGATCCTGTCTTCTCTGAATCCCCCCCCCCCCCATTCCACTGTCTCCAATCAATCTCCCAATAGTTTTTGTTTCTTAGGAGGGTGCATGTGATCAGCACAGGGCCAATCAGCACTGCCCAGACAGAAATTCAAGGGGTCATACAGCCTCTTAGGTCAGTCAGAGGAGAATGAAAACTCCTCCTACAAGCTTTAAGCAGACACTGATAGAAGTCACAAGACTGCTATATACTGTTGATGAGAAAATGTATTTAGCAGTTCATAATTTCATAAATAATTGCATTTCCATGTTCTGTGTACTGTGGAAGAGCAGATATAGTGAATGCAGGCTCCTGGGTTTAGTAACACTTTAAGTAGTTGCCATGTATGGATTATTTCGGAAGAATAAGGATATTGTTAAGCATCACATTAACTGTTAGTGCTTACATACACGGGTACCTGTAGTTTAGGTACTAATTGGAATCCTTTTAAATAATAATAATAATCTTCAGGTTATAAAAATAATATATTTTCTGTATTTTAATACATTTTATTGTTTCTGGAAACATATATACAAATTTTAGCAAACTATATTCTATGAAGTTCATCTCTATATCTAGATTATGTCCTATGTCCCACTGACATCACCTTTTGATGAGACCTAAAACAGAGATCTGGACAATAATGATTTTTTTTTTGCCAAATTAAAATGGTTGATTTCAAATTGTCATATCATAAACTGTCTGCAATTCGTTAATATAGCATGTGCCAATGGGTCAAATAAGGTGATTGAGATTTCCCATTCGTTTCAACACCGACAGTAATTTGGAGTCATTAACGCTGGTAAATTAGTCAAATAAAGGATCATTTCATTGTGAATTAGAGTGTTCGGCATTATGTTTTTGAACAATACCGACTTTTCTATTCCCATTGGCTGATGGTGATTTATGTATTCTGTAGATTTGGAGCATATAAATCAACTCGGTGAATTTTATTTAGAGACACAGTGCAAACATTTCCAACATGCAGTAAGTCCCAGCAACCAGTTAGAGAGTAGCTCGCAGTCTTGTTGTATAATCAGAAGATTCTGGTTAGCGAGGGCAAGGGGAAACCCTGGACCTGTGGTTTGAAGGTAACGTTTTTACTGAAGCCTTCTTAGAGAGCTAATAGCTAATAGCTGACTCCATCAAGCTGCTGATTTGTCAGTGAATGAGTAGCAGCACACAGGCTGCTGATTTGTCAGTGAAAGAGTAGCAGCACACAGGCTGCTGATTTGTCAGTGAAGGAGTAGCAGCACACAGGCTGCTGATTTGTCAGTGAAGGAGTAGCAGCACACAGGCTGCTGATTTGTCAGTGAATAAGTAGCAGCACACAGGCTGCTGATTTGTCAGTGAAGGAGTAGCAGCACACAGGCTGCTGATTTGTCAGTGAAGGAGTAGCAGCACAAATAAAAATGTTGCTTCTGCCCTCTCCTGCTGGCATTATGTTTCTTATCAGTTAATCTGTATTGCAGCAGAACTTGATTGGCTCCAAGAGATAGAGGTAGAGGACTTGTGATCCAGCCCTTAACCAGGAAATTCTAAAGTACTTTATCCTTCCCTCTGCTGACCAGCTTTATGGAGATGCTAATTTCATTTCCAGCAGGACTTTGCACCTGCCCACACTGCCAAATGTCCCAATACCTGGTTTAATGATCATGATATCACTGCGCTTGATTGATAGAGAATCTGTTGTTGGGTATTGTCAAGAGGAAGAGGAGAGACACCAGACCCAACAATACAGATGAGCTGAACACCACTATCAAAGCAACCTGGGCTTCCATAACACCTCAGCAGTGCCACAGGCTGATCGCCTCCATGCCACGCCACATTGATACAGTAATTCATGCAAAAGGAGCCCCAAACAATTATTGAGTGCATACTATACTGTACTTGGACATACTTTCAGTAAATCAACATTTCTGAATTAAAAATCCTTTTTTTTTTTTATTGGTCTTCTGAAATATTCAAATTTTCAGAGATACTGAATTTTTGGTTGTCACTAGATGTAAGCCATAATCATCAAAATTAAAAGGAAATTCTTGAAATATATCACTCCCCATCTACTAACCCATCTATATAAAATATACAGTACGAGTTTCACGTATTGAATTGAATTACTGAAATAAATGAACTTTTTGATGATATTCTAATTTTATGAGATGCACCTGTAAGTGGAGGTGTTAGAGTATTTATGCTGGGATTTAAGCATTTTTCTGGCTTTTGACTAGATATCTGTGGCTCTGCAATCATTGTTTTGATGTTTTTTTCCCTGAAGCTGCAAAAAAATGTTGAGAATGTTTGTTCAGTTAGATTTCTTCTAACCACATTTTAATCAGTGACATGGTAGGGGTTACATTTGTATTTAATATAGTTGTTGATTTCTCTAAGGCTGACCACACATAGGCGATTTTTTTTTAACCAGTAGGTTGAATGAAAGGAAAGGACTTGATTCCTCCATACATACACTTGATATGGATGGGGTAATCCCTGCTGCTGTGCTATTGTATTCTGACAGTGGGGAGACTTTCTTGCCATCAGAATACACTGATCAGCACCACCAGCTATAGCCGGTGGTGCCAATCGAGAAAAATATTTCTAATAGGCTGGTTGTACATGTAGCTGGGATCAGACTACCATTGTAAATAGGCAGACTTATTGTTGTTGTTGGAATTGTTCCTGTGCCCCTTTAATGCTAATTTCAAATAGGATCATCATCTGGCAGGGAGTGGAAGATTGGGATTGTGGGAGCTGTAGTTTCTGGCAGAGAGCTGATCATTGTTTGAATTACTGAGGAAACTATCTTCCCAGGAGGCAAAGGGGAGTGAGCACCATGGGAGAAGTTATAAAATTATCTAGTGCACAGCCGGAAAACTCTTGCTCCTGGGACCCATTGCGTGCACATCAGCCTGCTGAGCATGTGACTGAAAGCAGCCTGCAGCCTAGTGCACGAGGCCTGACCCGATCGCAGAACTCAGCGGTGCGGATGCTCGTCGTTGTACTGTGGATGCTTTCGCAGTATCGCTGAGAGAGAGTGGAGGTCGGTTGAACATCCTGAGGTGGCAGAGCGCAGCCTGTTTCCAGACGCAGGAGCGTGTGGAATCATGTTGCCTGTCCCAGAGGGCCCTCACGGACGGACATCCAAGTTGGAGAGGGGGTGCCTATGCCTGGCTCAGACCGCAAGTATTACATCTCATCTTTACACTGACCGCAGACATTGCAGCAGACATCAACTCTCTTAGGACTACAATTTAACATCTGATCCTCTTGTTATTTTAAACCACAGTGGAAATTATCTATTAGCTCCAACTGCCAGTGAAGAACATAGAATGGCCTTGCTAAAGGGAGGGACATTGATGCACAGTAGTTCTTAAAGGGGACACGTCCTAATCTATTGCCATATTGCTAATTAGGATACTGACCGTATAAATTAGCTTAGAGTTCTTTTTCAACCTGAGTATTGCCTTATTATCCTATTATCCTAGGAAATATTCATTACACTTCCAGAATATAGAATGTTGTTGTATAATACTGTTCTCTGATATTATAACTTACTGTTTTCTGTTGTTTCCTGTGTCAGTCTTGTTGAACCCTGATGATTTAAGCGGGGTTCAGCTGACTGACATAATTTCACTTGTTTATTCATAGAGTAAAAGTCAAAACTCATCCATATTGTGTCAGTGTGTTTTTAAAGGTGTATACACAATGTCTGAACCTAAAGCAGGGGTGTCAAACTCAATTTCATTGCAAGCTGCATCAGCATTGCGGTTGTCCTCAAAGGGCTGCTTGTATTTGTAAGACTATATTATTGTATTTACTCTTTATCATAATAAGTAATTGCCTCTGTTTTCGATTATTACTGGTTTAATTAATAACTAAAGCATTAAGCTGTGAAGGACAGGTGCATATGGGCACAGAGCTCACTCACACTGCTTGTGGGGCAGAGAGCAGAAACAAGTATCTCCATGGCTGCACAGAGAAGCGCAGGATCTGTAGGAGGAGCTCTATCCTCCTCTCGGTGGGACTGCTGAGACAAGTTGGAGGCGGAGATGAGGGGGGTGCCGCAGCTGCAGGAGAGGTGTGAGGGCCACATGAAATGGCTTGGAGGGCTGCATTCGGCCCGCGGGCCTTATGTTTGACACGTGTGACCTAGAGTGTCAGGTGGGCTGGACGGTTCACAGGGTCACAGCAGTGCTGAAGAACACCCATTAACCAGGAACACCCAAGGGGGTAGTACTACATACACAAGATGATTGATTGAGTTGTGAACAACCAACCTGCCCATACGTGGATTTAAATTCAGGCAGTTCATGGACCAGTTTCCAAAAGGGTTAAATTTTAGTGCACGCCCACCACACATGGAGCATTATCCCAGTTTCTTTCTCACATCTTCAACAGGCATCAGAAATATGTGATGCAAATTTGTTTAGAAGAGCAGGTGTCCTATACCATCTGGTTTGGATTTTGTAACCACACTCCTGAATTGCTACATTCATGGATTCTCTGTGTATATATGTACAAAAGGTTTCCCAATCTAAGTATACAAGCTGTAGATCCAACTCATGGCACCACGCTTGGAATGAGAGATCTTCAAATAAAGACATGTACAGCAAGGAAATTAGATGTCTTTGGGGATTTTTTTTTGTTACAAAGAGATTCAAGCACTGTGAGTGGTCTGAACCAAAAATGTTTGGTTTCTCGATTTGACAAGAAATGGCATATTTGCATAAAAGCCCATTGTGGAAAGGATTGGGGGGCTAGTTCTGTATTGATAGCTGTCAATGTGATCAGTTTTCCTCTCCTAAAGAAATTAGAGGTCAGTACGTCTCTATGGGGCCATATTTTTTTAGGAAGTCTTTAGACATACCTTGATCAAAATCCAGGTTATTTCGGAGTGGTGTTAGTGGGCCCAGCTAAGGGGTTGGAGTTATTCTCTTTTGGGATCTTTGAAAAATCATCCAATTTTGGGTTTATGAGAGGGTGAGATTTTGCTGCAGGAGAGGTGTGTCAAGAGCGAAGCCAAGGAAATATTTCATAATAAATTAGCCAATGCCATATTTATAATATATTCTAATTAGGAGTATATATTGTCTTTTCGTTTTTTTATCGAGTTCCTCCAGAAGAAGGTTTCTCACCCATAAAAGCTTCTGATATGTGGAGTGTGCTCTGGTTCATTTGTGTGTTGATTCTAGAGATGGGCTGTGATTAGTGAGGGAGGTGATATTTGCTTGGTGGGTTTTTTTAATTTTTGATGCTGCTGCTAAGAATTTTCCTCGGAGCACACATTTGTGTGCTTACCACTGTGTGATGGGTGAGGTGTCCACCATATTTTTTAAAGTGGAGTATTCTCTTATTGCTTCAGTGTATCTCTGTATGTCTAATGAGTCTTTTAAGAGAGATGTATTGAGTCTCCAGATTTTTGTTCTTATCACCTGTATTGGGAATTGTAGAGAAACTGTGATTGGGTGGTGATCAGAAAGTATCATGGGTTCTATCGTAGCTTGTTGTAGATAGGCAAGGTCTGCTTGGGATAAAAAAATATAATAAATTCTGGAATGTTTTTGGTGAAGTGGTGAGAAGTAAGTATAGTCTTTTTCTTGGGGTTTTAGTGTGCGCCAGTTATCATGGAGCATGAGGTCATGAAGTTGGAGTTTAATTTGTTTGAGAGCTCTATAAGGGAGTGTTGAGGTTCCTGAAGAGGAATCCAAGAGTGGGTTAGGAGTGGTTGTAAACCCTCTCTTGGAACTTGTACCTATAGGTAAGCCTTTAATAAGGTTTACCTATAGGTACTGTAAATATCTCCTAAACTTGCACCGTTTAGGAGATATTTACTTTTAATGCAGCCAATGACGTCATTGGCGCATGCGCTCTGAAAGAATGGCCTTCAGAGCCCTGTGTGGTGCGCGGGAGTGATGTAATCACGCCTCTGGCCAATCAGATGCGGGCGGCACTGCGGGGGGCTTCGTTCTAAGGTAAGTATTTCATAATGAGCTAGTATGCGATGCATACTAACTCATTATGCCTTTGCCTTACAGGGTTTTGTTTTTTTTTTTTTCGTTTTTTTGGGGAGGGTTTACTCCCTCTGTAATGGAACATCGAAGTCCCTGCTAACTATCAAGATACCATTACTTAAAGAAGAAAGTAATTCACCTATCTGCCTGAAGAAGTTGACCTGTTTCGAGTTGGGGGCATAAATGTTAGTTACTGTAATAGGGCGCTCGCCAAGCTTTCCTTTCAGGAATATGTACTGTTCTTCACGATCAAGCAAAGCGTCTAGCAATTGGAATGGAGTATTTCTGGAGATTTAAATGTAAACTCCTTTTGTTTTAGAAATAGCCAACGTAGCATGGAAAACATTTGGGTAGTTTTGGTCTGTAAGTTTAAGAATGGCATCCTTTTTGAAGTGTGTTTCTTTGATACATTTTATATTAGCTTTAATTTTATGGAATTCTCTCATGAACTGAGAGCATTTCTCTGGAATATTTAAGCCTTTGGCATTCACAGAGACTAATTTCAGTGAAAGAGGTAAGTGTAATTGTTTTTGAGACATCTTATACCCAATGTTCCCTTTAAGCTGCGCGCATGCGCGGCTGCACACTCTAATTGACTGTCCGGCGCAGCACAAATTCCGGCCAGCGCAGCCGCGTGAAGACAATGAAGGTAGTGAGCAGTGCGCCCCGAGAGCCCACCCATTGTGTGACAATAGCAAATGAAAATTCGCTATTGTCACACGGATCCTCCTCCTGGCCAATCAGGGAGTGGGTCCTCCCGCTTCCTGATTGGCCGAAAGGCAAACCACCCCATGCCATTGGCCGAGGTCTGAGGAGGAGGTGGGAGGACTGAGGAGACGCGGGGATGCGGGGGACTGAAGAGAAGCTGCCGCGAGGTAAGTGCATGAGTCTCGCGGGGGGAACGCTGGCATCTCTGCATTGATTGGGGGCCATGCTGTGGGCACTCTGCATTAATTGGGGGAAATGCTGTGGGCACTCTGCATTGATTGGGGGCAATGCTGTGGGCACTTTGCATTGATTGGGGGCAATGCTGTTGGCACTCTGGATTGATTGGGGGCAATGCTGTGGGCACTCTGAATTGATTGGGGGCAATGCTGTGAGCACTCTGCATTGATTGGGGGCAATGCTGTGGGCACTCTGCAATTGATTGGGGGCAATGCTGTGGGCACTCTGCATTGATTGGGGGCAATGCTGTGGGCACTCTGCATTGATTGGGGGCACGCTGGTCATCTGCATTGATGCCCCCCCCCCCCCCATTGCTCAGTCTAAAGGTTTGCACTCAGAAATTTTTTTATTTGCTCGGCACAGTAAAAAATTAGAGGGGACATTGCTTATACCTTATTAGTAATTATAAGATTAAGATAAATAAGAAGAAAAAATGGGGGGGAAACGAGGAAGGGTGAGTGAATTAAAGTGTGGAAGAATAGGAGTGGGGATGAAAAGGGGGGGGGATTCCAGAGATAGAGTTAGACTTGCTACTCTATCTTATGACAGGGCGTAGTCTTAGGAAGGGAGGCCGGAGATGTCAGCTGGGGTGTACAGGTCCCTGCTGTGTGGGTGCGGTATCCGGTTGGGTCCAAGAGGGGTGTTAGTTAAGTATGGGGTACAGCCTTTTTAAGAATGGTGCCAGGAATTCTTTTTGGGAGGTTGGTGGGAAAAGTAATAGTAGTGAGATGTGGGAGTATATCGTAAACATTATTATTATTTTTTTTTTTTTAGTTTATAGTAAGAGTGATGAGAGTACAACCATGCAGAGTGGTGTATATTAGGGAAACCAAAATTTAAGGGTGCAAATAATGGCAAAGCATTCAAAACATTTGAACTTTATACATTTAAACCTTTATATACAGTATTTGTCTATCTGGCAATGAAAAGCTATAAAACAGGTTTTGATTTAAACAGCTGAAAAAAGATCATTTCAATTACTGCACCTTTACTGTTATATTTCCATAAGGACCTGAGCCATGTGCATATCACTTTGTAGTTTTGGGAAAGGTAAGGAAGGGTAAAGAAGTAGAGGGGAAAAAGGTAATCAGGGAGGGGGGGGGGGGGGGGGTAAGGATAGGCAGGAAAAGGAGATTAGGGAAAATAGAGGGGAGAATTTGGAGGAGGTTGGGTTGGGTCCAGTAGAGAAACTGTGATCTGACAGTGATGAACATTTCAACCAGTATTAAGATAATTATAAGCCTTAGAAGTGAAAGTTATGTTGCACTCTATTAGGCACCTAAAGATGAACAACCATTATTTATTGGTTGTTGTAAGTATGTACTAGTAAGGAATAATTCATATTTGTTAGTCTTCTAGCTACAGAGCAGACCAGTGGTTATTCATTCCCCTTGTGGAAATTTTATTGTTGCAATATTCATTTTTCAGGGGGTAAAAGGTGAAATCTCCATTTCACAATGGTAAAGTTAACCACAGGTATTACTAGCTGCAGCAGAAGAACTAAATATAAGTCTTTCATGTGCCATATTACTTTAGGGTGTTTATCCCTGAGTACGGGTTAAGAATATATACATTTTCATGTCACCAAGTATTAATATATCATCAAAAAAAAAAAGAAAAAAAAGGATCAGTTCAGGCGTAAGACAAAAAATAGGGATCTGTTGAAAAATAAAAGATCTGTATATGGCATAAGAAGTCGAAGCTCTTCCAATACTGCCATAGGCATGGAAAGAAAACATTAATGGACTGATTGTTATAGTTCATCATATGAGAAGATTCTCATAGAGATGAGACCAGAAGGCCAGCGCCAGATACTGCAAAATAATGCTTAGTAATAAGAGGTTGAGCCTTCATGGTGCTCATAAAAAATTATGTTTGTTTTGTGTGATTTTGAGGATAGACATCCAGCAGTAGTTTGATTCTCCTTTTCATCCGTGAAGGAATATACTGGAGTTGTAGGGTTATTTAGCTAGAAACCCAATGTTAAAGAGCCTATTTGTAGTAGTTAGAAGTAGAATGCTTCGGTGACTCAGAGTACAATAGCAGTATTTTAGTCACGCAATTCTGTGCAACTCAAGTCACATCTAAAATCACACTAGTGTTAATGTTTGAATGGTTTGAAGGTTTGAATGATTTCTTGAAAAAAAAGTGCTACAGTTAGAATCATTCATATAGCTTATCCATTGGATTGAGGGTATTGAGGACTAGAGTGAACTCCCTACTGTGATGTACAAGTACATACTCCCCAGGTACAGAAAGGTGTGACATTCTGAAGGGTAGTATATGGATAGGGCTTGGCAGCCTGCACATGTGAAATTTTTTGTTACTGGTAATGTCCACTTTGGCAACGCATGTTCAGAGTTCAGAGGGAGTATACAAGAGTGCACTATACTCTGAAGTACAGAGTGTTTAGTGGGGCTCAGCCCATGGACCAGAATGTTGAGAAGAATCAATATGTGATGCCTGCTGTACAATGTCTTTGGGAAGTAATGCTATGACACAGGTTTTACTTTTCATTTTTTGTTTTTTAATATACAGGTGAATGTCCTGAACTTAAAGTGGTTGTGCAGTCAGTGAATACCATTACTGCCAGCCCTCTGTTATAACAATATTCTTTAAAAATAATCTCACTAAACGCCTTTTTTAAGAGCGCTGTCGTGCGTTCACGCGACCTTCCGCCACTCTCCACCCCCAATCTAAGGAATAGAGCAGGAGGGGCTAAAATTCCTCTCTGACGTCAGCCAGGATGTCACCCGACTTCTGTGCTGCCCACTCAGCCCCTCCCACTGTAGTCCTTAGATCGGGGGAGGACAGCAGCGGAAGGCCACATGACCACACAGCGGCGCTCTGAAATAAGGTATTAAGTGGCATCATTTTTAAAAAACACTGACACTGTTTATTAAAACTTGCTATAACAGAGGGGCTGATAGTAACGTCATTCATTGACTTTACTGCCACACAAAATAGTGTCAGGAGGGGAGAGGTGGGTTTGGAGATGGTTCACACACTAGGAACTGACAGGCAGAGAGGGAGGGGGAGAGGAGAGACTCTAACACAGTGGGATGACAGAGGCATGTACTGTATACCGACCACGATATCATGGATCAGCAGCCATGATTACTGTGGTCAGTGCACATAGGGGACACAGGAACGGGCAGGATCAACCAGGTTTTTTACAGCATAAAAAGGGCCAAATTAGACAGCACAGGCACCATGCTGTTTAACTTGCTATAAAGGAACAGGATCTTTTTTTTTTTCCTTTTTCTTTTTAGGGTTACAAACTCTTTAATGTACAATTCCTGTCAAACCCTAACATCTCTTAAAAATGCTCCCTCCCCCATCTTAACACCTATGCTGACTAACCTGTATAAAAAAAAATCCTATACTTACCTTTTTTCAGGCCACTTCAGTCTGGTCACGGGATCGGCTCCCCTGTGTCAGTCAGCGCTGGCTGCAGGGGGGAGGAAGGAGCACTGACATAAGATGAGTCATAGTAAGCCTATGGGTGCAGATACCACTCAGGCATTACCAGCCCTGTTAAGTGCTCTTCCCCTGCAGCCATTAGGGGAAGATCACATGACTAGAACAGAGCAGCCTGATAATAGATAAGTATATAGATCTTTTCTTACACAGGTTGGTCAGAATAGGTGTTAGGAGGGGAAAGGGAGCATTTTTAAGAGTAGTTAGGGTCGTATCGTAATTCTACTTTAAACAACCATTAACGAGTAAAATATAGTATTCTGTATTCTTTGAATACTTTATGTAGTTAACTTTAAGTTAACTATTGTTCAGCATATGAATCCCTTTATTTCATGTCTTTATTTACATGTTTCTCCACATTTACAAGCAGATCAAGCTGTCCAGGAAAAGTGACCATTACAGGGGATGGGACAAACCATATAACGCTGTCTGGGTCAGCTTTAATCGAAAAGAAAAAAAATCCCTGTCGTTTAAATTGATTAAAAGTCATAAAATATTTAACCCCTCCAGCTTATGTACTGAAGGTGAAATCATATTCATTCAGTTGAAAATACGGGAGAATGTTATGTTGCCCGAATCTTGTTAAATGACACAGGACAGTGTAATCACCTCTTCTCTTGAATTCTGGGCTACATAGCATTCCCTAGGATTTCACCAAAGGACATCACCCTTGCCTAGGGGCTGCAAGCATAATCTGGGGGAAAGGTAAGTAATTTATCTAACTTTTTTTAATATTGGTACAGCATTTTTCATTGATAGACAGTGAAATGAGCACTTCTTTGTGATGTTATTTTAATCTGGTGTAATGTCCTTTGATGGTACCAAGAATAATTCTGCTGTTCCTCTTTTCTCTTTTCTAACAAGATTTGTGTTTTAGGATGTAGGTACCACTGTGCGGAGTAAATACCCATTAATATAAGGCACTCATAACTTTGTATATTTCCTATGAATGAGGCGACCAATCAGATGCTTTGCTTACTTCTGAGGGTCCACCCCTATGGTTAGAAGCATATAAAAGAAGCTGAATAGCTTCATTATATACATCAGCAAAAACTTGGGACACTACGGAGTCAGCTGCTGCCCGGTAACATGTTACCAGACCGCAGGGTGTGCAGCTCACTGTACGAGGGCGGACAGGCAGGTAAGTAGCATAGATCTTCTGCATTAAAAATCCTGCCTGTCCGCACATTTTTATTACCCAGCATAAAGTTACGCTTTAATGAGGAACGGACTGCCTCAGGTAGACCTATGCTCAATTTCTCTGTTGTATTATATGCTCCAGCATGGACACTCTTGTAGACTAGAGTGGATACTAGAGACCATACACGGTGCTAATTTATTTCCTGCAACCAGGGGTTGCAGCAAAGAAATTTGCACGATTCCCCCATCAACACAGGCAGAGCTGACAGGGGAATTATCAATTGTCTACTCCCAAAGGTGGAGGGCGGGAGCGGGTTGGGGAAGCCATTCCCCTCGGAAGAAGACAGTGATTATCGCTAGCGGGTATAGCAGCCGCTTGTGATATTCGCAAGCGAATCCAGTAGTCTGATTTTACCCAAGTTGACTGATCGATCAACTTGGTACATTCAGCCTGCCTATTAACGGTTCAAATCTAGGCTGGTTCCAGTGTTACAAACCTACCAGAATGAAATTTACTGACACGACACCCAAAATTTGCTGGCACAGCCACGCTTTTACTGGCATTTCCAACAGTTATAAAATTCCAGTTTTCAGTGCAAATGTCAGTATTTAGGCTGCAGACAAGTACAATATGCAAATAGCAATGTGATTTAAGATGGATATTAATGAAAAAAACACATTTCTTATTTTTTTTTTTCGATATAGTAAGTAAGTGGCTCAGGGACAGGACTTAATGGACAGCCACACACGTGAAATTGAGGCTGGGTTCACACTATTGGGAATTGGATACGGGTTTCTCCGCATCCAGTTTGCATGTCAGGAGATTGGACTGGCTCTCTATGCAGCTGGTTAACATATTTCTGTAGGGACTCCGGTGCAAATTGCACAGGAGTCTTGTGCGTCTTCTGGTTCATTTCAGGTCCGAATTCAGCCAAAAATTCGGACTGAAATCAAACCTGAAACGGTGAACAGGGACGCACCAGACCCTGCTGTGTGTATCCAGCCTTACTGTCACAGTGACACCGACAGTAGTGTGTAGCAGCACAAATGATGATGATGACATCTCACAGACATGACACGTTCCCTCCTGAGTCACAGTGACAATTTCTCTCCACGCCAGGTGGTCCCTTCAGTCCACCCCAGGCCAAACAGCACTGACAGTCTCCCACTCTCGGCTTACCTTGCGCCTGTCCCGCAGACCCGCACATGAAGCTCCGCCTGCTTCGCTCGGCTCCCTTCCACTGTGACATCACATGACACGCTCAAGCACCGCCTCTGCCAGAACCACTCCCGCCCGGAGCTGCCTGAACACATTGTAGCGGGCACTCGGATCATCTCGGCCGGCTCTGGACCTGCCCATGTGCAGCCGAGCATCACAGCCATATTTTTTTACTGAAATCCTTTTCCTGTCCCTGGCATTTGCTGGCAGGAGAAAATTGCCCGTTTTCTACTGGCTGCCAATAAAAACACTGACAGTTGGCAACAATGACCAGTTCCTGCTTAACCGCCGAGATTTTAACCATGTATGGCCATTGGCCGGCTTTAGGACCACACTATGCAGAAAAGCTTTATCAACACAGTGCATCTTCTACAGGTTTTTGCAAATGTTGTGCAATGAAAACCTCTGCTTTTAATGCAAATTGTTGGACAGTGTCAGTTTTCTGATTAGCTGGTAAGTGTGATAGAACATTTTTTGTTTTGTTTGTTCTATCAAAACTCCAGGCAACCAACTAAATACACAATTAAAACCCTCGTGTGGGATCAGTTTTACCTGCCAAGAGATATGCATCTCACTCCACAAGTCCTGGAATGTATACAGATTTGCTAGACAGCTGAGCCAGGTTTATCACTGCAGTACAAAGAAGTACTGCAATTGTGCAATATAGCTTGGTCACCTGCCTGCCTCCAGCCTGGGGTTAGACCATGAAGGAGCATATTGATGAGGTCATCTGCCTCCTCAGTTGTCAGCACATGTGCAGTGCAGCAGAACCTAAGTGGCTCTTGTTGCTGACCATCCCTCTTCCAGTCTAAATTCTGGAGTGCAAGATATAACAGGAGACCAAGTCAAATTCAGGCGATATGGTTGGGTATAAATGGTTAGGTTTTTTGTTCAGCTGGAAGGCCAAATAAAAAAAGAAAACAGATTCCCCCATCCACATGTAGCAGGGCACCAGCGTACTGTTTGGATTTCTCACTCCCCCCCCCCCCTTCCCTTTGCCACTGTGAGCTGCCACTGAGCTGTTTCTTTTCCTCCTCTGCAGCCAATGCACTGTGTAAACAGAGTGGCAGGGAACAGCTAAGGAGCAGGATATACTGTTCTGTTTGGATTCCCCACTAAACCCCCTCCCGCTGCAGAGAGACACAGAATGAGAATGTGTGGCATCGGGATGCATGTGTCTGCTCGGATTCCTCTGCTCCCTCTCCCTCCCAGTGAATGATGGTGGGGCCAATCAGTAAACAGCAGTGATGGGACATGTAGTCCCCTTGGGAGCACTGTCCATTGGTGATGGGGAAATTGCATATTTCATATTTCTTTTAAAAGTTGTTTTACAATATCTAAGAAAGTCTTCAATATCCAGGTTACCTTAGCTGACTTCATACTAAAGGAATGTGTTTACAAACTGATCAAATCCTTAAATGTCCTGTTGCCTCAAGGGGAGTTGGCTGGGGGTTGGCCATTTATTTACACAAAAGTCCTATACACTACAGCTAAAACTTGGAGCAATTGTCTCTCCTCGGAACTGCTATCATGCATGCATCTGATTCTGATCATCTGTGCCGCACCATATGAGATGGACGGACCCGTTGCGGAAAAAGCATCTTTAGTTAAAGTGGTTGTAAAGTCAGAAGGTTTTTTATCTTAATGCATTTTTTGCATTAAGATAAATAGCCTTCTGCATGCAGAAGCCCACCTCAGCCCCCCTAATTCTTACCTGAGTACCTTCTTTAGCCAGTGATGTTAACGAATGCCTTGGCCATCAGGGATTCTCCCTCCTGATTGGCTGAGATCCAGCAGCAGCGCCATTGGCTCCTGCCAATCAAACTCAGTTATCGAATGAGAAGAGAGGGGGGGTGGGGCCGAACCACAGCTCCATATCTGAATGGATACACAGAGCTGAGGGTTGCACTCAACAGGAGAGAGGGGCAAGGACCTCCAGCCAGGGACCCAAGAAGATGATTCGGGCTGCCTGTTTAAAACCACTGCACATAGCAGGTAAGTATAACATGTTTGTTATTTAAATAGAAAAAAAATTTGACTTTACAATCACTTTAAGTATTCTTGCTATATTTTCTAATAGTATTACATTTGTTATCTGTATCTATCATTACTTAATTAAATGTTATACCTACAAAGGTTTGTGTTATCTCTCTTAGCACATCTTGAATACAACCTCAAAAACTTAAACTATCACAAAACCATGATAAAATAATTTAGAGTAGTGGGGCCAAAATAATTGAAAGTAATGGGGCCTGAACTACAGCCTTGACTAAACCTTGCTGGAGAGAAGGAGAAGAGAAGGAGGGGAGAGCAGAGTTGCCGGAGCAAAAATTATCTGGGAGAGTTAGTTCAGTGCAGGGAGATCCTGTGAGAGGAATGTCCTGTGCAATGTCATCCCAGAGAGAATGAGACTGACTGAGCCAATGGAAAGCCATCGCAGTGAGGGGAAGCCAGAAAGGACAGAGCTGTGACCTGAGTGCAGAGGGATGGAGCCACTGCCAGGACATAGATTTTGCTGTGCTACATACCAGAGCCACCACAGGGAACCCAAAGTGAATGGACAGCTAATCAGAGGAACCACCACTGCTGTGCCACAGGGTTTGGTGAGAGGCCTTGCCAGCCAGTACTTGTTGCTACCACTAGAGACTGACCCCCTAGGAACTACCTAAACAGCTACTTTACTGACTGCAGGCCTTGTTAGTTGTCTCCAAGTGCCAGTGGTTATTGGGCCCCAACGCTAGCCAGCTGAAGAGTCCGTAGTAAAGTCTATCCCTTTACGGTTGCTACCTAGAGACCCCTGCCTTTTTGATCAGTTCTAGAGATTCCTCCTAGGAGATGCTACATAGTATCCTAGCCAATCTCATAGAGCGCACTCAGATACAGGCTCCTTTAAGATGGCAGCTCCGTGTGCAAGCAAGAAGAAACCTGTGGGTAGCTGGGAAGGAAACACAAGCACCATACTAAGTGCAACACATAAAGTTTAATAAAATCTCTGTGAAAATCTACTCACAATGTCAAGCCATAAAGCAGGCATTGGAACAGCACTGCAAGATGTCCCTGTCAGCAGAGCAATGTCAGGATGGCCTCAGCGGCTGAGCCTCGAGGGGATGCAGCTGGTGGATGCCGGCACTTCCTGGAACCGTGGGGCGATCACACGGCTGGTCCTGACGTCACTTCCGCGAGCAGGGGGATCTACTAGGCGATGTGTTTACGGAGCATGCGCTGCTTTTTCAGGCTTCTCAGCGCTATATTAAAGGAGGGCTTTTATAGAGCTGGAGTGGCAGCCGCTGAATCCTAAGATCCTGAGATTCGGCAGCTGGTTCCAGTAATATAGGCTTGTAGTGTGACCTATATTACCTATACAAGAATGATAGGTACTTGGTGATGGTACAATTTAGAAATGTTGACATTACATAATATACATTAAAAACATAATAAACATTATTAAAAACATGCTGAATAAAGTGCAATATCCAAAAAATAAATAAAATAAAGATGACACTTTAGTTGCATACTTAGTTGTACGGTGCAGTATCATCTTTATTTTTATAGAGTCCCTTTAGTCTAACATGGATTTTGAGGGGAAGCCCCACGCCAAAATGCATGTGGTCCCCCCCCCCAAAATCCATACCAGACCCTTATCCAAGTCTGCAGCCCGGCAGGTCAGGAAAGGGGGGGACGAGCAAGCGCCCTCCCCTTCCTGGACCATACCAGGCCACATGCCCTCAACACTGGGGGGATGGGTGCTTTGGGGCGGGGGGGTGGGCTCTGTCATCACCGGAGGTAGAAGACCAGAGTAAGACGACATCAGCAGAGGGAGAAGACATGAGAAAAAAGACAGCAGTGGCGGAACCGGAGAAAGAAGACACGTTGGAGCTACAACTGGGACATTCTTCATTTTTAATAAAGGACTTGTCAAAACCATCTCTTGTTTTTTAATGAATGGGTATGGGTACCCCATACTGATTCCCATGGGGGGGCTGGGATCTTTCAGATTCTGATAAGCCCCCTGTCCGTAAACCCCCACCACCCAGGCTTGTCTGGAAGAGGCCCTTGTCCCCATCAACATGGTGACAAGGTGCTTTGGGGTGGGGGGTGCAGAGGCTCCCTACCCCAAAGCAACCACCCCCCCATGTTGAGGGCATGTGGCCAGGTATGGTCCAGGAGGGGGGACCAAGCCATTTTTTTCAATTATGGCGTGGGGTTTCCCTTCAAGATACTCAGAGCACAAGTGCCCAAGTCAGACCAAAGCAGTGCAGGAACCTTTTTCAAAGTTGGACAGACACAAGTTGGATCAGTTAAGATGGCTCTCATAGGGATTCATTTGCTTTTGATATGTCATGTGACTTGTGCTCTCAAAGTCGAAGTGTATGTCGGACCAGTGTGAATGGGCCCTTATACAGTAAATGTTTACAGTGACTTTTATTTTTTTCCAGGTGTGTCAAAGGGGCTGAGGTTGTTCTTGGGGTTCAGGCACAAAAGAGGGAACCCAAAATTACCAATTGGCTCCTTTGAGGGAAGCACCACACACACAAATGATGTAGATAGGGGATTTCCCCCACTGGGAAAATATATTCTGACTCTTCCCTGTCAGAATACACTTATCAGTGGCTGCAGCCACTGATCAATACAAGTTTTCCAGTGTGTCAGTTCAACAAAAGTTGATCTAACCATCGACTTCTGTTGAACAGGGAGGGCCACACACAGAATGAAATTCGACCAGTCCCTACTGAGCCAAATCTTCCATTAGTTGCATTTATAAACAGAATTGTTGAATACATAACTGCATTACATGGTGTCCTTTATAATTGTCTGGCTCTCAGCCTAAAAGCAGGTTGATCATAGATGAAAAATTATGCCTATTGTTTGGTTTAAAAAAACGGGATAATTTGTAGACTTGCAGCCCTTTCTTCCTCAGAAACTGAGATCGCTTTATTAATAGATTACATTTAGTGAGCTAAACTGCACTAGTGCAGGTCTCCTATAAATAAACTCCATTTTTATTTCACTTTAAAAGATCTAATTAATTTTTTGCAAGCAAGTTATAACATGTTCTAATGTATTTTATTTGTAGGTTTGTTATTTCAGTGCTACCTCTTTTGATTGAAGCAATGGGCCTGATTCTCCCTGAAATCAGGTCAGTAAGCTGATTTTCAGTCTTTGCACTCCTGCCTAACTTAAAGTGGTTCTGAGGCTCAAGGTTTTTTACCTTCATGCATTCTATGCATGAAGGTAAAAAAAACATCTCCGTGCAGCAGCCCCATGATCCAGCATTGTGCATGAGAGCCTCGGCTGTCCAGAGACTCTCTGTTCTCATTGGCTGAGACTGTCAGTCACAGCCGGTGAGCCAATGAGGAAAAGGGGGGGGGAACACTGCTCTATGTTTGAAGGGATACGCAGAGCAGCAGCAAGTGGCATTGCAGAAGGAACAGAGGGGGACCCGAGAAGAGGAGGATTAGGGGCCAGGTGGGCTGGCAAGGGGCCTGAGAAGAGGAGTATCGGGGCTGCTCTGTGCAGTGGTTTTGTAAGTTTAACATGTTTATTTATTTGTTTTTCAATTGCCTTTAAAATCACTTTAAAGAAGATCTTAAGTTTTTTTTTTTTTGTTTTTTTTTTTAATAAAGGTCAGCAGCTAATAATACTTTTATCAAAGAGACACTTATATGTCCAAGGATCCAGCACTGTACTCATCTTTGCCGGTTGTACCGCGGTCTTTGGGTCCTCATTGCTGCCACGTTGACTGGGGGAAGCCAGCTGTGAAGCTGGATCTGTGCTCTGTGACAGCTCCTGCAGTCTTGTAAAACCTGTGACCAGTGACGTAAACTTCCATTACGATTGCCCAGGTTAAAAATTTCTGGCATGAGCATCTCTTCTTCCTGATAGTGTGTGTGTGTTTGGGGGGTTACAGGACCCTGTTCAGACCCCATAGTGTGCCTGTATTCCGTAGTCTGTTCAGCCTGAGCCAAGATTCAAGCTGTGCAAGAGGCTATGATTTGGAGGGGGTATGTGCCTGATGCAGACTGTAATTTGGAGGGGGTGTGTTCCAGAGGCAGGCTGTGATTGGAAGGGGGTGTGTGCCAGAGGCAGATTGTGATTGGGAGGGGGTGTGTGCCAGAGGCAGGCTGTGATTGGGAGGGGGTGTGTGCCAAAGGCACGCTGTGATTGGGAGGGAGTGTGTGCCAGAGGCAGATTGTGATTGGGAGGGGGTGTGTGCAAGAGGCAGGCTGTGATTGGGTGGGGGTGTGTGCAAGAGGCAGGCTGTGATTGGGAGGGGGTGTGTGCCAGAGGCAGGCTGTGATTGGGAGGGGGTGTGTGCCAGAGGCAGGCTGTGATTGGGAGGGGGTGTGTGCCAGAGGCAGGCTGTGATTGGAAGGGGGTGTGTGCCAGAAGCAGGCTGTGATTGACTATGGAATGTGGTGGCTGAACAAAATATCCAATACAGGCATGCTGAGTGTTTGCATAGTGTCCAGTACCTCTAAATGGCCAGCCAAAGGATGAAAACTGACACGCTAACACATCAACCTCTGCTTTGTGTGGTCAGTTTAGAACAAGGAAGAAAGGTAACAGCAGGATCAATCAGGTACTTCAGATAGAATAAGCAAGCACAGAAAAATGATAGAGACTATGATTTATAAAATACACAAATGTGAACATACATAAAAAATAAACGTTTAGGGCTCCGGTGCAGGAATCCATGAAAGGCCTCCTTGATTCCCGACCAGGGCCCTTTCCTCCGAGTCTGGGGCCCTTCCCACTGATGCTGAGGCCCTTTAATCCCATTGTGGGGCCCTTTTTTATGGTCAAGCAGATGCTCTGCAGCTAGCCCCCTTTCTGCTGTCTTGGTTCCCCCCACCCTATGGTGGCGGAATGCCAGGTCTCAGTTGCAAGTGTAATTTTTGCGACCCTGGTATTACTGCCATTGGTTTAGGGTAACTTACACTTTAAAAATAAAGAAAGAATTGAAAGAATTAAATAGTATATTAACAATTTTTCAAAAGTGTATTGCACATAACAATAAAAATTACATTGTTAAGCAGTTGTCATTAGGAGACTCTGTACGTTGTATTGTGCTTTTCATGTCATGTAAAATGTAACACTACTTACAATAATCTCCCAGTCTAATGTTTCCAAAAATGCTTGTTACTTACTGTATTTTACTGTATTTTAGTTGTTTTTAATAAATTCTTCTTCCGAGATTAGGCTGCACACCTTGAGTATTGTTTTCTGAGTCCCCTGTGGAGGTCATTTCGGCCCTTCCTTGCTTTCCCTTGCCGAAATCTTGCGCATGTGCACTCGTGTGTTTAGAAGCCTCTTTCTCGATTGGTGTTACTATGGTAACTAAGCAAGGAAGCTGGGAATGACTGCCAAGTCTTACGTGTCTTCTAAGCTGTGCTGCAAAGAGCATAGTTGACAACATTTGAAAAAAGTTTCCAGGGACACTTTGCAGCACAGCTATCAACTACTTACTGCACCCACTTCCCTGAAGCTTCGCCCACACTGCATAATTAATCTCCGCCTACTTCTTATCAGATTATAGGGTCTACTCAATAAAGAGAGAATTACAGGAGATTGAAAAGGGAATTTCAAATTTAAGGCCAAAGAAGCAGAGTTGGAATAATTCTCCCATTCAGCTGCATTACTTCTGTCTAAAGTTTAAAATTCTCATCACAATTCCCTGCAATTCTGAAGTGTGAAATGTGCTCAGGTGTGACCATTCAATAAGTACGAAAAACCTAATTATACTATCTGGTATAATTAGGTTTTTATCGTACTTATTTATACCTTGCACTTTATTTATATTTACATATTACATTTTTTGTATGGTCACACCTGAGCACATTTTACACTTTATTCACATGTCATGTTACCAGATATTTTTGCACATAAGATTGTTACTTTCATCCTACCTACCTTCATGTCTGTGTCTTCACTCTCCAGGGGTCCTTCTCTGCTCTGCTGTGGTGGCCAGTGCTGGCTAGGCGCTGCCGAGAATGAGTGCCTCTAATTTAAAAATGGCGCCAGGCAGCGCCATTACGTAATTGCGCATGCGCCTGCCCGGCCGCGCTTGTATGAGATTTCCTGAGCCCGGCAGGCATCGGAGCGGTGCATGCGCAGTTACGATGTCGGCCCACAACCATTTTTTTTATGGACACATGCTGCCCGTAATGGGCATTTACGGGCCGCCCGATTAACGGGTGCTTACCGGGACAATGTAAATTACCAGGGACCGGCAAAAACGGGACAGTTGGCAAGTATGAGAGAGTGGAACTCTTGGACATGGCATGATGTTGCAGGGGGAACAGCACACAGAGTGTAATGTGAATCGAAGGATGGAAAATGCAAGTGCCGGTGATGTAATCAAACACTGCGGGACGGAATAACAGAAGAAGAAACAAGTAAGGAGACTTTAACAGGGAGCAATCAGTAGCTTTATTACTAAGGATTGAAATGAGCTGAGGTTGGGATAGAGAGTTTACAACCACTATAATCAAGTAAATAAAAAATATACATTGCAATGTGCAGGTAAATGTGGGAATCTAATACAGTAAGGCATTGTGAGGGAAAATGTAGTTATTGTTGGTGGGAATGGATATACAAGATAACCAATCACATAACCAAAGATCAACAAAGATTGATCTAGAGGCGAATTTTGGGAATGACCATAACAATTACTGCAATGGAGATCTGGGGCAGGCACTCAGTAGAGGGCCAGGGGCATGTGCATAGGGTACCAAGTTCTAGAATTGCCCCTGCATCTTTCCTTTTTTACTTATAAAATAATTAAAGAATTGCCACATTTTGGTTTTGATACTTTTTAATGCATAGCATATATTCGTTTTCAACATACATTATATTCAGACACTACAGTAACAAACAAATATTAATGGTCATAAAATAAAGAGAAAAAAGAACCCCAGTATGTCAAGATTATACAAGAAGAATTAAGAGTTAATCCCAACCCACTAGATAGGAGTAGTACCAGCTGAGGAAGTCTAGAGTACTAGTGGATAGAAGGGTTAGGGTGTGATCCAGCCTGAAAAGCTTCCTTATATTGAAAGACATGATTTTAGATAATATATAGGGTGAAAGGTAGCTGTGCGAGGGGATGTCAGTTGGAGGGTCAAACGAAAATGGGGACAAATTATGGTAAGAAGGAGGGAGGGTAAAGTTGTGGGGGGGGGGGGGTACACAAGCAGGACTTCAAGCAGATAGCGGGACTGATTATTACTCTGAATCTTCATACAGTAGTGCCTGACCTTCAGCTGTAAATGGGAAAGCATCCCAGTAAAACCATGTGGACTTATATGTCTCATGTTTGTTTTGGGCAGATAGGATCAGGTTCTCCATTCACTTGATCTCCTACTTTGTGGACCTACAGACAGGGCCGCTGATAGAAATCATGGGGCCCCGTACAGCCTACCTGACGGGGCCCCCTTTAGCCCCACCCTCAACTCCGCCCCTGGTCCCGCCCCAGACCCTGCCTTATATGTGCTGCTTTTACTAACAGAACAGTCTGGTTTTTCTCCTTGCTTTGCAGTGAGACTAAATAGCCAGATCGCTGATCTGTGTACAAAGCATACAGCAAAGTCAGTATAACTAGCAGAAGATGGAGATATATGGGCTCACAACATGCATTGCTCTTTTATTGTTACTGCCATCAGAACCTTATCACACGGGTATTTTGTTACATGACAGGGTCTCTTAAAGAAATACAGTGATTATAAAAATGTGTCATCAGCCATTGCTGACCATTGCTTTTGAAAATGCTAGCTGCTTTACTGGCACATGATGCAGTGGTTTCAATACATTCTGCAATTTTAGCTAAAATTAGCAAAACTAATTTAAGTGGGTCTTATATTACAAAGCAAAGTATGCTTATTTATTTAGGGCCCCTTCTCCATGCTGCAGTACAATTCAAAATAAAAAACCTGTGGGGGAAAAAAAGTTAATAATTTACTTAGTAAACGTACTAAACCCGCAGCTTACATGTGATCCATCCACAATATAGTGTGGCTCCCTCTGCTCACTGTAAGCTGTCTCTCCTTGCCACTGCTGCTGCCACCCGCCTCACATAAGCCTCTTGATCTCGGCTGCTGAGTGGGGACCTGAGTGGAGGAAGATCACTCCGCCAGGGTAGGCAATGGGCAGCCACAGTGGCAGGCATCCGGGACTTTAGCACAGCAGCCAGCAACATGCGGAGCAGGTGCGGGAATGCGCATGCGCCCAAAATTGAAAAGGAAAAAGTCCCTCAACTGCTCCGCCTCCACCATCCCATAATCAGAAAGGGGCCCTGGAATTGCATGTAGTATATAACACCCCCTAAGCTAGAAGGAGTGGAATGAGCGGGGGGGTGCATTTTGTCTGTGAGGCTGCCCGGGCCCTCCCTGCTAAGCTCATGTACTGGCTTATCAGTGGCCCTGCACTGAGAACCCTCAAGTGTTTTTCTAATGGGGTAAAGTCTGTTGAGGACCATAGCATCAGGAAGTCCTGAACCTCTTGCAAGTCAGAACCCGGGATCCATAGGACCTTGAAGTGCCTAGCCCCGAACTGATCAACAATGGGGTCGGGCCCCAAAATCATGCCAATCAATAGCCCTGTCTATGAATGACTTGTAATGTCTTTATGGGTGGCCAGATGTAAATGCACTCATATCCATTTTACATCATGCTAGCTTTGATCTATAACATTTAGGTCTGCAGACCCGGAGGAAGGAGGGTGTATGGACACAAGTCCATTTACATCCAAACCCCCGTAGACCTACATGGAACATTCAATCAGATCCGCATGTAAAGCTGACAGGCGGACCTAATTGAAAAGCTTGGTTGAAAGGCTATTTAAGGGGAGCGATGGTAGTGGGAGGTAAAAACATGGCTCAGCTGCATGTTCTTACTCCCCCCTTTCCCCTTCCAAACACAAGTGTGAACTAGCAACTCATGCTTATAATCATATTCATTATGATGATCACAGCACAGCATGTACTTTATGGCTCTGTGTCACATGGCTGCTGGGTGCTGACTTTGTTAAGGCTGCACTGTGTTACAATCAGTATGGCCATAAGTTAACAAAGTCAGCACCCAAAAGCCATATAACACAGAGCCAGAGCAATAAAGTACATGCTGTGCTGTGATCATCATAATGAATATGATTATAAGCACACAGTCAGGGAGTCTGGGAGCTGTACCTTCCTTCCATAGAAGTCTGTCAGTGTCACTGTGTGCTGCTGGTCTGTGTACTGCTGAGCCCTCTCATCCATCTCTCATCAGTCACTTCCTCATTCCACAGCATGCACAAACGAATCACTCCGCCAGGGCGGCCGGAACTACATATTCATTCAGTGCAGCATATTCACAGTGCACAAGGTTAGTGTGCCTACGCCCCGAAAATGGAAATAAAGTCCCTCCTCTGCTATCACCTCCTGGGCCCCTCTGTTGACCTCATGGGGCCCAGGAAAATATATTTATACACCCTGTAATGAAATTGAAGTGGGGGATGGAATTTAAAGGATTTCTATTTATTTAGGCAAAAGTTAACTTTAAAGCTGCCCGGGCCCCTAGTTGAGCTCATGGAGCCCGGGCCCGGTACAGCAGGGCTGGTTGTACTGCCCTATCAGCGGCCCTGCCTACAGACAAACGGACGAGGGCTTGAAGCTTTTCCAGTGGGTACGTGATTTAGCTGCATTCGGTAGATGTTGTAGAATGGATTTACAATGAATTCTGAGGGTTTGGAAGATAAGTGAAGGAGCGGTTCATATAAGTGTGCCTAGGCACACCTGTGACAAGAGCCCTATAACTGTATGTCTTCCTTTTTCAGAAAGGTACTGCTGCCTCTGACTGTTAGTATCACAAAATGGAATAAGATTTGGTAAAGTTACTAATGTGCTGCTCACTGTTCTCCTTGCTAGCGAGGAAGCTGTATCTGAGGTCTTGCAGTGCAAGGATCTCCCTGCTTCTACTTCATTTAGGCCTTCATTTGGGCATTTATTTATTTATTTTTTTTTTAAAAAGCCCCTGAAGCATTTTTCTGAAAGTAAAAAATTGCTTTCAGGACGGTAGTTTAGTGGCATTTGAAACGCCAAATGCTTTTAACAGCACGTGACCGTGTCTAAACACGGAAAGAGAGTGAGAGAGAGAGAGAGTGAGATTTTACCTGAATTGTGGGCATTTGGGAGGGTCTACTGAGGTTATCTGTAAAAAACGCTTCTAAGCGCAAGCGCTCATAAACGCTACTAAACATGGGCAAGTAAAAGTGGCAAAACAGACGTTTTGAACCATTGGTTACTAGCTGTTAAGTTTCAGCATTCAGAAGAGGTTTTCAAACGTTCTGTGTACATGAAGCCTAATTCTGTCAATCTATACTTCTTTCATATTCATATTGCTGTTGCTTGATTATTCCTTCACCAATTATTAGATCACTACGGTAGTCATCAGGGGTGCAGCTCTAACATGAGAACCAAAATATTGCCTCTACCAAGATGGCAACCTACACAAAGACACAGAGCAAGATATATATAAGTAAGAGCCGCGCTAATATGAGACATAAAATATCAAAACATGTGCATAAATGAGGCAATCAAATTAATGCTGATAAATCAATTTTCCAAAATAGTTGTGCTAAATAAGGCAATCAAATTATTGCTGGTAAATCAATTGATACACATCTAAACGATAAAAGGTATAGTCCAAAAGGTTGTGCAAAGTGTAGAAACAAGAATTCCTCCACCGTGATAAATAACTCTTCAATCTGTGAAAACCTGAGGGCCACGCTATGCGCTTACCCCCAATCAGATGTAAACAAGCCCAGCAGCATACACAAGTAGCAAAGACAGAGATTCATCCACTGCAGTGCTATAACTTCCAATCCGTGATGAAATGACGCTTACCACAAATTGGATGAATAAGAGCCCAACTCAATATATAGATGGTAAGCTTCTAACCGATCCGATGGAAATGGGATGATCCCTCCAGCTGGTGCAGCCTAGCAGAAGCGCCAATCGAGTACAGTGCTGAGGCACGAACCGTCCGGATCGATCTCACTCCGGCATCAGCCACAAAAGAATGGAGGCCACAATAGTGAAGTATGTAGGCAAAGTGTTTAATATAAAAAGTAATCAACTTACATGCAGACAGAATAAAAGCGCTTTACTCGGCAGGATCCGAAGATGCAGCCGCCCGACTTCCGGGTAGTACGTAGGTGACGTCAGCACGCCTTCCCGACGCGTTTCATCATAGATGATGTCTTCCTGGGGACACCTATGATGAAACGCATCGGAAATGCGTGCTGACGTCACCTACGTACTACCCGGAGTTCGGGCGGCTGCATCTTCGGATCCTGCAGAGTAAAGCGCTTTTATTCTGTCTGTATGTAAGTTGATTACTTTTTATATTAAACACTTTGCCTACATACTTCACTATTGTGGCCTCCATTCTTTTGTGGCTGATGCCGGAGTGAGATCGATCTGGACGGTTCGTGCCTCAGCACTGTACTCGATTGGCGCTTCTGCTAGGCTGCACCAGCTGGAGGGATCATCCCATTTCCATCCGATCGGTTAGAAGCTTACCATCTATATATTGAGTTGGGCTCTTATTCATCCAATTTGTGGTAAGCGCATAGGGTTATCTTCATTTCATCACGGATTGGAAGTTATAGCACTGCGGTGGATGAATCTCTGTCTTTGCTACTTGTGTACGCTGCTGGGCTTGTTTACATCTGATTGGTGGTAAGCGCATAGCGTGGCCCTCAGGTTTTCACAGATTGAAGAGTTATTTATCACAGTGGAGGAATTCTTGTTTCTACACTTTGCACAACCTTTTGGACTATACTTTTTATCGTTTAGATGTGTATCAATTGATTTATCAGCATTAATTTGATTGCTTCATTTATGCACATGTTTTGATATTTTATGTCTCATATTAGCGCAGCTCTTACTTATATATTCTATTATTGGTGTGTTCCCACTTCAGCTGCTGCTTTGACTTTTTAGTTTTAATTTTAGTTGTGTTTGCTTCACTCATTGTTCAGCACATATATATATTTCTTTCTAAGTGCGTTTAGCACGGTTATTTTTTGGTATTGACAGAGCAAGATATGGTAAGTTAGTAACGGGGAAAAGATCAGCTTCAGGATAACCACAGGCATTCTGGTGACTTGCCTTTTTGTTACTGTCCAACCATGCCAATAAAAAAACTTTTATATTCTATCAATATCAGATTTTAGAGACCTCAACGAATCTTGAGACCCACATCACAGTAGGGGGTTATGTGTTGGATGAGACACCACTATATCACTATAACTAATTTCCTCGAAGAGGAAACATCGGTTCATAAAAGTCATTTTTTATTCTTGTGAGCATCTACTAAATGTTTCCTTGGCGAACCTCCCCAACAAACCATCACATCAACAGTTGTCAACAACGTGACTTTCCTGTAAAACCGCCGTGAATTAAAATATTCTTCTAGCTGCTGTGCAAGTTACGCATTGCTGTGGAGTGGAATATTCCCAGAGATGTAAAACAACTTTAATATCTATTTTTTATTTTTTTTTAACATCCAAATATTCAACTGATTTGGAACGAGAGAGTAAAAAAGGTGCTAGGACATTTTGAATCTTTTTTTTTTTCCTTGTGGAGAAAAAAAGGTCGATATTTTACAATAATAACAGGAACTTGTATCAGCTCTATAAAAGATGCATGAAGTAATTGGTGCTTAATTTGTACACAAACTGTCAAGGCAGTTTTCCTCACGGCCTGTATCTTCTGAATTCATTAGTCTTTAATTAAGGCCAGTTGGGACCAGCAGTTAGAAGGTTAAAGAGGTTCTGACAGCCCTAATCATTGCTCAGGAAGCTGAAAATGTATGCAAAGTCTCGGCAGATGGGGTGAGAGCTGCGTCTGCCAAGTGATAACTGCTATTTCTTTGCACCTCCAAAGCTGTCATCCTAATAGGCACATTTTAAATTTATTAATGCTCTAGTTACAATGCATACCCAGTCTCTAATGGTATGTCATTCAGAGTATATAAACTCAGCAATTAACACACATTACCTGATAATGGTAAAATTATTTAGTGCCTGTTTGATTTTGGGTCCTCTTCCAGTCCCCTCTATGGCATGGATACTAATAGTAATGACTCCCCCCCCATCCCCCCCGCTTTGTTGAGAAATGTTGCATTTCCGACTATGCCATACATTTGACTGACGTTAATTATTTTCTGTTTTACCAATGCAGAGCTGAACTACAATTATTGAACATCCCAATCCACCCCACCTCCCCCCTGTAGACTTTCTTGCAAAGGCTTCAACTTGAATTACAAAAGAGCTTTTGTTTATTTTCATATGTTCGCTTGTCATTTTCCTAGGTTTAAAAAAAAAAAATAATTTACACAGTCAATTTTTTATGTTATAGCTAGATGTCATTTTTTTTTCTTTTTTTTAACTGTGTCATAACCTTCAGGAATACAATGCAGACAAATTGTTCTACGGCAGAGAGACTAATGTTAATTCAGTCAATTAAAAACAATAATAACAATAATAAACACATCTGATAATACTGTCATCTATGTGTCGGAGACGTCAAGACATGACAAGTAGTTTGTAACTGTCGGATTGGTGGATGTTGGATCCAGGGCTGTATTAAAAGTGAATGTAAACCTTAAAGGGTGAGTTCATCTTTGCAGAAAATCTGTAAGGTGAACTTACACTGGACCCCCCCTCCCCACCCCCCGGTCTTGCTGTACCACAGTCCCACGATCCCCCTATGTCAGACACCAGGAGATCGCTTTACCGGTCCGTGATTTGAAATCCTCCTGGCTTTGTCTCCTCTCATCCAGCGCTGACCAGACGGGCTAGCAGAAACTGATTGGTCAGCGCTGTCCATGTGACAGCACTGGCCAAACAGAATGCCTCCTATCCATACACACTGAGAGGTACGAATAGGACATTAACCCCTTACCGCCGACAGAATGAGAATATGTTGCCTAGGGTTCAAGGGATTGTACTGGAGTGATCCCTGCAGCTAGAGGCATCACCCCGGTACTGTTGTTTAGAGCCGATGGTCGGCTTTCTTGTAATAACAACAGATGAGGCTAAGCAGCCACTTGGTTATTATTACAAGGAGCGCAGTACACTAACCCCCCCCCCCCCACCTTCCATGGCTCTCCCCATCCCACATAGACCCGAGCGACCAGCCGGTACGTCCTGGCCGAAGATCCGAACGAAGCTAGATTCATCTTTGAACGTGTCTTCGATGTAGTAACCGAAACGATGTGACATCACTTCTGGTTACTTAAGCCTTAAAGGCGTCAAATTTTAAAAAAAAAGACAGTAATCAAGACAGCCAAGCTTGGCATTTTGAATGCTTTTAAGTGCAGAGAAGGGGTTTGGGGTCTTTTAGACCCCCGATCCCTCCATAAAAAGTACCTGTCATTGCCTGTTACTGTCACAAGGGATGTTTACAATGCTTGTGAGCGCAATAAAATAATAAAATAAATAAATAAATGTTAAGGGACAGTGTAAAAAATAATCAAAATAAGAAAAAAAAAATTAAAGCTCCTTGTCCCTCACGCACAGAAGCGAACACATACGTAAGTTGTGCCCGCATATGTAAACTGTGTTCAAACCACACATGTGAGGTATCGCCATGATTGCTAGAGCATTAATTCTAGCGTCACTATGGAAATGTTTAGGTCTCATAGTTTGTCGCCATTCCACAAGCATGCGCAGTTTTAAAGCATGACATGTTAGGTATCTATTTACTCGGCGTAACATCATCTTTCACATCATACCACTTTACTGTTTTTTTTAATTCATGAAAGTGTATTTATTCCAAAAAAATTGCATCTGAAAGACCGCTGTGCAAATACTGTGTGACATAAAATATTGCAACAATTTTCATTTTATTCTCTAGGGTCTCTGCTAAAAATTATATATATACAGTATCTCACTTAAGTGAGTACACCCCACACAACACTGACAACACTGAAGAAATTACACTTTGCTACAATGTAAAGTAGTGAGTGTACAGCTTGTATAACAGTGTAAATTTGCTGTCCCCTCAAAATAACTCAACACACAGCCATTAATGTCTAAACCACTGGCAATAAAATTGGAAATGGTGGAAATGTCTAAATTGGGCCCAAAGTGTCATAATTTTGTGTGGCCACATTTATTTTCCAGCACTGTCTTAACCCTCTTGGGCATGTAGTTCACCAGCGCTTCACACGTTGCCTCTGGAGTCCTCTTCCACTCCTCCATGATGACATCACGGAGCTGGTGGATGTTAGAGACTTTGCACTTCTCCAACCTCCATTGAGAATGCCCCACAGATGCTCAATAGGGTTTAGGTCTGGAGACATGCTTGGCCAGTCCATCTTTACCCTCAGCTTTTTAGCAAGGCAGTGGTCGTCTTGGAGATGTGTTTGGGGTCACTACTATGTTGGAATACTGCCCTACAGCCTAGTCTCCAAAGGGAGGGGATCATGCTCTGCTTCAGTATGTCACAGTACATGTTAGCATTCATGGTTCCCTCAATGAACTGAAGCTCCACAGTGCCGGCAGCACTCATGCAGGCCCAGACCGTGACACTCCCACCACCTTGCTTGGCTGTAGGCAAGACACACTTGCCACTCGCCACACACGCTTGACACCATCTGGACCAAAAAGGTTTATCTTGGTCTCATCAGACCACAGAACATGGTTCCAGTAATCCATGTCCTTAGTCTGCTTGTCTTCAGCAAACTGTTTGCAGGCTTTCTTGTGCATCATCTTTAAAAGAGGCTTCCTTCTGGGATGACAGCCCTGCAGACCAATTTGATGCAGTGTGCGGCGTATGGTCTGAGCACTGACAGGGTGACCCGCCACCCCTTCAACCTCTGCAGCAATGCTGGCAGCACTCATACATCTATTTGCCAAAGACAGCCACTGGATATGGCTCTGAGCACGTGCACTCAACTTCTTTGGTGGACCATAGCGAGGCCTGTTCTGAGTGGAACCTGTCCTGTTAAACCACTGTATGGTCTTGGACACCGTGCTGCAGCTCGGTTTCAGGGTCTTGGCAATCTTCTTATAGCCTAGGCTATCTTTATGTAGAGCAACAATTCTTTTTTTTTAGGTCCTCAGAGAGTTCTTTGCCATGAGATGCCATGTTGAACTTTCAGTGACCAGTATGAGGGAATGAGAATGATAACACCAAAATTAACACACCTGCTCCCTATTCAGACCTGAGACCTTGTAACACTAACAAGCCATTTGACACCAGGGAGGGAAAATGGCTAATTGGGCCCAATTTGGACATTTTCATTTAGGGGTGTACTCAGTTTTTTTTTGCCAGCAGTTTATACATTAATGGCTGTGTGTTGAGTTATTTTGAGGGGACAGCAAATGTACACTGTTATACAAGCTGTACACTCCCTACTTTACATTGTAGCAAAGTGTCATTTCTTCAGTGTTGTCACATGAAAAATTATACTAAAATATTTACAAAAATGTGAGGGGTGTACTCACCTTTATGAGGTACTGTATATATTGTAAGTAATTTTATAGCAAAAAATACAGATTTTTAACTTGTAAGCAACAAATGTCAGAAAAAGGCTTAGGAACGATGGAGTTAAGCCGCGGGGATTCCAAATCCCCGGATCAGTGAAGTGGCTACCCGGTATCTGATAGTGGGGGGACCCCGGGGACTTTGGTACAGTGGAACCAGGGGGGGTGGGGTTCCAGTGTAAGTTCTTACCAAATTTGATCATGTTTGGTCTGTTAAATATAACACAACATTGAAAGCGTTTTGTTCTATTAATCAATAAATGCAAAAACATACCTGTGGATCCTACCAGAAATCTGGTGAGCTGATAGCTTTCTTTACCCTTTGCCTGTGCAGTCTGTTTATAGTTACTATTATTTTCCTTTTCTCTTAGGACTACAGAACACCTTCCCTGTAGGTGTTGGAGAAGGGGAGAGGACCAGGTGTTCTGTAGTCGTAACAAACTTCCTGCTCCTTCCTAAATACAGTTCTGTAAATAAACACTGTGACTGTAGGACAGGAAACGTGGGTCACGAGGTGATGGTGATGGCAAAGACGCCTGAGAAAATTAAACAAATTCAGCCACCATATTTTAAGGACTTGTTAAATATTGTTCCCGGATTTAGATACACTTTGATATGAGGCACTCTGTATACAGGCCTTCACTAAGGAGAAATTTATGGTTGTAAACCTCTGAAATTAAAAATTAACAAAGCATATCCTTCTATAGTGTGTACTTGTCTAAATCTATAGCACCTAGCATGGATCCTGGCTGCTTCTTACTCTGCTATGAGTCCCTTTTGACAGTTTTCCACAACACCAGGCAATCTATGGTGACAGTTTACCCCCCACACTCAGCACACAGCAGGTGATTGTCAGCCTCAGATGTGGGTGTTTCCCTATGAGACTGTGTAGAGGGGGTGTGTCCATTCCTTCTACTCTGGTATCGGATTACACTAGGCTCTATGTTTTGTGCTGTGCAGTGTGTGACTTCATATCCCCATCCCTTGCCTTCTGGAAGCTGTGTACTTTGAAAGGTTGTGGAGGAGAGAGGGCTGTAGATAAACAGGCACAGTATATGTGGTCCTTGAGACAGAAGATCTGGGAAATCTGAGAAGGCCCATGGAGAGTCTTCCAGGAGTCTGATGAGGTCTGAGTACAATGTCTGCCTGAGCAAGTTTGATGTGATGAGGATCATTGGAATACCCTCTATCTTAGATCTGCAGAGCAGACAAGGAAGGCATTTCAGAGGAGGAAATGCATAGATCAGGTCAATCTGATCCCACTGCGAAGGCTAGAGGATCCATTGATCTGGAGCCAAACCTGCAAGCCAGGACACCTAGGTACAGTGTCCCCAACCTGTGACAGATGTTTTGAAGAGACCATTCTCCGATGTCCAGGCATTGATGAATGAGGTAGTTTGCTTGCTGATTTTTGGTGCTTTGGGATGTGCACAGCAAACAGGACTTGAACATGATATTCTGCCCAAGTGAGAATCTGATCCAATTGAGCTGCAAGAACTCCTGATCCTGCCTTATGGTTGATTTAACTCACAGCTGTAACATTGTCCAACTTAATTCTGGTTGAACAACCTCACAGCCAGGAGGTCCAGCATTAAAGGAATAACCAAACTGGATATGGAGACAAGCTTCCTTCAGTGACCAAGTTCTTGCACTTAGAGAATATCAAGGACACTTCCCCAGCCAACAAGCTGTCATCCACCGTGAAAACCTTCCAGACCAGTGGCAGGAAAGATTTTTCGACTCCAGTATGAGACTCATGATCCACCAGGCCAGGGCAAGACTATGGTTTTGTTTATCAGGTGTATGCAACAATCCAGAGACTGAGTCTGCATGTCCCATGCTGCCAGAATGTTGAGTTGCAGTGGTCAGAAATGAAATTGGGCATATGAACCTGCTTCAAGGGAGGCCACCATCAAATCCAGAACCTAAATGCAAAAGTGTAGGGTTGGATCGCTCCAGCACTATGGAGTTTGACCTTTGGAAAGAAAAACTTGGACAGGGCCATATCCAGGACCTGGCTTAGATACTCGAAATGATGAACAATTCCAGCACTAACTTCTGGAGATTTATCCACCCAAACCTCTGTAGAGTCTGGACAATCCATAGGATATTTTCTTATTTTCTAATAGAGACTGCACCTACAGTTTTCTCAGAAGAAGGTCATCCCACTATATGGATGCCCTGAGTGCAGAGTAGAGCAAGAACAGGGGCTAACATCTTTGTGAAAATCCGAGGGAAAATTGGACAGACCAAAGGGTAGGACATAAAATTGGTAATGCTGTGTGCCTACTGCAAAATGCAGGTAGCATTGGTGTGCCAGGAAAATGGTGACATGCAAGTAGGCATCCTTTTTGTCCACAGATGCCAGAAGGTCTTTTGATTAGAGGGAAGAAATGACTGAGCTGGCAGATTTCATGGAGAATTTTTGGACCCAGAGAAAGGTGTTGAGCAACTTGAAATTTATTATGGAGCAGATACGCACTTTGGCTTTGGGAATGGTGAACAGGTTTAATTAAAAGCCCTTGAACCTATTTCTGGGACCATGACTATTACTCTGAGAGAGAAGCTACACCATAGCAGCATATAGAGCTGCCAATCTTTTCAGAGACCCTGGCAGGTTTGACAACATGAAGTGGGTTGGGACAGCAACTGAAATTCCAGCTTGTTCTTGGATCCAGTGTTTTGGACCCAAGTCACTGAAATGTCTTGAGACCAGATGGTCACAAAGGCCAACAGATGTCCCTCCACTATGACAAGTGGGGGTGCCCCCTCATTGTAAAGAGAGCTTGTTCCTTACTTTGGAAGACTTAGAGGACCAGGGCTTATGGTGAAACTGAATTCCAGGCTTCGCCTGGACTTGGAGGCTTGAGATAAATTAACTTTTTCTAGTCTCAGGAGATTGAGGTTTTTTTTTGTTTTTGTTTTCCAGGGTAAAAGGTTCTAGCTTCTAGTCTTTTATCCACAGGTTTTTTAAACACCAGGATGTCGACTACAGGGACAGTAAGAGTCTTGTTAAGACTGGAGATGGGTAGATCCACAATGAGGATAAACTACTTTATTTTTTTTAAGAACCCCTCTTCAATACAGTATTGCTGAGCAAAACAGGAGGGGTAAAGACTTTATCCAGATTAGGCAAATCACTATACAACACAGGTTGTAAAATGAACTGGAAAAGTCTTTGTAGGCTGGTGGCTTTTTTAGAGGACTAGTAACTTTAGTCATAGCTGATGTGTAGCTCCAAGTTTAGATACATGCATACTTTGTCAGTAGTAAGTAATATAATATCCTTTAGTTTTGCATTTATATCTGCAGATTGAGGCTCCTCCTCTACCAACTTCTCAAATAAGGGTAACGTATGATCATCTCCATCCTCAGCTGACCGTGCAGAAGCAGCTCCAGGGAAATTGGAGGTGGAGGCTGAAGGAGAAAATTGTGGTTTGGCCTAATGGTGCTAGGTCCCTTAAAAGCCTGTATGGCCCCTTGTCACTGTTAAAGATTTATAAGCTGGCAAAGTCCCACTGCCCTAGCACATATAATCTTCCATTTTAGGTATATATGTGAGGAATTGCCCACAAGGGGAATTCACAAACTGCTGCTGGGTGATAAAGGTTTTAATGCCATCTGTGACCAGGTCACTGTAAGGCAGCAGGGAGCCCATGTGTGAGGATCTTATAGGAAGATGCATAGGTGAAGAGATGACAGGAAGACAACAAGGTCTGCATGTGGCCCAGAAAAATGGCATGTGCCTATGCAGTGAGCACATTGGCAGAATCATTGAGGCTGGAGAGCCCTTGCAGCAACAGTAAGACTTTTGAGAGACCCAAATTTAAATATGGCACAGAACCTCTTCCCTCCACCAGTCATGCAGTCCATATTGTCACAGCCAGAGTTACTAAAAAAATACTATTAAATAATATGAGCAACAAAAGCACGACAGGCTCCCTGCACACAAGGACCTGTCTTACAGCAGGATATTGAGAGGCCCTGCAGTTTCCACACAGGCACTCTGGAGATGGAGAGGCAGGATACGGGAACATATATTTCCACCAATCTTTGCTCCTTCGGTGAGGAAAGGAGTCTTCAGAGACAGGGTTCCACTAGATGGTTGCCACACAAACCTGTACTTGTAAAGCGCTTTGTTACTGAATTACACATAGTACACAACTGCCTAGGGGAGGACCCAGTGGCAAAAAACAAATTTTATGGCGCTTTTCCACTGCATGGAACCAAACGGTTCGGCTCGCTTTTGTGCTTTTCTACTGCTGGTACCGCATGGTATAGTGTAGGAACGGTTCGGTACGGTGCGGCAGCGCTTTTCCACTGCATGGAACTGAATGGTACGGCTCTCAAAAACAGTACCTACTCGATTGTGGTTCCAACAGGTACCATACCCGGTACCATATCCCACAATCCTTTGCATGCAGTCACTACTAGCCACTGATTGGTCAGAGAATCCCACCCACCCCGGTGTTATCCCACCCACTTAACTTTAGTACTACTTTAGTGGAAAAGCAAACCATACCGTACCGTACCGAACCGAACCGTTCCAACACCGTACCATGCGGTACCAGCAGTGGAAAAGCAAATCGGACCAAGTAGGGCCAAGCAGGGCCGAGTAGAACCGAGCCGGTACTTGCAGTGGAAAAGTGCCATTAGTAGAGCCTTGAGGAACAGCCAATTCGGAAAGCTCTAAAATGAGCCCTAAGAGCAGTAGCAAAGTTTCAAATACCCTTAGTAGACAACAGCTTTGAGAGTCAGACCACTACTCTCATACACAAGCAGTGGCCCAGTTCTCCAACAGTCTGACACTGCCCTCCTGCACACTAATCCTATCTACAGAACTGCTTCAATAGGGCTTTAATCAGAAATCTCCTCCCTTCCACATATACAAAATGCTCAGCACTGAATGCTAGTATCAATGAATATATTTCATTTTATCTCAATATCTCCACATTAGACTTCCTTCCATGGTAAGTACGCTCAAACAGAACCGAAATGCTGAATAAAGCCATTCGGTCTAATAAAACCATGGCACATAAAACTCTGCAGCCCGATCCAGCCCCTACCACCAATGTCAGGGAGCAATGTGCACCATGTACAGTCAGAGAGATGATGGCATAATAGCAATACAGACAATCCTTACTTTCTACACCTTGATCTGCAAAGCCATTGTAAGTTTTGTTTCAGAAAACATGGCTACTGTGAAACAACAGGTGCATTTTATAATACACAATTTATTGTCCTGTATGTTCTTGGTTGGGTCCAAGTGTAAAAGGAGAATTTCAATCATTTGTAGGGGAATTATGTTTGTTCACAGATTTTGTAGCTGTAGAGACAGCTGGAATTCATAGTCACTAAACAGGAGGCTTTATTGGGACTGTAAAATTTATCATCATGAACCCAAGTAGCATGACAGGAACAGAAGAGCCACAATACGGGTACCAGCAACAGACGCTGCATGGTCTCGGCCATATTGTGACTTCCTCCTGATGGCTCTTCATTAAACGTTCATACTCATAGAATACAATTAGCACCAACCAGTTCTTAGTGCTGCTGTCCTGACTTCTTTCCTGACCTCTAACTTCTTTTAAAGCCCAATCTAACTTTTAATTACATTTAGCTCAATGCATTTCAGGAACATGAAAACATGCTATAATGCTTATGCAACAGAAACATAGGCCTTGCTGCTCAGTGTTTGAAGGAACAGCTACCAATCAAAATATAAAAGGAAGAGAAGAGCACCAACCTGGTGTAATATAAAGGGAGTTTATTAAAGAAAATATATTAAAATGCACTCACAAGTATAGGAGGCCTTCAGCTCCCATCAGTGGCACAGTAGAAGCATTCTGCATGTGGAAAGCCCAATAGCCATGGCCAGAAGTGAGGCTGGCTGCTGGAAAGTTCTGAAGTCTACAAGGACTTGGATCGAAAATCAAGAACCAGCTGAAAATCTGTACATTCACATTGTTCCTGATGCTGAAAGGGTTGCAAAAGGCTGCTCCCTCGGTCATTCTTATGTCAATGTGTTTTAGGGCAAAATCCTATGTTAAGACTTCTTTTTTCATGACCAATTGATGAGCTCATCACTATGCTGTTTCTTCTTTACTATCCAATCATAGGCTGGGGGCGGGTCCATGACAGCTTGGCTTTATAGACTATTAATTGACAATGTTTGTCATTCAACCCAGAAGAATGAGGACATCTAATGCTGATAAAGAGGGACTGCAGGGGACAGCTCTGGCTAATGAAAAAATGCATTGCCAGTTTGGAAGGTTTTACTTGGATGATGCCTGCAACTATAGGCATCATCCTAGTATTTTTTGTTATCAGCCAATTCACTTTTATATAAAGCCCATTCTAGAGGCTAATTAGCCGCTGGATTGCTTTTAGAGGCGGAGGAGGCCCCCCCCCCTCCATTGCCCCCTGGTACCTCTCTTGGCTCTCCTGTCTCATCGGGGAGCCCGAAACGGAGTCTACAGTTCTACCGGCTTACCATAGAGTCGATTGGGCATCGGAATGTCCCCGATCATCCCTATGGTATAGGAACCTGAAAGCGATGAGTATTTTGTCAGTTCGCTGGATGCAAACAAAGCCATTTTTGGCTTAGGAAAGCATCTGCTTACACTGATATTGGTGTGATCAGATGCTTTTAGGGGGCAAAGGAGACATCTGGGGTCTAATAGACCCCAGATGTCTCATTAAAGAGTACCTGTTGCTACTTATTGTTATCACAAGGGATGTTTACATTCCTTGTAATACCAATGAATGTGATAAAAAAAAAAAATTAAGAATCTGTAAAAATAAAAAAAATCCAAATATAATAATTATTAAAAAAAAGTTTTAAAGCACCCCAGTTTCACTGTGCTCGCATGCAAATGCATACCCAGGTCCTGCACACATAAGTAAAAGCTATCGCACCACACATGTGAGGTATTGCTGCGAATGTCATAGTAAGAGCAATATTTCTAGCACCAGTCCCACGTGTAACTCCAAACTGGTAACCTGTAAAGACTTTTAAAACTTCGCCTTTGGAGATTTTTAAATACCGTAGTTTGGTGCCATTCCACGAGCGTGCGCAATTTTAAAGCAGGATATGTTTACTCTGCGTAACACCATCTTTTATATACCAGAAAATTGGGTATTATATTATCTTTGTGCGCAGTAAAATTCATTAAAGTTTATTTTTTCCAAAGAAAATTGTCTTCTCCTGATAAGACAGAGCCTTTTGGAGTCACTTTTCACATTCTCAGTTTGGTGTGTATTGCTAGAGCATTTTATTTATTTTTTTCTCTTGGGAGGGTTCATGTGATCAGCACAGGGTTAATCAGCACTGTCCAGACAAAGGGTCAGGGGTCATGCAGCCTCACAGGACAATAACTGAAGAATAAAAACTCCTCCTACAAGCTTCAACCAGACACTGATAGAAGTCTCAAGACTGCTATATACTGCTGATGAGAAAAGGTATTTAGCAGTTTATATTTACTAAAATAATTGCATTTCCATGTTCTGTGTACTGTGGGAGAGCAGATATAGTGAATGCATGGTCCTGGGTTTAGTAACACTTTTAAGTGGTATTAACCCTAAAAACAAAAAAATGGTGTATTGCCGATTACCAGTCCTTAGATAAGGTGGCTGTATGCGGTTTCTTTTCTTTTTTTGGTCTTTTTTTTTCCTTTTTTTTTTTTTTACCTGGTAATCCAACCAGTAACACACTTCCTGTTTTAGGTTGTCTCCACTCTGGATGGAGACACCTTTGGACATTAGCGTTGTCAATCCAGGAAGAGATGGGCTTGACTACCAAATGAAAGTTGGCCATCGACCATGCTATAGACTCCCACCCTCCCTTCCCTGACCCCCCCCCTTTTTTTTTTCTTTCCTTTTCTATCCCTCTCACCCCCCTTCTGGACACCCAGGGTGTCTACTTTTTTACCTTAAAATGATTGGCAATTATTACCCATTCTGCATTGACGGCAAGGTACTACTGTTCTGAGGCAAGGGAAGGTCTCTTACTGTAGCGGCCTTGGCCAACCCCTACCTTTTAGTGGTACGCTGCCTATAGGTCATTCTATCTTGTTGGTATGAACATATGAGTCATTTCCTCCTAAAAGTTTTCCGCCACAATGCAGTGTTGTTTATCTATGGGCATTTCAGCTCTCAGACTTTAGTTTTAACATGTTAATGTGATGGTTCCTGGTACGTTGTTAGTGTATTCTACACTCTTTTTTGTATGCAATTTGTATGTTTCTGCTGATGGATGTCATCAAGAATGTCATGTCATGTCATACTATTATGTTCTCTTGCAAACCTCTATAAAAAAAAAAAAAATAGAAAAAAACAAAAACAAATAAAAGTTGAATTCCAGCTAAGGCCCCTTTCACACTTGTGCGACTTCAAAGTCGCAGGATTTTATCGCGATTTTGGCGCGACATTGTTGCCGCGATTTTGACGTGATTTTGATGCGAGTTTGACTTGGCTTGAATGTCTTTGGTCCTCAAAACGCATCAAAATCGTGCCAAAGTAGTGCAGGGACTACTTTGAAGTCGGTGCGACATCAAGTCGCACAGATATGAATGGTACTCGAATGGAAAACGACTTGCTGTCAAAAATCGCATGATAAGTCGCACAAGTGTGAAAGGGCCCTAACACTTTTTAAACAGTTACAGCAATGGGTTTGTTTCCTTTTGAGATGAAGGTATTGCATAAATAAATAAATAAATAAAACCTGATCATTGTAAGCACCTTCTCAGTGTAAATGGTGTGTTTCAACCCTTTATTTGCTACATTTGCAGGACAGCGTGGTCGGATAAAGGAAGTTGAAAAATAACAGACTTACTAGCCAGATCATCAGGTGAAAATAAAGGGAAAAAAAGCCTAAAAAAACAAAAAAAAAAAACAAATGCAGCCATCACACCTAAGAATTGGCAAGCTGCAATATAATATTTTTTGTGGTTTAAGGTTTAATACCACTTTAATAAGGTTTAAACAGGCCGCACGTGGCATTTACTTGGGGGAATCTTGCACATACTTACAAAGTTTACATAAATATTAAAATTGAGCAGCAAAAACAGTAATCAATTAGTGAGGGGAAAAAGAGCAACAAGAGTTTGCCATGAATGCCTTTAGCAATGATAATTACAAGTGGTGACACGTCTGCCTAGTTAAAACACATTTCTCTTAATGCCGTAAAGATCTTAATTACAATACAAACAGTTTCCCCCGGCTCTGTGACGGAACTGGCAATGCATCAAATTTAACAACTCGGAGCGTGCTTGTACTGCACACAGAGGCAAGTCTGACATTTGCGTTTCATTAAAGTATATGTAACTTCTCTTTTTTGGTCTGTTCAATTATTGAGGCCTCATACACACCGGGCATTTTGATAATTCTCCTAAACTCCCTTCCTCCTATCAGCAATGTTTTAAAGATGCTTGGAAACACAAGTAACGTGTTTAGGCGCGCCAGAAGTTTGGGCAATAATTCATTTCTTTGGGCGAAATAATTCATTTAGGCCCCTTTCACACAGGCGGACCGTTCAGATCCGCCTGTCCGTTTTTTTGGCAGATCTGAACGGTCCCCCCATGCATCTCTATGGGGGATCGGATGTCAGTGGAGACATGTCCGCTGACATCCGATCCGATCCGTCAAATCTGGACGGATGGAAACCCTATTTTCCATCCGTCCAGTGGATTGGATGGGATCGGATGAGAACGGACCGTCGGTCCATTCCCATCTGATTTTCCCCATAGAGATGCATGGGGAACTGACAGCTGTGTCTCCGCACACAGCGCGGAGACACAGCTGTCATCCTCCTGAAAACGGAATAAGGGGCCTTATTCATTGAAATGAATTGATGTTGAAGCGTTTAAAAGCGCGTTTAGATGCGTTTGCACACATCAAGCGTTTTTTTTCTGCCAAAACACCTCTGCTCCTGGACGCACAGGCTGATTTTTATCTTTCTGCCTCTAAATGCTGTATGCATGGACACATAGGTTAACCACTTGCTGACCACCCGCCGCAGATATACTGCGGCAGGCTGGCTCGGCTGTGCGAACCGCTGTACCTGTACAGCGCTTCGCGGGAGCGCTCCTGGGGGCGAGCGCGCGCCGCTGGAACGCACGCTCGCCCCCACTAGGCAACAGAAATGCCGATCCATGGGGCCAGCCGCGGCGATTGCCGCTGGGTGCCTGTGATCGCTCACCGCTGAAAGAGAATGACAGTCTGCTGTTGTAAACACAGCCAACCGTTGTTATCTCTGAAATGATCACAGAACTCCTGTGATCCTCCTATTTAGGATCACAGTCTCTGTGTTCATTTCACAAGTCCCTCCCCCACAGTTAGTAAACACTCCCCTAGGCTCACACTTAGCCCTTTGATCACCCTTGGGTTAACCCCTTCCCTGCCAGTGTCATTATTACAGTAACAGTGCAGATTTTTAGCACTGATTACTGTAGTAATGTCACTGGTCCCCCCAAAAGTGTAAAAAAATGTTAGTTAGCTGGTCCGATCTGTCCGAGGCAATGTCGCAGTCCCGCTAAAAATCGCAGATCGCCGCCATTACTAGTAAAACATAAATACATAAAAATGACATACATCTTTCCCCTAGTTTGTAGACGCGATAACTTTTGTGCAAACCAATCAAAATACGCTTTCTTTTTTACCAAAAATATGTAGCAGAATACAAATTGGCCTAAAATGAAAAAATTTGATTTTTACTTTTTTTTTTTGATGGGAATATTATATAGCAGAAAGTGAAGGGTTCACATTGAAATCTATGGCCCTCAAAGTGCATGAAAATTGGACCAAAGTAGTCCATGAACTACAGTTCTTTGAAGTCGCCACGACGAGTCGAATATATATGAATTGGGAAATGTAAGGAGTACGGCGCCTCCCCTGGTGGAATTTCTATGTCCTTTGTTTTATGTAGAGCTGCCTTCAATTTAAGTGGTATACTTGAATGAGAAGTGGGATATATAATGAGGCACTGCTACTAATTAGCTAACACAACAGGTAGGTATGACTATAGAGGTTACAGTAAAAATGGGTGACTCAACATTCCATGATGGGATAGATGTGACTATTCCACCCAAACTTACCATGAATGCTGAATACCAACTAAAATAATTAAAATTAATTTTAAATAGTAAAGTGCTTGTGCCAATCCATGCTACTATTTCAACATGTCCTATATCCCAATATGTGCAATAAATACCACAAAATAAAGAATTAATTATAACGAACAGTGTCATGTACATTGCAGGTGACAAAAAACATCATATACAATAATAAGGTGCTGGATATAAAGTGTGTAGAAAAAAAAAAAAACTCTGGGTGGGCAGGGCCAGATTAACGTAGGGGCTATTGGAGCTGCAGCTCCAGGCCCCTATCTTAATATAGGCCCCGGGTTGGCCATATTCACTGTTACCGCTCTTCTGTCACTTGTAAACACAGAAGTCTGGCTTCTATGCTCGCTTCCCAAGGCAGCTCCCTCAGAACCTCCCCACACAGCACGAAGGCCGGACAAGGAGGGACAGTTGCCGATGCATGGATGTGTTTATGGGCTTCAGAGACAGCATCCCATGTGGAATTAGGCATGCATGGCTGCACCCTTCCTCCTCTGGGTGCATGCCAAGGCACGTCCCTTAAGGCCCTTCAAAATCCTCAGCACCAAGCCCATGATGCTCTTAATCCGGCCCTGTGGGTGGGTGTATTGCTGTCTTGCATACATTTTCTAATTAATGTTTTGTATCTTCCACCCACCTGGATACTACACTGAGCACTTTACATCACCTCTCCAGTTATTGAGAATTTTTAGTAGAGTTTTTTTTTTTTTTTTTATAAACACTTTATATCCAGCACCTTATTATTGTATGTGATGTTTTTTGTCACCTGCAATGTGCATGACACTGTTCGTTATAATTAATTATTTATTGTATGCTATTTATTGCACATATTGGGATATAGCACATGTTGAGATACCAGCACAGATTGGCACAAGCACTTTACTATTTAAAATGAATTTTATTTATTTTAGTTGTTATTCAGCAAATAGATTGAGCACTTTGCAAATTGCAGTTGCTCAAGAGCTTAATAAATGAGGTGAAAGCTTCACTTTTCAAAGAATACCCAATCACATGCAAGGAAAAAAAAAAAAAACATTTTTGCACGTAATTGGATGAGGAAAGTCATTAGAGCTTCTGCTCATTTACTAAGCTCTGGAGCAACTGCGCTTTGAAAAGTGCGTAGTCTATTTTCCTTTAGTAAATTGCTCTGGAAATTTCAAAGATAGAGAACGCTCACTACTTAACCGCGCTTCATTGAATTTCTTCACTTTGACATTCAGAGCACTGGGCTGAAATTACATCGCGTCAACACCCACCTTAGGCCTTCACAGTGCTTTGTTTTAATTAAACAGTTGGATTCCCCTGGTCCACACTAGTTCTGAGCCAGCTGCTAGACTCTCGCTGGCTCCCCCGTCCCCAAAGGTGTCCCCTATGTATCCCAATTGACATGAATGGGGCTGCCTGCATGTGGATGCACAGAACACTTGTACATCCTTTGGGCAAAATATGGCCCTCACACGGGTGTACGCTTAAGTATAGAAAAGAAAAATACCGCGCTAGTGCAAATAACAATAAACTAAAGTGAGCTGCAACTTTTTTGTGGGATATTCACAATACAAGAATAAAATAGGTATAAGTTGTCCTAATAATGAATGTCCATAAAAATCAAAAAACAGTCCATAAGTGAAGTAATAAGAAATCCTTGATGTGATGAACACCACTTTCCGTCACCATAGGTAGACTCAAATAAAATCGCCACCACCACCAAAGGCTAAAATGGTCTCTTACCAGCTCACATTGACCCCATTTCCAGAGGTCAATACACTTGTGGCCTAATCCCCAGTCGGGTCTTTATGAGATCCAGGATCCTCTTAAATCTCCACACACTGATAACCAAACGGTACCATCATAGATATACCCAGAAACATAAAGAACTCCACATAGTGTAAGATCATTAAACAGCGTTATGCAAATCTAAAATATTGCACTTACATAGTGAATGGTAAAAAAAAAAAAATCGCCTTTAAATCAAGCACACCAGCCAGCATGCAAACACAGCCCGTCCTTCTGGGATTGCACCCGCTGTAACGTCAGCACGCGTTTCGTCATACATTGATGTCTTTGGGTTGTATGCTTAAGTATACCCATGTAAACGAGGCCTTAGATGGAAAGGTAGACAATGCTAACCTATATAATCCCTCATTACTGATTTCCTCAAAATCATTACATAACTCCTCGTAGTTTTTATAATAACATTACCCATTTGTCGTTTTCTCAGAACACATATTTAATTAAACTATTAGCTACACTATGTGGGTGATTTTAATTCTCATGATACGGAGTGGTCTGAGCTTTGCTGATAATTAGCTCATCTGCAACACTTTGTTATCACAAAAAATCTACAAACAACTGGTTAAATCACTCAATAGCATGAAATTATAATTGCCCGTATAGTTTAAACCCCAATATGCAATTTGCAGGCAACACAACCATACAACCCAGGTAGACGCCGCCACTATATAATGTATGTGTGACTTGCATCCCTTTGTCTTTGTAAAAAAAATGATGGTTCTTTATGGCAGAATTCCAAATGTTCAAGTCTCACATTTTTTATTACTCATATAATGTAAATAGAAATAATATGAACTGAAAGGCCATTAGTTGCCGTCAACAGTTCATATTTCTGTTAAACCATTTTACTTAATCCTATAATTGCACGTAGTTAATATAATTACTGTCATCTAATTATCTAAAATGCTCTGAAAAAAACACAATACAAATAAACACAAATATCAATGAGTAGTATAAAAAAAAGGGAGATTTTTTTTTTTATCTTGTATGTGAAAATGTAATAGATAAAAAGAGAGATGTCAGGAGGAGCTTTTCTAGGGAACAGTCATGATAGATAATCTAGACCATAAAATGAGTGTACAAAAGCAACACACGAGACAGCACTGTCCCAAGAAGATGTATTTGGGTTGTGATCCTCTAGCTGTACAATGTACAAAGCCGTGGTGAAAGAAGGTGTCTTCTAAGAAGTTCACATTACGATATTGTTACCAAAGGCTTTTTCTTCCTATTGTCTACTTTATTTTTTTTTTTAAGTCCTCATTCAAGAGCAAGTGGGATGTGTTTCATGACTATTTGAGAAGTCAACTGGTAACTAAATATTGTCTTCTTTTGACTTCTTGTGTCATGTTACGACGTGGTCCTTAAGCTATATAAAGTTCCCCAATCCTCCATTACCATCACCGCCATCATACCCAGCCATGTTCTCATTATTTCCACCATCAATAGAAGGACAATATCTTGTGTTATGTTGTATCTCACATCCCCATCACTCAGGGTTTTATCTTCTGGTTCCACGCATAGAAACCAAAGATGGTTTCTTGCCTTCCGTTAATCTTGGCTGCCTTTTGTCTCCGAGGTGTTTTGTGTTCGTCATTCAACTAAGGGCTCATCCTGAAGAAGTACTCAGTCAGCACTCAGATCTCATTCAAAAGCAGATATCAGACTAGTAAAATATTCATAACACAAGGTACCTCAATCGGATTCAACTTTTGACCCCTTAAACTTAAGCAGCGCCTCGGTACGGCCGTCAATGAACTTAACAATGATTCCTGCTTAGCAGACCGGCACTAATGATTGCTCAGAATAAAGGTGCCAATGACAAACATGTTTTTTTAGGAAACTATTTTAAATGAGTCAAATTTTCCTTTTCTTGCCACTAAATAAATAGGATGGAATACATTTAAAGCCATGTGCAAAGGGTTAAAACCTACTAGTTGTACTGATTTTAAAGGGCAAGCGTTGTGATATTTTAGGTTTGGGTGGGCAATAGTGATTTGAATTACCTGCTGGTTTGCCAATAATTTGTGCCCATGCCTCTTTTACTCCTTCCCACCAAGCCCTGATGTCCCCTTAAGTAGATAAAACACAACACCTCTTGCGTATGAGTGTTGGGGTCTAGAGACAGTACTTGTTGCACATCTGTTTAACAACTGAAGATAGGAACGCTCAGTGCATTACTGCCCTCTCTAAACTGGGGATATCCCAAATGCCACTGGAAAAACACAGAAGAGAGGGAGCATGAGCCTAGCTCATTATCTCTGTTTTGGCTCTGAAGAAGAGAGTACAGCCCTCAAAACGCATAAGCCATGTGGATCCAAGGTGACGTCCTTCCAAGCATGTGGAGTGAACTGATCGATTGTGTCACTTGATCTACTCACAAACAGCCCTACTGTTTGTGAGTGGATACATTTACATTTTACTTTAATAAATGTTTTTCAGAGATAATGCACTAGGCCGGTGCATCCTTTCTTCTTTTGTGTTTGTCCCTTTAACCACTTCCGGACCACTTACGTTATTTTTACTGCGGCAGGGTGGCTCGTACAGGCAAACCGACGTAGATCTGCGTAGCTCGCCTGGAAGGAGCTAGGGGGCGAGCGCGCGCCGCCGCCGGCGCGCTCCCACCCCTGATCATCAGTGGGGAAGCTGAAGATTGTGTCAGGTGGCTCCGATTGCTGCCTGACAACCCCGATCGCTCCCCACAGAGAGAGAAGGATGGTTGGCTGTTGTAAACACAGCCGACCGTCCTTCTCCCTGAAATGATCACAGAGCTCATGTGATCCTTCTATATAGGATCACATGTCTCTGTGGTCATCTCAGAAGCCACGCCCCCCACAGTTAGAATCACTCCCCTAGGGTCACATTTAACCCCTTGATCCCCTATACTGTTAACCCCTTCCCTGCCAGTGTCATTATTACAGTAACAGTGCATATTTTTAGCACTGATTACTGTAGTAATGTCACTGGTACCCCCAAAAGTGTCAAAAATGTCAGTTAGGGGTCCGATCTGTCTGCCGCAATGTCGCAGTCCTGCAAAAAATCACAGATCGCCGCCATTACTAGTAAAAAAAAAAAAAAAAAGACATACATCTTTCCCGTAGATAGTAGATGCGATAACTTTTGCGCAAACCAACCAAAATACGCTGCAATTTTTTTTACCAAAAATAAGTAGCAGAAAACAAATTGGCCTAAAATGTTAAAACATTTAGATTTTTTAATTTTTTTTTTTTAAAAGTTATATTGCAGAAAGTGAAAAATATTTTTTTTTCAAAATTGGCGCTCTTTTTTTGTTTATAACGCAAAAAATAAAAATCGCACAGGTGATCAAATACCACTAAAAGAGAGCTCTATTTGTGGGGAAAAAAAGGACGTAAATTTCGTTTAGGTACAGTGTCACATGAAGTAACGCAGTCCCGAATCGCAAAATAGGGCCTGGTCATTAAGGGGGCAAATCCTTCCGGTCTTAAAGTGGTTAAGTGACGCTTTACTCTCAGGAGTTGGAAGAACTACACAATCACGTGACTACTCTGATTGGCTGTCACACTGGTCACATGATCGACAGCTTGTCCCACTGGCTTCTGATCATCATTAGAAACTGAGGGCTGTCAATGACAGCTCGGTCACTGCACTGGGAGCACACTGTAAGCACAGAAACCTTGGATGTCTATGGATGCACATGTGTGGCATGTGGGCATTATGTGGGCAGCAAGAGGTTCTTGCATTTGGGTTACCCCAGCTACTTGTTTAAAGTGGATATTTATTCATGTTAAAGCCCAACTGAACTTTCAGTTTAAATCAGCGAAATACATTCCAGGTGTATTAAAACTAAAGCTGCGCAAAGTCTTTCCTTTAGAAAGCAGCCACACCCTGAGTAGAAAATCCTGTTCCCTGGCAGCATTCAGCAGAGAAGGACCCTTGCTTGTGGAAGCAGTGGTCTCCCTGCAGAAGTCTGATACTTCTACAGCTGAGTCAGACCTATAGCTCTACAATCAGCCAAGTTGATGATGGGAGAGCTTTAGCTGTGACTCAGCAGGGCACATGTTGGACCTCAACAGAGAGACCACTGCTTCCACACAAGGGTCCTTCTATTTAGCAAGTTGCTTTTTAATGATAAAAGCTTTGGTTTAAAAAAAATGATACTGGCGTCATAAAAGGAGTCACGCAGACTTGTAAAGTAAAGCCCCGTACACACGTACCGATCGTCGGCATACAAATGTTCGTCTTTTCTCCCCGGGATGTCGGTGTCTGTTGAAAAGTGCAAAGACAGCACAAGGACAGCACAAGAATTTTGTCTGCAGACTTCAGCTGACTGCAGAAGTGATGTCATGTAATGGTTAACTTTCCCTGTGTTTTTAATTTTCTGAGCATGCCCAGTCTTGCAAATCTGCGGTCTGTCGGCCGAATTCTGTACTGACAGGCGAACAATCGTCCGTTCTGGTGTCCGCAGACAAAAATTTTCATGTTTGCACGAAAGACTTTTGTCCGCGGATTGTGCGCAGACATCTGTCGGAGGCACCATACTAACACGCGTACAATCGGCAGATCTTTCGTCCGCCGACGTTTGTATGCCGACGATCGGTACGTGTGTACGGGGCTTTACTGGTCAACAAACAGGACACAGGAGTCTTATATAGAAACATCCTAATACCTTCAGAACTGATAGGGAATAACAAATTGAAGACATTTTATATATTCCTTTCCACACATTTGGTTCTATATGTTTACTGCAAAATGACAATTCTACTTTACATCCAGAAAAATAATCACTGGTCAACTTTACTAGAAAAAAAAAACCTGAACAAAGACCCCTGAAATAAAAAAACAAGGAAAAATTAAACTGACATTCCGGTAAACAGACTAAGTACAATGTCCTAGATGGAAGTAATGTAGCTTTGATGCATGCATATTCATAGTTCTTTGTACCTTTGACTAAATGACTTTAATTTTCCATTATGCATTCCATTAAGCTCATACTTTTTCCCCCGTTCGTATTTATCAAGGATAACATTAATACAATGTTATACCGTTTTTTGACAAAACTTTAATTTCCCCTAATGTGCAGCCCTGCTCAGATAATCAAATTATTACATCTAATATTGTATGTTGATTTATGCGGCTGCTGGCCGTCAGTGGGTCAAGAACCTAATGCAAGGTACTTAAAAGCTTCTGATGGCTTCAAACTTTATCTGTATTTGAGCATTTCATAAAGAAAAAATATGAATGCTACGTTGGCTGCGCTGATTCAATTAGTGTTTCTTTAAAAGGTGTCAAAGCAGCTCAAGATTTAGCAAAACAACTGTTGATTCATCGCCATTGAAGCCAGGAAGCCGCTGCTAAGATATACACTATATTGCTAAAAGCATTGCGACGCCTGCCTTTACACACACATGAACTTTAATGGTATCCCAGTCTTAGTCCGCAGGGTTCAATATTGAGCTGGCCCACCTTTTGCAGCTATAACAGCTTCCACTCTTCTAGGAAGGCCGTCCACAAGGTTTAGGAGTGTCTATGGGAATGTTTGACCATTCATCCAGAAGCGCATTTGTGAGGTCAGGCACTGATGTGGACGAGACGGCCTGGCTCGCAGTCTTCGCTCTAATTCATCTCAAGGGTATTCTATCGGGTTGAGGTCAGGCTGTGCAGGCCAGTCAAGTTCCTCCACCCCAAACTCACTCATCCATGTCTTTATGGACCTTCCTTTGTGCACTGGTCCAAATCATTTGGTGGAGGGGAATTATGGTGTGGGGTTGTCTTTCAGGGGTTGAACTTGGCCCCTTAGTTCCAGTGAAGGGAACCCTTAAGGCGTCAGCAAACCAAGACATTTTGGACAATTTCATGCTCCCAACTTTGTGGGAACAGTTTGGGGACAGCCCCTTCATGTTCCAAAATGACTGCGCACCAGTGCACAAAGCAAGGTCTATAAAGACATGGATGAGCGAGTTTGAGGTGGAGGAACTTGACTGGCCTGCACAGAGTCCTGACCTCAACCCAATAGAACACCTTTGGGATGAATTAGAGTGGAGACCGCGTCAAGGCCTTCTTTCCAACATCAGTGCCTCACCTCACAAATGCGCTTCTGGAAGAATGGTCAAACATTCCCATAGACACACTCCTAAACCTTGTGGACAGCCTTCCCAGAAGAGTTGAAGCTGTTATAGCTGCAAAGGGTGGGTCAACTCAATATTGAACCCTACAGACTAAAACTGGGATGCCATTGATGTGGGTGTAAAGGCAGGTGTCCCAATACTTTTGACAAGATAGTGAATGTGTAGGCTGCCATTGCTGAATTCCTTCTGAAACTTCTAGCTGTCTGGCTGTCAAATTGATCCTTTGATTTCAATACTTTCTAAATACTGACCCCAAACAATTAAGTAGCCGGTGAAGTCTATACCCCCCTTCATATCCAGGACATTTTTTGCTTTTTGGTACTGCGTTACTTTAACTGACAATTGCACAGTCATGCAACACTGTACCTAAATAAAATTTAGATCATTTTTTTTTACACAAATAGAGCTTCCTTTGGGTGGTATTTGATCACTACTGGCTTTTTTTATTTTTCGTGCTATAAACAAAAAAAAATAATCTTTTCCAATCTTTCTATGCTGATTGTCTACTCACCGCTAAACTCCTCCAACCAAACCCATACCCCCCCCCCCCCCTACATAGACCTCCAATGTCACATCACATTATAATAGAAATAAAAAAAAGAATCTTGCTATGGGGGCATTCAGACACGGTCCTGCCCCCTCCCTCTCCTCATTGGCTCACTGACTTTGATTGACAGCAGCAGGAGCCAATGGTGCCTGCTGCTGTTTCTCAGCCCATTAGGAGGGAGAGTCCTGGGCAGCCAAGGTTCTCGTGCAACATCGCTGGATCGAGATGGGGCTCAGGTAAGTATTAGGGGGCTGAGGGGGGCTGTTGCACACTGAAGGCTTGTATCTTAATGCATAGAATGCATTAAGATAAAAACCTTCTGCCCTTAGAACTATTTTAAGTCATAAACCTTAAAAGTGAACTTAAACTTTCCCTTCAGTCTTGCACAATTGTACCAGCTTCTCTCTGCACTGAAATTGCTCACTCTGATTTTACTGCACACTGTGAGCTTCTCATGCAGCCTGCCTAGGAATGCCCTCTTCTTCAAACATTTTGATATTTGAATAACTCCTCCCAAGATCCAGTCCACCGCTTGTATCAGGGCTGAGGGCTCTCGAGAGGAGTGCTGAGGAAGGGCGCTGTGGTGTTTTCAGGAAGCTATGCAGGGCATTCTGCCAGCCCCTTCCTCCAGCCATGATCTGCCTGCATCACATAGAGAAGCACAGGTACCCAATGATGATGTTACTATATACAAAATAAGGTATGTGATGAAAGCAGAAAAGATTATTTAACCGCCTAAAGACAAGCCGCCGCAGGTATACTGCAGCAGGCTGGCTCTCCTGCGCAAACCGCCATACCTGTACGGCAGCTGGCGGGAGTGGGTCTTATTTATTTGCGATTTATTTATTTTTTTTTTTTACTAGTAATGTTGGCGATCTGCGATTTTCAAGGGGTTAAATGCGTACCTATGGGAGTGATTCTAACTGTATGGGGGCGTGTCTTGTGAAATGATCACAGAGACCTGTGTTCCTATATAGAAGGATCACAGGAGCTCTGTGATCATTCCAGAGAGAAGAACAGTCAGCTGTGTTTACAATAGCTCACCGTTCTTCTTTCCAGCGGGGAGCGGTTGCGGGTGTCAGGCGTCAATCAGAGCCCCCTGCCCTGTGCATCGAAATCCCTGCTGAGAAGTGGGGACGGGAGCGTGCTGCCGGCGGCGCATGCTTGCCCCCTAGCTGCAGGCACGTGACCAATGTATCTCTACGTCGGTTCGCGGAGGAGGGCCAGCCTGCCGCAGTGGTCCGGAAGCGGGTTAAAGAACATCTTAGCTTTCTCCATTCAGGTTTGCTATAAAGCCTTACTCCGGGTTAAGGATTTCCCACGCTTCATTCGCTGGGCCAATCAGCACAACTACAAGCGAAGTCCACAGCCCTGTATAAGCTAATACCGCGGAATCACAGGACATACGTAGCTTACACAGGTCTTTCCCTTCACTCTGGGGGGGCTGAAAGGAGCTGCGGTGAACACGAGTACTGATAATATAAAATAAATGTTTATATGAGTATATGCTCCCAGGCAGTGCATTGGCATGGCCAAATCACAGGTTCACTTTAAGGATATCACTGTCTGAGGAATATCAGTGCAATGTCATTACACAAACACTACCATTAAAAAAATCATTATTTTAAGATGAGATGGTTTTTAACACGAGCAGGAGCCGGTCTTTCCATGGCGGGATGCCGACACCCAGAAGAGGTCACGTTTTTTTTTAGAAATACATTTTAACATTCAATTCGTATAGAAAACAAATGGATTTAATGAACAGAGCCTCATTAGAACACTAACAAAGTTATCCAGGATTATGCATTACGACTAATTAAAGATTACATTTTTTGAAATGCTTTAGGCAACTTTTACACCCCTGCCGTTCCCTCCTGTCTTTTCAATAAATGTAACAAGTTCTAACAAAAGCCATGTGGCGCTGTGCTGATCACAAAGCAGAGGTTAGGAGTTGTGTTCCGCGGGTCTACATGTGCTGCATAAGTCCCTTGTCGAGCGCTGCGATGTGAACTTTCAAGGTTGTAGCCAAAGTTGCGATTGCTTGCTAACTTAAAGTGGACCTTGCGTTAAAGAAAAATGGTGTATTATTTCCACTCAGTGTTTTTCATGTGAAGATAATGGAAGTGCAGCAATGTTAAACTAAGGTAAGTTCCTAGGAGCAAGTAGCCAAAGGTCAGCCATGTCAACTCACCCTAAAACCCCCGGAGTCACCCTGATTTTATTCATCTCATTCTGTACTAATCTCTCATAATTCTTCTCATTTACCAGACTTATGCAGCACTTAAGCCCCGTACACACGTTCCGATTTTCGGCCGTAAATATTCGGCCGACGACCGATCGGCCGATAGTAGGCTTGTTAGTATGATGCTTCTGACAGCCGACAGCGCATTTTCGGCCGAACAGAATCTGTCGTGCAGGCATTAAATTTTTTTGTTGGCCAACACCAGAACGGCCGATTGTTCGCCAGTCAGTACAGATTTCGGCCGACAGACAGCAGATTTGCAAGACTGGGCATGCTCAGAAAAGAAAAAAGACAAGGAAAGTTAACCATCACATGACATCACTTCTGCAGTCGGCTGTTGTTGGCCGACAAAATTCGTGTGCAGTCTTTTGCAGTTTTCAACAGACACGACAGCCCTGGACAAAAGACGGCCGACGATTAGTACGTGTGTACGGGGCTTTACCCCCAAAGGAGCCACTGTTTTCTTGGGTCCCCTGTTCCCAGAGTCCATTACTCTGTAAGCAGCACCGCACTCTGCGACACACCAGAGCTGAAGGGCGGATATTAATTGCAATAATATATGCAATAATAAAAAAAAGTAAATAAAAATAAAAAAAAATAAATAAAAAAAGAAAATCAATCTAACAAGTATGGAAAACATTGGCAAAATAGAGATTACAATTGCTGGCGGACCAGAGAATGACCCCTAAACCCTATACTGGGGAAGGCTGTGTCTAAGGACAATGCTAGCATAATTGTCAAGCTGTCTTTACTAGTATTGTCTACTGGCCAGTACATTGGGGCCCAAATCCGGCATTGGAGTACTCAAGTTAAAATTCCCCTGTACCTGGGTATAGGCACCTGCATTGTGTCCCAAGCAAGCAATACTTGTTCTCTTTAATAAGATGTAGTAGGGGTTTGGCTGGCAGCCTGTCACCAATTGCTGGAGTAACAGCTGGTCTTCCTCTGTTCTCCATTAACAACTCAGCAAAGTCAGTGACAGTGGCGTTCTCCCCAACAATCAGGAGGTGACACTAGTCCACAACTGTGGCATTCTCACCAACGATCAGGTGGAGACACCAGTCAGAATCCATGATGTTATTTTCTTCGCCTGCTGCTTACTGAATGCAGGAGGTCGCTTGGCTCAGCACAAGCACCATTAATGGAAAACTTTGCATTTTTTCAATCTCTATACGCCTTCTATATTTAAGGGCTCTGTTGAACTTTTCTTGCCCTGTTTGCTAAGTGCACTTCTGAATATCTGTTCTTATTGTCTGTATGGACTCTGCACAGTAGCACTTGTCTTGTTAAATATTCTGGGTGTAATTCTCAGCAATTCTGTATGCTGGGTATGATTCTCTGTATGTATTCTTTTTTTATTTTATGGACACTCTACTATTATTTCTCTTGTCCTGTATGATACGTGTAACTCATAGTATCAGAACTTATTATGTTTGGACCATACATAGTATCACTTGCCCTGTCCTATATGCTGGGTGTAATTCTCATCATCCACCCTTCTGTATGTATGGATTCTTTCCTTGCTCTGCTGCTTACTGAACACAGGAGTCACTTGACCCAGCTCAAGTGCCATTCAGAGAACAGTTGCCATTTTCTCAATGAATGAAAAGAGTTCTCTGATTGGACATGATGGAGATCATGACATTGCCACCAATGTTATTTGGGTAGACAAAAACATTTTCAGCAACATTTTCATCAGCTGCCTTTTTACAGTGATGAAAACTAAACGAAAAATACACCACATTTTAGTCCACTGACAAAAACTATGATGAAAATCAATTCCTTTTTCGTCAATGAATGAAAACTAAACAAAAATGTGGGGGAAGGACATTTACCCATGTGAACTTCTGGTTTCCCTGGAGCTCCTGGCAATATCTTTTGAGGAAGGCATTTCTGCTGAAACGTGTCAAGGCCACGCCGCTGACAGCCTATTTATGTATTCTTGATGTGTGCATATCCCTGGGATGTCTGTAAGTGTACTTGCTTTATTTATCAATAATACATTTTAGCGGTATTACACTATATTCTGCTCCCTTTTGGTTTATTTCTAAACATCGGTTGAGTTGGAGCCTCCTCTACGTATATTTATCTGCTACAAGCAGTGCTGTATTTTGGCCTAGGCCAACAAGGCCCAGGCCTAGGGCAGCACTATGCAGGGGGGCAGCAAAAAAGTCCCCCCCCTCCTCCACCTGAGACTCTATTGGCCACTGGTTGCTAGAGCCGCTTCTCGCACCCACCTCCTCTCTTTCTCACCCCCCCTTCCCTCTCTCTCACCCCTCTCTCTCTCTCTCTCTCTCCTCCCCCCTCTCTCTCTCTCATCCCCCCTCTCTCTTTCTCCCATCCCCCCCCTCTCACCCCCCTCTCTCTCATCCCCCCTCTATCTCTCTCCTATCCCCCCTCTCTCTCATCCCCCCTCTCTCTCTCCCATCCCCCCTCTCTCTCCCCCCTCTCTCTCTCTCATCCCCCCTCTCTCTCCCACCCCCCCCTCTCGTGAGATCTCAGGGGTTCATGCTGGGACTTGTAGTCCTTAAATTTTGGAGGGAGTCACATCCATTAAAAAGGAAGGAGTGGGGCAAATGTACATAGGAGGGGGAGGGGGGGCGCCCGATTTTAGTCTTGCCTAGGGCAGCACAAAACCAAAATACCCCACTGGCTACAAGTTCACATTCGAACATCCGAAGACATCACACTGGTCCAGATAACCCACCTTACACCATATAAGCCTGGTTGACTTAAGTACTATACAGTATTTTGGGTCCTACTTTTCTGGTGAGTGCATATACCATTTTCATGTCGGTGTTGGGATCTGACGTGCACTGTGATCACTCATTGCATTTTGGATATCCTTCTTTCACCATTTTCACTTGAATTTTATCTCAATTTCACTTGGGACTGATGAGCATGTTTGATTTTCACTTTATTATATATGATCATACATATATAATTAAATTAGCGCTGCACTTTTTTTATATATTATTCCCTGGAGCTCCGCCTGTGTAGAGCCCCTCAGTGTTTCCCCTCCCAGCAAGCAGGAGAGTACATAGCGTGCTTAGCAATTAGCACTGTGCAGCATTACAGACCTCCTCAGATGACCGTCCAGAGCAGCGCTGTGCATTACAGGTCTCTTGACTCACGACTGTCCACAGCAGAGCACTGTTAGTGTGTACATTACAGACCTCCCCTCAGACCACTGTCCAGAGCACTGTGTGCATTACAGGCCTCCTCTGACCACTGGCATCCAGAGCACTGTGCAGCATTACGTGCCTCTCAGACCACCGTCCAGAGCAGCTCTGTGCATTACAGGTCTCCCGACTCACGACTGTCCACAGCAGAGCACTGTGAGTGTATACATTACAGGACTCCCCTCAGACCACTGTCCAGAGCACTGTGTGCATAACAGGCCTCCTCTGACCACTGGCATCCAGAGCACTGTGCAGCATTACGTGCCTCTCAGACCACCGTCCTGAGCAGCTCTGTGCATTACAGGTCTCCCGACTCACGAATGTCCACAGCAGAGCACTGTGAGTGTATACATTACAGACCTCCCCTCAGACCACTGTCCCAGAGCGCTGTGTGCATTACAGAGCCTCCTCTGACTACCGGCATCCAGAGCACTGAGCAGCATTACAGGCCTCTTAGACCACTGTCTAGAGCACAGCATATTACAGGCCTCCTCAGATGACCGTCCAGAGCAGCGCTGTGCATTACAGGTCTCTCGACTCACAACTGTCCACAGCAGAGCACTGTGAGTGTGTACATTACAAACCTCCCCTCAGACCACTGTCCAGAGCTCTGTGTGCATTACAGGCCTCCTCTGACCACTGGCATCCAGAGCACTGTGCAGCATTACATGCCTCTCAGACCACCGTCCAGAGCACTTTGCAGCATTACATGCCTCTCAGACCACCGTCCAGAGCAGCTCTGTGCATTACAGGTCTCCCGACTCACGACTGTCCACAGCAGAGCACTGTGAGTGTATACATTACAGGCCTCCCCTCAGACCACTGTCCCAGAGCACTGTGTGCATTACAGAGCCTCCTCTGACCACTGGCATCCAGAGCACTGTGAGTGTATACATTACAGGCCTCCCCTCAGACCACTGTCCCAGAGCACTGTGTGCATTACAGAGCCTCCTCTGACTACCGGCATCCAGAGCACTAAGAAGCATTACAGGCCTCTCAGACCACTGTCTAGAGCACAGTACATTACAGGCCTCCTCAGACCACCATCCAAAGCACTGTGCATTACAGGCCTTCTCAGACCACCTTCAATAGCACTGTACATTACAGGCCTCCCCTCAGACCACCATCCAGAGCACTGTGCAGCATTACAGGCATCCTCAGACTGCCAATAGCACTGTGAGCAATGCATTACAGGCCTTCTTAGGCCACCTTTCAGAGCACTGTGTGCATTGCAGGTCTCCATAGACCACCATCCAGAGCACTGTATGCATTACAGGCCTCCTAAGACCACTGTCCAGAGCATCGCCCTTTCATGAGTCATTAAACCTTCAGAAGACACCAGGAGACAATAAATATTAGTTGCTATACTCCCTTGCGCCTATTCTCAGGAGTTAGCCAAAACATTACAACTTTAAAAGACAGCAAAGTGAGCAACAACGATATGCAAAGCACAGCAACCACCAAAGTAAGATCGATTCCCATTTGCTGTTGCAGATAATCACACTTTGCTTTTTTCAACAATCGCAGTTTTTGGTCAGGTCCAATCACAGATTATCGCAATGCGGTCTGCAGCTTGGCTGGGATAAGCGGAATGTACGGCACAACTAGGGCCTATAATAATAAAAATGATATAATAAGTTTGGCAGTTTTTCTCAAATGACATCTAATTTATCTAAGCTATCATTACCGGAGGGCTTTGCCTTGTATGTGTCACTATTTCACTGAGCTGCACTATAACATGATGATGGCTTTTTATTCATTTCTCAGAAATGCATGTAGCATGGATTTTGCTTCCCTGCTATTAAATGCTGTCAGGAATGATTTTGTAAAACTCTATAAGAAGTTTCCAATTGAGGGTGTCAACTTTTTATCTTAAAAATTCCTATGTACATAAACATTGTCCAGACAATTGATAAATCACAGTGACTAATTGTCCTTAACTTCCAGGGATAGTCCTAGATTATAAAGATTGACCCCTAGATAATTATGTGTCTGGCTCTCAGATCTAACCCGAGTTATCATAAAAAACTCAAATATAGAAATATATTGACGTGTTTAATCCCATTTATTGTCCAAAGCCAAACTCCAGTAATTATTTATTTTTTATTTATTTATTACAGGTATTTATTACAGGGCTGACAATTTAAGCAACACTTTACATTGTACATTTACATTTGTCTAAGATTCCTATCACACGTGGATACATGCACACACACACATACTAGGGCCAATATTGGAAAGCAGCCAATTTATCTACCAGCATTTAGAGTTTGTGAGGAACCCGGAATACATGAAAGGAACCCACGCAAGCACTGGGAGAACACGCAAACTACATGCAGGTATTGTTTTGTCTGGTATTCAAACCAGGCACCCCAGTGCTGCAAAGCAGAAGTGATAATCACAAAGCCAATTACAAAAAAACGTCCCTAACAATGACATTCCCTAGCATTCTATGCATTAGGATAAAAAACCTCCTGTGTGCAGAATACTTACCCTTAGGTGTGCGCAGAGGGTGTGGACGGTGCCGATTCCTCCTTATTGCCTGGGCTTCCCCCCCCCCCGTGTTGCGCCCCCCACTGCAGTGCTTCTGGCTTCCCTCCTCTCTCTACGACCCCCGCCCCCCCCCCGGCTGCATTGGGGGATGTTTCAGGATGGAGAGTGGGGGAAAGGGCTAATCAATATGTAATTTACCAGCCTGTTCCTTTTGTAAATGAACACAGTGAACACACTCACTCAATGTGATCAATCATAACTGAATGATAATAAATTATGCTTCTATTTGTGAATGACTATATGAATGACTTGCGTGTTTACTATGCTTCAGTTTGTGAATGAACAGGAAGCCGTTCAGCACAGAGCACTTCCCATTCATTCACTGTCCAGTGCAGCTGGGGCTGCAGAGAAGGGCATGTGTGTTTGAGTTCTGGGTGCATACCCTAATGCAATGGGCTGCGCACACCTATGTGGTACTTACCTGAGCCCCATCTCAATTCAGAGATGTACACAAGAGCCTCAGCTGTCTGGGGACTCTCCCTTCTTTTTGAAGAGCCTCAGCTGTCTGGGGACTCTCCCTTCTTTTTGGCTGGAACAGCAGCAGGCATCATTGAATACCGCTGCTGTCAAAGTCAATGAGCCAATGAGGCATGGGGGGGGGGGGCAGGCTCCATGTCTGAATGGACACACAAAGCAGGGGCTTGGGTGCCCCTACAGAAAACTGATTGCTGTGGGGGCACTTGCCAGGAGCGCTAGTGGGGAACCCGAGAAGAAAGTATAACACGTTTGTTATTTAAAAAAACAAAAAACAAACATAGGTTTTAATATCAGTAAAATACCCTACTCCTTGCCCTTGCAGTCACCAGTACTCTCCCTGTTCCAGTATGTGGGCAGGCCCTTGCTGACCTCACATACAGTACAATGAAGGGCTATTGGCCCTGCATTGCACTTGATGACATCAAGCAGCTGCGAGGGATAGCTGGTAAGGTGAGTAGTTGGAGATTGGGAGATGTCCTTTGCAGAAACACTGTCACTTTGCCCCTGCATGGACAAGGTACAACTTGTCTTTAAAGGGTAACTCCACTTTTGTGTGGAACAAAAATCAGCAAACAAAGAAAAAATAATATAGCGTATACAATTGCGACACAAATCATATTGTAATTGAATGGTATTAAAAATGACCTTTCTTTTCAATCTGCAGTTGTTGTAATTTTCTGAAAATGCAATGCAATATGGCTACCTGGAGTTGTTCTGTACACAGAATGTATACTGACCACACCCCAGAAACATAATTTCCTGCTTGTGTGATTGGCTCACCAATTTTCCCAGAAGTCTGCACTAAGATACAAGTCAGATTTCTGGCATCCCCTGCAACAGAAATGTAATTTTTGGTGAGATACTCCCAATAGAAACATGTCTAAAGGGATGCAGGCCCAGCAGATTTCCTCATTAGAGCCCTGCAACTGCCACAGCTGATAGATAATTATGAAACCACTCCCATTAGACCCACTCAGCACAGAGACACAGAGGAACAAACAATGATTTCTTCAGAATAATAAAAGGTAGGAATCTGCAACAAAGTTTGTTAAAATCCCTGCAATGTACAGAAATCACCCAGAGGGGAATGTTTTTTTCTCAACAAAAGTGGAGTTACGTTCAGATGTTATGCCTGCCTCCAAAGACGCCCAAAAAATGCCCAATAAACACCTGCAACAAAAACGCCCAGGTGTGAAAGGAGCGGAACCTCATCCCGGCGCTACTAAAAATTCTAAGACAAATTATCTTTTTTTCTGGTTCTAGACCAGAACCAGAAAAAAAAGATAATTTGTCTTAGAATTGCAGTAGCGCAGGGATGGGGCTCCGCTCCTTTCACACCTATATGTGTGTATGTGTATATATATATATATGTGTGTGTGTGTGTGTGTGTGTGTATATACCCCTATACAGAAGTTCAGATGTCATGCCTGCCTCCAAAGACGTCCACAAAAAAGCCCAATTAACGCCTGCAACCGAAACGCCCAGGTGTGAAAGGAGCGGAGCCCCATCCCTGCGCTACTGCAATTCTAAGACAAATGATCTTTTTTTTCTGGCGGTCACCCTGACATGGAAGAGTTCGATCATCCCTAGTGTCCACCAGTGCCACTGCCCACCAGTGCCACGAATCAGTGTCCACCAGTGCCACGTATCAGTGCTACGTATCAGTGCTATGAATCAGTTTCCACCAGTGCCACTGCCCACCAGTGCCACATATCAGTGCCACGAATCAGTGTCCACCAGTGCCACGTATCAGTGCCACGTATCAGTGCCACGAATCAGTGTCCACCAGTGCCACTGCCTACCAGTGCCACGTATCAGTGCCACGAATCAGTGTCCACCAGTGCCACGTATCAGTGCCACGAATCAGTGTCCACCAGTGCCACTGCCAACCAGTTCCACGTATCAGTGCCACTAATCAGTGTCCACCAGTGCCACATATCAGTGCCACGTATCAGTGCCACGAATCAGTGTCCACCAGTGCCACGAATCAGTGTCCACCAGTGCCACTGCCAACCAGTGCCACGTATCAGTGCCACTAATCAGTGTCCACCAGTGCCACATATCAGTGCCAAGTATCAGTGCCACGAATTAGTGTCCACCAGTGCCACATATCAGTGCCATGTATCAGTGCCACGAATCAGTGTCCACCAGTGCCACGAATCAGTGTCCACCAGTGCCACGTATCAGTGTCCACCAGTGCCACTGCCCACCGGTGCCACTTATCTGTGTCCACCAGTGCCACTCACACAGACCAGGCAGAGATAATGGTATATAGGAACTGTAGGCATGGCTGCAATGTGGGGAATGCCTGGCTAATTTTCCTTCTTCTTCATGGAAAGTCGGATCACAAGTCGCTTCAAATAAGATAAGGATCCGACTTGGAGGCGGCTCCCATTGAAGTCTATTGGGACAAGTGAGATACAAGTCGCCTCAAAGTAGTACAGGACCCTTTTCTGAAGTCGGAGCGACTTCAGTAGTGCCAATTAAGACGGCTCTCATTGATTTACATTGCATTTGTTATGTCAAGCGACTTGGGGCGACTTGAGGGCACACGAGTCGCCTGACAAGTTGCGGCAGTGTGAATGGAGTCTTAACTGACAATTATTTAAAAAAAATAAAAATAAATAATACTCTCCCCCAGTCTCTGAGCATTTAGGGAGAAATGCAAATATACGGCCCCCCACAGAAAAAAAGCCCAGTCCAACGGGGCCCCATATTTGCGTGCGGTTGGCATGAAGGGGTTAAATTACATATAATACAAAACTGATGATGTTTAGTTTGTGCAAGTAATATGGGGAGATTTACTTATCTATTGCACACACAATCTGGTGCAGCTGTGCATAGTAGCCAATCAGCTTCTAGGTTAAAGGACCTGTTCGCACCTGAGCCATTTTCAGCCTGTCCCTCAAAAAAGTACACAAGCTTCTTTTTGGCAGATTACAAGCGTTTTTGGCCCCATAGACTTCAATAGAAACGCCTGAAAACGCGCGACTTGAGCATTTTACGAGCGTTTAGCCACGCGTTTCCTGCTCAATTTCCTCTTTTTCTCCTCCCCCTATTGCTTTCTATTGGCTGAAGCTGTAAAATGCTAGTAATACACTTCTAAAACCGCTCCAATAAATACGCCAGTAAATCGCTATGCTCAGGTGTGAATGCAGTCTTATTGTCTAAGCTTAAAGCAGATGAATGCCCTATTTTTCATTCGTCAAAAAAACGGATCGGACGAAAAACGGATGTAAATGGACAAACAGTCTATTTTTCATTCGTTTTTGCATTGGTAGTGGATGTAAAAAAAAAAAAAATGGATGAAAAATGGATAAAAAACGAATGAAAAATTGATGGAAAACTGATACATTTTGATGTGACTGAACTGATGAATTGAACGGACCGTATGTGTGAAAGGGGCCTTAAGATAAAAAAAACCTTCTGTGTGCAGCAGCTCCCTTCAGCCCCCCTAAGGCCCTTTTACACTTGTGAGACTTGTCCTGCGACTTGGGACTGCAAAGTCGCATGACAAGTCGTGCTCAATGAGTACCGTTCATATCTGTGCAACTTCAAGTTGCAACAACTTCAAAGTATCCCTGCACTACTTTGGGCCAATTCTAATGCCTTTTGAGGTCCATAGACATAGGCATTGCTTCAAGTCCAGTCAAAATTGCAGAAAAATTGCCGTAAAATCGCAACTTTTAGGTCGCATAAGTGTGAAAGGGCCCTTACACTTACCTGAGCTCCTCTTTATCCAGCGATGTTGCAGGAGTGTCTAAGCTGCCTGGGACTCCCCTCCTCATTGGCTGAGACATTAGCGGTGTGTGTGGCTCCCGCTGCTGTCAATCAAAATCATTCGGCCAATCGGGAGAGAGAGGGGCGGAGCCGGGTTGTGGCTTCATGTCTGAATGGACACAGGGAGCTGTGACTCGGCTCAGGTGACCTCATAGCAAGCTGCTTGCTGTGGGGGCACTCAACGGGAGGGAGGGGCCAGGAGAGCTGAAGAGGGACCCGAGAAGAGGAGGATCGGGGCTGCTCTGTGCAAAACCAACTTCACAGAGGAGGTAAATATAATATGTTTGTTATTTAGAGAAAAAAAAAAGAGACTTTACAATCACTTTTAGGTTCATCACTGATAATCCTGATGGAAACAATGGCAGCACATGTCTGCACTATGAGCATCAGCACTAGAAGCTCACACCTGTAACGGTGGTAACAATACAGGCAGACAGACAGGGACAATGCATTACCACCCTACAACAGGAAGCACCAGACCAGTGGCGGCTGGTGCTCAAAATCTTTGGGGGGGGGCGCAAAAAGAAAAATGTAATAGGTATTGCTCCGCGGCAAAAAACGCTGTAAAAAAATTGCGTGACTTTGAGGTCATGGTACAGTCATGGCACAGATGGTATAGGCATGGCACAGGTGATGGTACAGGCATGGCACAGGTGATGGTACAGGCATGGCATAGGTGATGGTACAGGCATGTCACAGGTCATGGTAAGGGCATGGCACAGGTCATGGTACAGGCATGGCACAGATGATGGTATAGGCATGGCACAGGTCATGGTATAGGCATGTCACGGGTCATGGTACAGGCATGGCACAGGTGATGGTATAGGCATGTCACAGGTGATGGTACAGGCATGTCATAGGTCATGGTACAGGCATGGCACAGGTGATGGTACAGGCATGGCACAGGTGATGGTATAGGCATGGCACAGGTGATGGTAAGGTCATGGCACAGGTCATTGTACACAGGTACAGGCATGTCACAGGCATGTAACACGCCCCGCCCATCACTGCAGAGAGAGACCAGCGTTTTTTTTTTCAAATCACTTTCATTTTTTTTAACATCAGCATTGTAATAACAATACAAACAGTAGTTATAAGTAAAGATACAATATACTGTAAACTTACTTGAAAAATCTTGTTTCATGTTATGAGTGTCGCCTGTCTGCTGGCATCTCTTTTCACAACGTCCTGGATTCTCTGCATGCATTGCAGCTTCTGCTTTGCTGTTTACTTTTCATTTATAAGGACTACATATCCCATGGTACCTTGCTGCCTGCCAGCTGTGATTCCTGAACTGACTCCACCTCCTGAAACTCCTCCTCTCTGCACCTCTGTAGTTCAAAAGTCAGGTTCTGTGAAATATGTGACATAGCAGTGCCTACACACAAGGCATATAGTTACATAGTTAGTCAGGTTGAAAAAAGACACAAGTCCATCTGGCTCAACCAATAAAAAAATAAAAACAGTAAAGAAAACCCAACCATACAATCCCATACACACAATCCTATACCCGCAGCTGATCCAGAGGAAGGCGAAAAAACCCCAGCAAAGCATGATCCAATTTGCTACAGCAGGGGAAAAAATAATTTCCAGATCCCCCGAGAGGCAATCAGATATTCCCTGGATCAACTTTACCTATAAATATGAGTACCCACTTATATTATGTACACCTAGGAAAGAATCCAGGCCTTTTTTAAAGCAATCTAGTAGGCATAGTGACTACATGTCACAGAATTCAAGGAAGGAAATGTGTAGGATCTTCACAACGTAAATTTACAAACTTCAAGATTGTTGAGATTAACAGAAGTAAGCTAGAAATAATTAAAATACAATGTGGAATTAATATTACTCAATATGATTCTCATAATATATCCCACACTACCTAAAGCCTATAAGCTAAGTAAGGGGGGTGGGGGGGGGGACCACGCTAGTGCAGTATTAAAAGCAATTTTCTGATCATGTGGTAAGGGTCTTACACAACCCGACCCACAGGGCCGATCCTGGGCGGGTGTGCGGGTGCTTCAAACTGTTGAAAAGAGGGGGTGCCGGCCGAAGCTGCCAGTGACTCCACTCCACTGTCTCCAGCATCAGTCCGGACTGATACTGCAGTTGTAGACTAGTAAATGCATCCAACAGACCGGCGTGATGACTCTGCAGCCTCTGCTTTCTTCCTGTATCACAGTATCACTGGTTGCTAAAACCGCCTAGCGTTGTCATATGACGTCATATGCCCGGGGCGGGCTCGCCGCCCCGGCATTCACAGCGGAGGAGGAACTTATTCCTCCGTGTCCGCGCCTAAACAATGTTGGGGCTGGCGCTCCACCTCCACCCCGTCCAGCGGCGCTCCACCCCCACCCCCTCCAGCGACGCTGTGCGGTTAGTAGAGCCTGCCCTGCCCAGCCCAGTGCCCTGAAGAGAGAAAGTGGCGCCTGCTGCTCGTTCTCGGCCTCGCAAGACAACATCTTCATTCAAGCTCAGCCAGGCTCAGCCTCACTGCCTCAGCCGCCCTCAGGCCTCAGCGACACCTGACTGACCCCACAGTGCCCTCTGCCCTGGCTGCCTGCCTGCCACCACAGCGCCCTGGCCCCTGCCTGCCACCCAGCTGCACACAGGCACAGCACATTATAGGTGAGTAGCAGCCAGTGGCGGCTGGTGCATTGGGGGCGCAGGAGCGCCGCCTCCTCTATCCAATGCGTCCGGCCCGCTAATCTACATGCGGGGCACCGGACGCATGGAGTTCAATGTTTTTTTTTTCTGAAGCACCTGATTAGAGCCAGAGGCTCTAATAGGCTTTAGAAAAGGGCGGGCCCGGGGCGCAGAGCATTGTGCCCTAGCCCACCCATTTGTGTGACAATAGTGACAGTCTGGCCCCCCTACTTTTAATTTATCTGTGTATCGCTCTTGGTAATATTATTTATATGGAAAGTGCTGTGTAAATTGAGGGCACTATATAAGCACCTGTAATCCTGTAATCATGGGTGTCCGCAGCAGGGGCAAGGGGGGGCAAATGCCCCCCCCCCTGGAATCTCAACTTCCCCTTTAAAGTGGTTGTTAAGCCACTTTATACCATCCTGTCTGGTCTGTTTAATAATCCTGTGTGCCCCTGTGTCTGTGTTTTAAATAAATAAGGCATTCTTTACCAGTTTTCAGAGCGCCGAGCACCGTTCACGTGACACGTCAGCTATCTCCTCTTCCCGTCTGACAGCTGCCTGCAGCAGGCGGGGCCAAGGATTCCTTGCTGTCGTCAGTTGGGAGGGGAGGGGGAGAGGAGGGGAGAGGTGGCGGGTCATGTGAGCAGCGATTGGTGCTCTTAAAACGTGTAAAAAATGGCATATTTTTTTAAAACACAGACACAGGGGCACACAGGATTATTAAACAGACTGTAGACAAGATATTAAACAACTTTAAATGAAATTACGGCAGCAGAAGGGACAGTGACACAGGAGCAGACAGGCAGGGAGGGAGGGGGGAGAGAGGACAGAGTAGGACAGGAGGGCTGCGGGTGATGGACGCACGTAAACTGACCACAGTGTCAGGGCTCAGCAGCCATGGTATACCGTGGTCAGTTTACAGAGGGGAGGACATAGCCAGGCAGGATCAGCCAGGTATTTTAGGTGATACAGGGGGGGGGGGGCAAAATTACACAGCACAAGCACTGTGCTGTATAACATGCCTTAAGGGAACAGGATCATTTTTTTTTTTTTAGGTTAACAAATCCTTTAAAAATAAAAGCTGCCGTTTTGCCCTTTAAAATACTCTAAATAAGTATAATGACTAAGCTCCTCCCCTTCATGACATGGTTAAATAGGGGCGGGGCGTGGATGACCTTAAAATTATGCCCCCTCCCCCCCCCCAAAAAAAAAGTTCTGCGGACGCCCATGCCTGTAATAAATAAAATATGCTTTGCCATCCTATCCTAGGGTGACAACAGTACGTCTCCAAAGTTACAGTCCTGTTGTTGTCACCCTAGGACAGGAAGTGTCTTACTAGTAGGGATGACCGAACGGTTCGGGTCGACCATCGGTTCGACCCGAACATTGACTGTTCAAAATTTGGCCGAATTCCAAGCTTTTTGCAGTAAAAATTCGGAATTCGGCACCAGAACCGCCTAAAATGCAATGGGACAGGAACTGGGCTTTAAAAGCCCGTGATTGGACCAGAAACGTGAGTAAAAGCCAATTGAGGGGGCAGGAGGATGCTAGGAATGTGATTGGAGTGACTAGGGGGTCCAGAGGCCAATCAGTAGTGAATACGCCCCCCCAGTATATAACATAGCCCGCCAAATCTCTAGCACTGTAATACAGGGGCTGTGGAAGAGAGTGGAAGCAGTTCTGTTACTCCTGCTGCAAAAGTGTCATTTAGCAAATATTAGTGTGAGGAAAGGGATATGCAGTGTAGTTAGGGTACTATATACCACTATAGTTAGATTCAAAAATATAGTTTCTGTAGGGAAAGTGTTAGGTGTCAGGGTGACCGTAGTGTAGTTTAGGGTGAACTGACTCTGACTGCTATGCCAGGGTGACCGAACTCATCCAACTCATCCATGTCAGGGTGACCGCCAGAGAAAAAAGA
>NC_138770.1:622006273-622033773 GCF_965119305.1 Pelophylax lessonae
CACATCCTCCCCACACACATGGACCGGACCAGGCCAGCGACAGGTATGATCACACTGTCTGACAGCCTGTCACTCCATTTTTTCGTGCAAAAATTGGACCAATTGGGAACAATACCTGCCTGTTAACAGACAGCTGGATAGTCCCATAGCATAAGAAAAAAGTCCCCCTGGTATCATCTACGGCACATGGTGGGGGAACGGGAGGGGCGATAATATCTGGCAACTTGTTGTATAGGGGTCACTTAAGTTTAATGAAAAATATAAAGCTTAGCTGTATAAGATGATCAGAGATCTTAGTGGATACCAGTCTGCCTTGCCTTCTACTGCCCTCCTTCATAGCCCTCCATGTGTGCGGGGGGGCCTCCGTTTCCATTTTGCTTGGGGCCCCCAAATTCCTTCAAACGGCCCTGGCAAGGACCTACCAAATTTCCAACATTGAGGCCTCCCCCGCTCAACAGATGACTGTTGTTTAATCAATTTATGTTAGGGGGACATGTTGGAAAATGTTTCAGTGATCAGAGGCTGCAGCCAATCAACTGCAGCAGAAGATCAGTGCATTCTGACAGCCTCTGACGCATTCACCTCCATGCACCTCATTTTTGTGGATGGAAGAATGTTTTTTTTTATATTTCATCCCACGGGCCGAACAAAAATAAATGAATAAACCTTGAATGGCCAGAATAGATAGATAGATAGATAGATAGATAGATAGATAGATAGATAGATAGATAGATAGATAGATAGATAGATAGATAGATAGATAGATAGATAGATAGATAGATAGATAGATAGATAGATAGATAGATAGATAGATAGATAGATAACTGTATGTTGCATAAACCATTATACAAAAAAATACATATATTATTTAAACAGTATTGTATACATTTCATTGTCTATTATGATTATTATTATTATATAGGATTTATATAGCACCGACAATTTATGCAGCGCTTTACAACTTGAGGGTAGACAGTACAAATACAATACACTTAAATACAGTTGGAATCAGAGGGCCCTGCTCGTTAGAGCTTACAATCTAAGATGGAGTGTCTACATTTTTATTAGTAGTAGTTGGAGAAGCCAGAGTATTTTTTTTATTTTTTTTATTTTTTTTTTTGTACTGTAAATTGTGAGAATTCCCATAAAAAGGAAAAAAAAACTAAAGGAAAATGCTATCTAACTGTTGACTGTCACTTTTCATTGAACAACATACACATGATAAATGAACGCATTTTGTGGTTGTATTAATGTTGCTTTCTAATCATGCTTTCCAAAAATGCAGCATCTGATAACCTGTGATAAATGCCTTAATTACTATCACAGACAAGCAGGAAAAAAAAGGTTTTAAAAAGTAGGGTCTGGCTTGGCTGCCTTTTAAGTAACACTTTAGTCAGAGTTCAATCAGCTCCACATTATATTTGCTCATCAGACGGGAAGCCTTCCCCAGCAGAAGGGGGATATTGACTTTAAAAATTCACTGGCGAGGCGTATAGAGCCTGCAGGAATGTCAGAATTCCAACCTGAATTCTGATGCTTTCGCCTCAGGTTAGTCTTGACTGACATGCTTGGAGCTCTCTTGTTTGTGCTTCGGCATCCATTAACTGCCCTTGACTCAATGTTATGCCAACCTAAAACGGCCATCTGAGTGAGTCTAATGGGCTCACTCGACGAGGTGGCACGAGGTGTAAGAAAAGCATACGCCTCTCTTTAAGAGATCACATTGGCCGCTCGTGCCTTCGTTAAGGGGTGTTGTTTGATCCCAAATTAACGGGCGCCTGTTAATTATTATTCCTGTAATTGTACTTGAGGTGGGAGCGTGCCAGACAAGTGGCCTGCTAGAGGAAATCAAGTTTGACAAAGAGGAAAAATTATGTCAAGGTTGAGATGTCTTTGAGAACGTACTGCTTATGTGCAAGACGCTCGATCCAATTTAAATTCAGAGGCATTCAAGAAAAAAAAAGTTGAGGTCGTTCCTCAAGTGTATAGATTAAAAAAGATGTATTTATCAAAGGGGGAATGGAAAAGATGGGAGAAAAAAGCAAAGAAAACAGAAGAAAGGATAAGGAAAAAAATAAAATCCAAAGAAGGGAGGAACAAAGCAAAAAAACTAAAAATGCAGAAGTAGAATGGAATTAACTTGCACAGATTATCTAATGTTTACCTTATATTAGTTAGAGATTTGCAACACTAAAAAAAATATGTGACCCTAGCAGCCTCGGCTTTCTGAGCATTATTTTTTAAAGCCAAACAATGGGGGGTGAACGTTCATTAAAAGGAGATTCAATAAAAATGTGCCTGCTACAATTAGGTCATTTGGTATTGGCCTAGCGCAGCACAGTATACATTTCCAGAATGCCTTTTGGCTGGGGAGAAGATGTCAGCGCCAGCAAGGGAGTTTGTTGGCAGGTGTTAGTGCTCTTTTAGGTGTTTCCCTTCCTGTAGTGATGTAGTGGGTGGGGATAACGCTACTATAAATGCCAGATGTGGGTAGAGCCCTGGTGGATGGGGGAATATGAGCATGTTACTCCTATACATCAACATGTAGAGCAGCATCTTTGTAGGTAGATGCAGTCTGAACTCCCCACTGCACACAACTGCACAGAGATACCGTGATGAGACCCTGAGGCCCAGTCTTGTGCCATTCATCCACGACCATCACCTCATGTTGCAGCATGATAATGCACGGCCCCATGTTGCAAGGATCTGTAAACAATTCCTGGAAGCTGAAAACATCCCAGTTCTTGCATTGCCAGCATACTCACTGGACATGTCCCCCATTGAGCATGTTTGGGATGCTCTGGATCGGCGTACACGACAGCGTGTTCCAGGTCTGCCAATATCCAGCAACTTCGCACAGCCATTGAAGAGGAGTGGACCGACATTCCACAGGCCACAATCAACAACCTGATCAACTCTATGCGAAGGAGATGTGCTGCACTGCGTGAGGCAAATGGTAGTCACCCCAGAAACTGACTGGTATTTAGATCCCCCCCCCCCCCAATACAGTAAAATTGCACATTTTAGAGTGGTCTTTATTGTGGCCAGCCTAAGGCACACCTGTGCAATAATCATGCTGTCTAATCAGCATCTTGATACGCCACACCTGTGAGGTGGATGGGATTATCTCGGCAAAGGAGAAATACTCACTAACACAGATTTAGACAGATTTGTGAACAATAGTTCAGCTGGGGGCAAAAACAAAAATGTTGCGTTTATAATTTTCTTGGGTGTATATATATATATACACAGTGCCTTGCGAAAGTATTCGGCCCCCTTGAACTTTGCGACCTTTTGCCACATTTCAGGCTTCAAACATAAAGATATAAAACTGTAATTTTTTGTGAAGAATCAATAACAAGTGGGACACAGTCATGAAGTGGAACAACATTTATTGGATATTTCAAACTTTGTTAACAAATAAAAAACTGAAAATTGGGCATGCAAAATTATTCAGCCCCTTTTCTTTCAGTGCAGCAAACTCTCTCCAGAAGTTCAGTGAGGATCTCTGAATGATCCAATGTCGACCTAAATGACTGATGATGATAAATAGAATCCACCTGTGTGTAATCAAGTCTCCGTATTAATGCACCTGCACTGTGATAGTCTCAGAGGTCTGTTTAAAGCGCAGAGACCATGAAGAACAAGGAACACACCAGGCAGGTCCGAGATACTGTTGTGGAGAAGTTTAAAGCCGGATTTGTATACAAAAAGATTTCCCAAGCTTTAAACATCCCAAGGAGCACTGTGCAAGCGATAATAATGAAATGGAAGGAGTATCAGACCACTGCAAATCTACGAAGACCTGGCCGTCCCTCAAAACTTTCATCTCATACAAGGAGAAGACTGATCAGAGATGCAGCCAAGAGGCCCATGATCACTCTGGATGAACTGCAGAGATCTACAGCTGAGGTGGGAGACTCTGTCCATAGGACAACAATCAGTCGTATACTGCACAAATCTGGCCTTTATGGAAGAGCGGCAAGAAGAAAGCCATTTCTTAAAGATATCCATAAAAAGTGTCGTTTAAAGTTTGCCACAAGCCACCTGGGAGACACACCAAACATGTGGAAGAAGGTGCTCTGGTCAGATGAAACCAAAATCGAACTTTTTGGCAACAATGCAAAACTTTATGTTTGGCGTAAAAGCAACACAGCTCATCACCCTGAACACACCATCCCCACTGTCAAACATGGTGGTGGCAGCATCATGGTTGGGGCCTGCTTTTCTTTAGCAGGGACAGGGAAGATGGTTAAAATTGATGGGAAGATTGATGGAGCCAAATACAGGACCATTCTGGAAGAAAACCTGATGGAGTCTGCAAAAGACCTGAGACTGGGACGGAGATTTGTCTTCCAACAAGACAATGATCCAAAACATAAAGCAAAATCTACAATGGAATGGTTCACAAATAAACATATCCAGGTGTTAGAATGGCCAAGTCAAAGTCCAGACCTGAATCCAATTGAGAATCTGTGGAAAGAACTGAAAACTGCTGTTCACAAACGCTCTCCATCCAACCTCACTGAGCTTGAGCTGTTTTGCAAGGAGGAATGGGCAAAAATTTCAGTCTCTCCATGTGCAAAACTGATAGAGACATACCCCAAGTGACTTACAGCTGTAATCACAGCAAAAGGTGGCGCTACAAAGTATTAACTTAAGGGGGCTGAATAATTTTGCACGCCCAATTTTTCAGTTTTTTATTTGTTAAAAAAATTTGAAATATCCAATAAATTTCGTTCCACTTCATGATTGTGTCCCACTTGTTATTGATTCTTCACAAAAAATTACAGTTTTATATCTTTATGTTTGAAGCCTGAAATGTGGCAAAAGGTCGAAAAGTTCAAGGGGGCAGAATACTTTCGCAAGGCACTGTATATATATATATATATATATATATATATATGTGTGTGTGTGTTTTTTTTTAAGTGCTCACTTGTCTGTGTAATATGCAGAGTGCTGAACAGATCTCTAAACTCAGTCTCAAAAGCACCTACCCCCTCAAATTACATAGCATCAGTTACCAGTGGTAGGATATAGAACAGATGCAGGGTTAGGCATGAACAGTGGTTAAAAGGGTCTCACATAAGTCCCTGAATGCACTGCCTATGTTAGGGTGACAATACTATCCTGATTTCAGAAATGAGCTAATGTTGTCACTCCATTGCAGATAGTGCAAAAGTCTGCTTTGGCAGAATCAATAGGTAGGTTTGTGAGTTTTTGGGGCCAATGGCAAAACAACCACTCACAGAAGCAACACTTTTGTATTGAGCCTATCAACATGTGGAATAAGTCATAAGTAAAAACCTAACATGCACTGAAGGTAGCGACTGTCATCAAGTTTCAGCATGTGAACCGCCCACCCCCCCGTTGCAGCTTTAGTGCAGCACAGTACTGCCCATGCCCCCTTCGGTGTCTTCAATTCCTGCTAGTGGATGTTAAAGTGGTTGTAAACCCTCACATATACCCAATGAAGTGAACAGCCTCAGATGATACACAGAGATGAAACACATCTCCCTACATAAGTTCTACATGCATATCTGCTGTCTTCAGCTTTATGTATTCTTTAGAAAGTGCACATTGTGTTAGAAATTCTCTTTTTGTTCAGCACTGGGAGTGTTGTGTTGGTATACACTGTGTGACAGCTGATTGGAGGAAAGGCACACACCCCCACTCCACATAGGCATAGGAAGGAATGTGCTGTGAATAGACCAGCTCTCTGTGAAGCTATTTATAACACCCACCCGACACAAAATTCAGCCTGGTTTTATCTTATTTTTTGAAGCTCTGTCATGTGGGGGAGTGAGGGTTAGGCTACCATTTTCAAATAGCAACTAAATAAAAGTTGCTATGAATATATCTATATCAAGTATCCCCAAGCAATGATGGGCTGCACTAAATTTATAGCAACAGTTATCAGCTACCTCATACTGATGTTTGGGTTTCACTTTTTATTTTTGCTCATTTTAGGGCTGATTCTGCATAGGCTTTGAAAGGTGCTGCATTTCACATGGCCATTGACAAGCAACCCCCAACCACTAGGTCTGGGAATGCGCTTAAGGCTGATTGACTCAGTACACAGCAATTGTCAGCCATGGCATCACATCCAATTAACCCAACTTAGGCTAAAAAATCTGGCCAATACAAAAATCCAATAAATAAAAAGAATGTAATGGTTTTGAGGTGTAGGAAGATCACTGTACATACCCAAATCAGGATGTGGAGCCCAGGGACATTCAATAGATTATTGCAGGTATAGAACTGTCATTATAGTCTATAGAAATTTTAATCTTTCCCAACATGCATGAGTTGGGCTTTGAGGACGGATTTTTAAGCAAAGGGCAGCATAGGATATGGAGGCTTTGGATAGGCTCTGCAATAGAAAACTTGAGTTTGGGATGCTGGTGAAGCTAGAGAGTTGTACTTCTACTTGAATGTAAGGAAAATAAAAGTGTTGTACCAATTAGACAAATCTACCCCGCGCTTTGGAGGAACCTATGACAATATGCTTTAAATAATTGTACAGTATCTGTGTCACTACTGCCACCATATATATATATATATATACTTCAATTCCAAAAAGTAACACAAACAAGAATAAAAACATTCCAATTTGAGGTGGCACTGTATTTCAACCACCCTCTAAAGGATAACATATAATACCATGCTAATCTCAAAATACACCCTCTGTAATCACATGCGAAAAAGTCCACATTTAATGTTGTCAATGTCCACAGCTTGACATAAAATTCTTGTGTGTTGAATAATCCTCCAAAAAATCCATGAAGTTCCATTCCCCACAGGCCACACACTTACTGGAATGCAATGCCTCTCATATTATGATAGGCAAATAGCACTGTAGAATGAAAACCCCTCTCGCTGTATCAGCGGGAACATCAGACCATCCACTAATCGCTCGTCTTTCCCTTGGTCGAAGTCTTGAGGATAAAACATGTTGGGGTGCGGCTGTACGGCAATCGTAAGTGACGTCATGCGTTGTTCTGGAAGTCGATTAGTGGGTCATTACACAGGGTATATTTTGAGATTAGCTTGGTAATATATGTTAACCTTTATAGGGTGGTTGAGTTACAGCTCTGCTTCAAATTGGAATGTTTTATTTCCTGTTTGTGTTATGTTTTATGTGTTCTCCCCTAATTCTTGAAGTCACCAATATGACATTCCATGCACTTAGTTTTCCTGTTCCATTAATCCAATTTTTAGTTTCTTAGCTTTGCTGGTTTTATCCCTAGTTTAATAAATGTCTGCAAAGCTGCCCAATGACATCATCAGAATGCAACATTGCCTGGCTTTGTAACTTTAACGTAGCATCAGTATTTTTCTTTAGCAATCTGGGCCACTCTATTAAAAATAAAATACCTATAAGAGCTTGAAAGGTCAGCCTTGGCCCTGCCCCCCCCCCCTACCCCCTGTTACCAATGATCACCTAATGAGATGAGCAGACTAACTTGCCAATAACAAGTTTAGGGAGGCAGCAGGTAGCTGGCCAGAACCAACCTTCTGAGTTTTGGTATTTAACACTGTGTTCCTGAATAACAGGTTACAGTAATCTCCTTGGAGAAAAATGATGCTACATGAAGTCACCTCTTGTATGGCAGTGTAATACCATTCAAGTCGTTACAGGTACACTTTGTTCCCTGCTGTCAAATGCCTCTCCATATGAGCCAGAGTTTATATGTCTAATGTGTTTCCTTCTTTCCTGCTATTCATCTCAGACTTTCCCTTACAATATGATAGAGAAGAGAAAGTGTGACCTAATATCTTTAGAGGTTCAAAGACTTGACAAGTAAACTGGTCAATTGTCTATTGAAGGTCAGGATTCCATCCTAAAGGAAACATCTACACATAATACCATGAAAAACAGGAAAGAACAACAAGCTCGGAGACGTACTAACACAGACTCTGTCTGACCCGGAACAGAGCTGCTTTATCTCTCCACCTGACAATGTCTGGAGTTGAGGATTGTTTGAAGAAGGTCTTCGTCTGTCATTATCCACAGGAGCCCATAACAACCAAATTTTGTGTGTTCATGAGCCACAATGTCCTCCTTATCCTACTAATAAGAAAAATGGTGCAAAGGTCACAAAATACAACATGTCCTACATAAACTTTATATATTATTGTTTCCTTACCCTTTCTCCTTAGTTTATAGACAGCCATTGCCCACAAAAGTCAAGACTGCAGGTATCAATGAGTTGTTGCGTTCCTGTAAAACAATGACAGCTGAATGCCAACTGTGCTCCTGTGTTGTCACCTTGTCTGGCTGAGTTGACACACATTGTGCAGGCATGGTCCATTGTTGTCACTATCAAAAAGCAAAGCTGTGCAGCCAATGCTGGAACCAGTGTATCTAGTTAGAAAGTGGCAGAAAGAGACTGGAGGAACTCAGCAGCCCTGAGATGCAAAAACAGAATTAAAAAGGTAAAAACAGTATTTTACTAAGCGAATAGTTGGAAAATGTTTTTAAAAATGCACAGTACTTTAGCAAAATAAATGCCGCCCAGTTAGGATGTAAATCTACTTTAAGAATTTTTAGTCTACTTTTAGTCTTAAAAACGATGTCCTCTCATGAATTATGTTTTGTATATACAGTGGGGAAAATAATTAGTTGATCCCCTGAAAATGTTGTAAGTTTGCCAATGTACAAAGAAATGAAGGGTCTATCATTTTTATGATTGGTGTATTTTAAATGATAGAGACAGAATATTAAACAAAAATCCAGAAAAAACACGATACAAATGTTATAAATTGAGTTGCAGTTCAGTGAGTAAAATAAGTATTAAGACCCCGTTCACACTGGGGCGACCTGTCAGGCGACCTGGTCGCCTGACAGGTCGCCGTAGGTCGCCTGCCATAGAGAAGCTGTGGACCCGTTCTAATAGGAGCGACACAAGTTGCTCCGACTTAGAAAAAGGGTTCGGAGCTTCTTTGGGGCGACCTGGAGCGACCTGCATTGACTTCAGTGTTATGAAGTCCGTGCCGGCCGCTCCGGATTGCCCCAGTGTGAACGGGGTCTTAACCCTCAAACAAAACATGACTTAGTACTTGGTGGAGAAACCCTTGTTGGCAAGCACAGAGGTAAGACGTTTCTTGTAGTTGGTTACTGGGTTTGCACACATCTCAGGAGGGATTTTGGTCCACTCTTTAGAGATCTTCTTTAGAGATCTGGCTGTCGCTTGGCAACTCGATGTTTCAGCTCCCTCCATAAATTTTCTGTTTGCACAGTTAGTCTTTCTTACTCTTGTACTTGGTACACCAGAATTAAAGTGGTTGTAAAGGCTCAAAGTTTTTGCATTCAATGCATGAAGGTAAAGAACCTTCTGTGTGCAGCAGCACCCCCTGCCCCCCCCCCAAAAACTTTCCTGAGCCCAATCTCGATCCATCGGTGTGCAGGAGAGCCTCTGCTTTCCTGGGTCTCTTCCTCCTCATTGGCTGAGAAAGCAGCAGTAGCCATTGGCTACTTTAATGTCACTTTGTCACCCCCATGCATCTATAAAAAGAAAAAATAAGAGATGATGGCAGCCAATGAATCCCTGTGTATATATACACTATATTTCCAACACAATTTTGACGCCTGCCTTTTCACGCACATGTACTTTAATGGCACCCCAGTCTTAGTCTGTAGGGTTTAATATTGAGTTGGCCCACCCTTTGCAGCTATAACAGCTTCAACTCTTATGGGAAGGATGTCCACAAGGTTTAGGAGTGTGTATATGGGAATGTTTGACCATTCTTCCAGAAGCACATTTCTTAGGTCAGGCACTGATGTGGAAGAGAAGGCCTGGCTCACAGTCTCCACTCTAATTCATCCTAAAGGTGTTCTATTGGGTTGAGGTGCAGGCCAGTCATGTTTTTCCACCCCAAACTCGCTCATCAGGCCTTCCTTCTGAGTTCATGGGCTATGGCCTCTTAAATGGCCGAACCAGAATAACATCATGCCCGGGGCACAGAGCTCTGAAGGAATGGCACGGTATGCTGTTCTTTCAGAGCGCATGCACCGGTGACATCACCGGCTACTGCTCACTGGAATATCTCCTATACAATGCATGTTTAGGAGATACTCATTTAACCTATTACCTTATTATAAGCTTACCTGTAAGTAAAAATATAGAGAGAGAGTTTATCACTTTAAGGTAGAGGATTTAAATCAATGAAAAACCTGAAATAATAAATAGAAATACACACTCTGAGAAAATACACTAAATACACTGCTAAAAAAAAAAAATTAAAGGAACACTTTTTAATTAGAGTATAGCATCAAGTCAAACTCCTGGGATATTGATCTGGTCAGTTAAGTAGCAGAGGGGGGCTGTTAATCAGTTTCAGCTGCTTTGGTGTTAATGAAATTAACAACAGGTGCACTATATGGGCAACTGTAATATTTAATAATAATATCTTGTGCTCGTACTTCATTATGTCAGAATATTTATACTGCTCTGAATATAACAGTGTCTATTTATGGTTAATAAGCAAAGATCTGTGCGGTAGGAGAGTCTCTGCTTATTTCCACAAATCAATATGTAGTGAATTCTTTTTAATTGATTAATTTCTTTTTAAAAGCATATACCAATCTTAGTGAGTACAGTCTACAGTATGGAATATATAAAAAATATTTATTCTCAAGACATGTATTCACAATATATGATCAAACAGGAAGTCACACAAAAAGATAACTCTTACATAAATACTAACTTCAAACAATCAATGCAATGTGATGTTTAGCTCAATAATGAAAGTGAAACTGAAACAAAGTGAAAGTGAAACGAAAGCAAGATTACCATTTCTCCAGGTATAGCATAAACCATAGGTATGTGTTCTATATAAACAGACCACAATTGTCTGGGAATCGCATAGCCGAAAGTCATTCCAATACAGATGGAGCGAGAATAAGCCATGCAAAACGGAAGACTAAATTCGCAATAATGCGCTAAATCTGATATTAATAAAAATGTATAAAAACAAAAATCGGCTTTTTAGAGAAAAATCTACCATGGTTTATACGGCTGGGATTGTAATCCTATTACCCTTAAATATGCAATATAAAACATATAAATAAAGAAATGAACAATATTGAATAAAATCAAATAACACAGCAAGGCATATTTACCATACTTAAGATGGCTGTTAGCTTCAAATGGTCGTTACCAGAGTCTTAAGATGGATGCCAGTGAGGGAGGAGTTTCGTTTGGCCTTCCTCAAAGTTTCAGATGAATGATGGAGTAAGATGGAGTATGTCTAGATGAGTATATCGATGGATGTAGTAGTTGTATGTTGTATGTGTAATGTATGTTGTCAGTAGTGATCATGTGTCCTCTCTCATCTCTGGGTTCCTCTTTTATATGGTAAGAACAAAGGGCTATAAAAATTACCATAAGTTAAACCCAGAGGGATGAAACATTATCCCCATTGGTTGGGATATTCTATACCTTAACTGGTGAGGTCATAGACACACCTCTCCTGATAATTCAATTATTTGTATAATAAAGTTAAAGGATGATTTCTCTATGTTCAAGAATAACTATAAAAGCACAACATAAAACTTTGTCCAGTACATATATAAATGTCCATCTATTCTCATTCATGTACTCTGGCAATTATTGGATCTGGTAAACCATTTCAATAATAATTATTTAATTATTTAATACAATATATATATAATAAATATATATATTTCTATATGGGAAATATCTGAATTATCCCAAGACTGCACTTGGTATCTCCAAAAGGGGGCAGTATGATACCGTCTATTAAATTCAGTGTTTAAAGTAATTAAAATATATTCTTATCTGATGATCTTTGACCTCTTGACTAGTGAAGATCCATTAATTATTTGACCATGCCACATGCTGTCAGACATTTTGTCTGGCCTGTACTATTTACGATACCTTGAACACTTAGCCTAGTCCAAAGCAATTCTTATATAAACACTCCTACCACATGCCTTAAAATGAAGTAATTAGTATTCACTCTTAAGTCTAAGTAAGATTTGTTATTTAACAAGAATATAAACCCAAAATATGGTAGACAAACAATTTCTAAATATATATGTATATGTATTACACAATATAATGACATAATTATGGCTAATATCTTCTCACACATAATAATGTATCTTTAAAAACTTATATATTAGTTCATTTTAAATGTCTGCTAGAGTATACTGGAGTATTGTCCATTTTTAAATAATTACAGACAGACTGGGATTACCATTATGTCTTATCTGAAGTTGTGTCTATGTAAATCTTATTTACGATCTTAAAAGAAATACAAAGACCTCTGTTGAAACTCTATTCTCTCTTGTAAGCTTGTAAGAGACATTTTGCAAATGAACATATGAACTTTCCTTCACCTTAAAACAAGATGGAAACTATACTGTTCAGAATCTTATATGCATAAGAGGGCTTTTTACATGGCTTTTTTAAATCCATTTTTTTCCCTATTATTATTTTAATCACCCCAATAATCCCGACACAACAATGAGACAACCTCCAAAATAGGAATGTTTTTACAGGTGGCCACTGACATTTTGTTTCCCTACTCATCTTTTCTGACTGTTTTTCATTAGTTTTGTATTCGGGTAGGGTCATTGTCACTATTGGAAGCATGAGGCGATACCTGGACCCTATAGAGGTTGCACAGGCAGCCCAACTCCTCCAGAATGGTACATCAATATGTGCCATTGCCAGAAGGTTTGCTGTGTCTCCCAGCACAGTCTCAAAAGCATGCAGGAGATTCCAGGAGACAGGCAGTTACTCTAGGAGAGCTGGACAGGGTCATAGAAGGTCCCTAACCCATCAGCAGGACTAATATATGCTCCTTTGTGTATGGAGAAACAGGATGAGCACTGCCAGAGCCCTACAAAATGACCTCCAGCAGGCCACTGGTGTAAATGTCTCTGACCAAATATTCAGAAACAGACTTCATGAGGGTGGCCTAAGGGCCCAACATCCACCAGTGGGCTCTGTGCTCATTGCCTGTCAATGTGGAGCTTGATTGGCATTTGCCATTGAACACCAGAATTGGCAGGTCTACCACTTTTCACAGATGGGAGCAGGTTCACCCTGAGCGCATGTGAAAGACATGAAAGGGTCTAGGGAAGCTGTGGAGAACGTTATGCTGCCTGTAACATCGTTCAGCATGACCGCTTTTGTGATGGGTCAGTGATGGTCTGGGGAGGCATATCTATGTAGGGCCGCAAAGACCTCTACAGGCTAGACAATGGCACCCTGACTTATTGTCAAACCCTATGTTGGTGCAGTGGGTCCTGGGTCCCCCCTGGTGCATGACAATGCCTGGCCTCATGTGGCGAGAGTATGCAGCCAGTTTCTGGAGCATGAAGGAATTGATACAATTGAATGGCCCCACCCCCCTAATAGAACACCTCTGGGGCATTATGTTTCGGTCCATCCGACGCCACCAAGTTGCACCTCAGTCTGTTCAGGAACTTAGTAATGCCCTGGTTCAGATCTGGGAGGAAATACCCCAGGTCACCATCCATCATCTCATTAGGAGCATGCCCCGACAGACATACAGACAAGCACAAGGGAGCCATACAAAATACTGAGTAAAATTTTGAGTTGCTGCAATGACATTTCAGCAAATTGGACTAACCTGCTGCATTATTTTTTCACTTTGATTTTTGGGGTGTCTTTGAATTCAGCCCTCTGTAGGGTGATAATTGTAATTGCCATCAAACTGTGTGGCATCCTTTCCTTCCTAACACATTACCCAGTCTATATCAGTATAGATATCCAGCATAATATTTTTCCCCATTGAGATCTGATGTGTTTTCAAAGTGTTCCTTTAATTTTTTGAGCAGTGTATATTTTACTAAAATGTTACTGTATCTTAGTAGACTGAAGAAATGGATAAGGCACAGTGTACAGTTCAGTCTCTGTGAGGCAATATCACTGACCTACTGTGCTGTGTCAAGGCACTGTGATTAAAGCTCTGACGAATGCGAAGCAACATCTGCTGTCATCTTAGGTTAATAGAGACATTCTGGGGAAGCCTCTCGCTGCTCACCATCTACAGATCAACTGAGGCTAAAATAGGCATGGACCATCCCTCAGGCTGACATGGATTCACTACAAGTACCAGCCAGCCACACCAAACAATATAAGATAAAGAACAGAATGGAATTGCTTATAATATTTATTTTTAAAGTTAAACCTTTTTTTTCCTTTTTCCAGCAAGTACACATTTAGGTTAATATTGTAACATTTATCTGAATATAACATTTGACATGACTTTTGAATTTGCTTTGTTGTTCTACAATAAGTTACAGTTTTTCATGCTAATCATCAATTTTTTAAGTAAACTACACCTACATTTTAAAACCAAATTTCAGCCATTTTTTATGGTAAATACAATGTATTTATTTATTTATTTGTGGTTTTCTTTTTTTATTATTATTATTATACAGGATTTATATAGCACAGAGAGTTTACGGAGCGCTTTACAACTTGAGGGTAGACAGTACAATACAATACACTTTAATGCCCTGCTCATTAGAGCTTACAGTCTAAGAGGGAGGGTCAAGAGATACAAGAGGTAATAACTGTGTGGGATGTGCTGATGGAGAAAATAAATGTACAACTGTTAGGTGGAGGCCAGATAGACTTCTCTGAAGAGATAAGTTTTCAGGGATCGTCTGAAAGTGGAAAAAGTAGGAGATAGTTAGACAGATTGGGGTAGAGCATTCCAGAGGATGGGAGAGGCTCAGAAGAAGTCCTGGAGGCGAGCATGGAATAAGGTGACAAGGGAGCTGGAGAGCAGGAGGTTTTTGGAGGAGCAAAGAGGATGATTTGGTTGGTATTTTGAGACAAGGTTAGTGATGTAGCTGGGGCAGAGTTGTGGATAGTTTTGTTAGTATCTTGAATTTAATTTGTTAGTTGAGTGGCAGCCAATGGAGGGATTGGCAGAGAGGGGTAGCAGACGCCAAGCGGTTTGTAAGGTGGATGAGCCTGGCAGCAGCTTTCATGATGGGCTGAAGGGGGAATAGCCTATTTAGAGGTAAGCCAATGAGGAGGGAGTTGTAGTAGTTGAGGCAAGAGATGACCTGGGAGTGGGTTTTTAAGCTTTGTGGTGGCATTGGTTAGGAAGGGGCGAATCTTGGAGATGTTGCTGAGGTTGAGGCAGCAAGCTTTGGACAGCGATTGAATGTGGGGTCAAAAGGATAGTTCAGAGTCCAGGATCACACCTAGGTCCTTGGCATGGAGCGACGTTGGGCCGTTGATTTTAACAGAGAAATCAGGGGAAGTGGCACGTGGGGAAGGAAATATCATGAGCTCTGTTTTGGATAGGTTGAGTTTGAGGAAGTGATGTGAAATTCAGGCTGATATGTCTGTTAGTAAGTTGGTGATGCATAAGGAGACAGATGGAGTGGGTTGGGGGGGGGTAGAGAGGTAGATTTGGGTGTTGTCAGCATAGACATGATATGGAAAGCCATGGGAGGCAATCAACTGACCCAGGGAGGAGGTGTAGATTGAGAAAAGGAGAGGTCCAAGATCAGAACCTTGGGAGACCCGACAGAGAAAGGAAGAGGGGAAGAGGAAGTAGAGTTGTAAGTTACACTGAAAGAGCGGTGGGATAGGTAGGATGAGAACCAGCAAAGAGTACGGTCACGGAGAACAAAGGAGTGGAGTTTTTCCTGAGGAGGAGGGGGCGGTCTACTGTATCAAAGGCAACAGAGAGGCTCAGGAGAAGTAGTACAGAATAGTATCTGTGGGTTTTTGCACTTAGTAGGTCATGAGTTTAAGGAGAGCAGTTTCTGTGGAGTGTTGAGGGTGAAATCCGGACTGAAGGGGATCAAGAAGTTTGTTTACAATCAGGTGGTCGCTCGGTCGGTTGTAGACCAGTCTTTCAAGGTGTTTTGAAGGAGAGTAAGGAGACAGGGTATAGGTTGTTAAGATTGGTGGGGTCCAGTGAGGGCTTTTTTAGGATAGAGGGGACTAGCGCATGTTTTAGAGAGTCAAGGAGGATGCCAGAAGAGAGGGAGAGATTGTGAGAGAGATCAAAAAAAAGGGGAGTTAGAGTGTATAGAATAGAGTCAGAGAGTGAGCGTAACATTTGCAAGGGAGCAGGATCCAGGGGGAAGGTGGTTAGATGGGTGTTAGAAAAAAGTTTAGCAACCTCGTTAATATTAGCAGGGTTGAATGAGGGAAGCAATGATTGTACCTTTTAACATGGGGTGTTGAGTATTGAGTTGAGTGTTCTTTTAGGTTTTAATTTCTGTCTGCAACTCTAGTTAAAGTGTTACTAAACCCAGGATACTGCATTCACTATATCTGGTTTCCCACAGTACAGAGACCATGGAAATGCAATTATTTTAGTAAATTTAAACAGCTAAATACCGTTTCTCATCAGCAGTATATAACAGTGATTTCTATCAGTTCCTAATGAAGCTTGTAGGAGGAGTTTTCATACTGCACTAAGCTTTCCTATGAGGCTGCAGGGCTCCTGACCCTCTGTTTGGACAGTGCTGATTGGCCCTGTGCTGATCACATGCACTCTCCAAAGAAAAAATACCTCTCTAGCAATACACACCAAACTGAGCATGTGCAGCCTGACTCCAAAAGCTCTGTCTTATCTCGACATGTTTTGGAGTCAGTGGAAGAAGAGGAGGATCTGTGCATACAAGATCAAGCAGCCTCTGTACCCAATGAAGAGGATTAACCCCTTAGGTCCCACAGTGACTATAACAAGCATGCATTCTTGCATATACAGACTGATTTTACTGTTGTGGGTTTAGTAACATTTTAAGAGATTGACCCTTATTTCCTGTCACTGTGATCCCAGGACAGGAAACAGGGAGAAATTGTCACCAGGACAGAAATGTGCAGATACCAATAAAATAGAAATTTTGACTTACTTTAAAATCCTGTACATTAAGAGTCACAGGGTCAGAAGGAATTCTGAGACTTATGGGTATACTGCTACCTACAGAAGAAATGTATCCTGGCAACCAAAAAAACCTGATAGTCAGCCATGTATAACCCCTCCCACTCCCACCATGCTTCAGTTTTGTGAAAAAGTAGGAGTAGATTGTAAAGACAGGGGTGGGACCTGTGTCCCTTAAAGTGTCAATAAACTCAGACTATGAAAAACTCTCATTACATGCTTATTACAGTGTGCATACTCACAAAGCCAACAAAGCATTAGTTTTGTGTAGAGTGAAATATACCTGGTTGATCCTGCCTTCAGTTATCCCTTCAATACAATATTCTGTTTGTCCTCACTGCAGCCTGAGTTTGCGTAGACCAGCTGGTGTCCTCTACAGAGCATGCTCATTTTAATGTCCCTTCCAAGCTCTTCATTTCCTCCTTTTTATTTTTTGTGCAGCCCACTTGAGTATGGAGACACATATGTGGGCGTATACACAGTGGTATATGACACTCCCCTCCCTCCCTCCTCCATGTCCCCCTATTGCTAAACATTTTGGGGGTGGGATATAGTATGCTGATTAATTACATTCACAAGAAGAAACTCACAAAATGCTTAGTTTTAAGCCAGCCATAGACAGTTCGAATCTCAGCCAGTTCAGCAGGAACTGGCCGAGATTTGAACCATGTGTGGGCAGGCTGAATGTACCTAAGTTGATCGATCAGCTTGGGTACAACCAGCCTGTTGGATTTTACATGCGATTATTGCTAGCTGGGAGAGCACAATGGCCCAGTGAAAGGAATTCTGTGGTTGCTGGAAAAAAAATTGCTCTGTCTATGGCCGGCCTTAATTTAAATCAGTATTACAATTATCCAATGTAATTATTAATACCTATACAGTAAAAAAAAAAAAAAAAAAGAAAGAGCCTTGGATGCAAATGCCATCTGAACAAAGTGAAGCTACAGTATTGTCAGTTAACTCTGACTCTGCCTACTCCATATTAATGCACAGAAAGAGACACATTGGAGGTTCAATAAAGATTTATTGATATTTATAATCCAAATTTGAATAGCACCAATGGGGGCTGGCCAGACACAGACTCACACTGTAGAGAGCATATATCAGCAGAGTAATAGAAGCCCCTCCCAAGGAGCTTTCCCTGTAGATGCCAAAAAATAGGGAAAGATCATGTGACCACCGCGGGATACTTCGGACATCTTTTCCCATCTACCGCTGATTACTTCTTTGGTTGAGACCCCTCACCGACACCACGGCCATCAAGCCTACCATCGGAGTATTCTTTCTCCACGCTGTCCCTTTCTTCTCTCTTTCTTCCTATCTAACGTCCTCTCCTCGTGTTTTTTCCTCACACCCCTTCTTTTCTCTCCCTCCTTCCCCCCCTTACCCAGATGCTCCCCTGCCCCCCCCCCCAAGCTGCAGACCCGACCCCGCACGCGGGCTGGAACACCTCCCTCCACTGATCCCTCGTGGGGGTTTCTTCGGAACTACCCACCCCAAGACGGCCTACACGCGTTTGCCGGTTGCCCCCTATGCCCGGATACAGTGTGTTCCCCCATGGGGGTGTCCGGACATGTGGGGGGAACCGCGTGTGCCCTTGAAGATGCCTTATCCGTATCATACGCAATCGTGATAAACATTGCAACGGTTTCTAAGTTACGTGTTCTCCCCACGGCCCTGAACCATGAGTATGGGGACCAAGGTTGTCCTCCTCTTATTAAACGGTTTACAATGCCTGCCTTGTGATGATCTTGTTTATTCCTGTACTCCACTGTATGATTGTGTCGTGGTTTGTTTACACAACCCTATTCACAGTGTGTAATGTTGCTGTTTCCCCTGTTTCTCTCATTTGATGCACTTCGCTATGCCTAAAAGTGTTGTTTACTTGTTATGTCATTCCATTTTAACTCAATAAAATGTTTTGGAAAAAAATAAATAAATAAATAAAAGTGATTACTTAAAGATCATGTGACCACACAACTGCAACAAAACAACAGCAAAAAAAAAAAAATAGTGGCACGATATATATGATTTATGTGAATTCATTTTTGCAATTAACACTTCTCTGTTTAGTATAACTTTAATGAAATCCAAAAAAAGGATTTTACGGTAAGTCAAAAATCTTATTTTCTTCAATTCATTAAGGGCACATGGTGAGAAAGAATTCTGAGGCGTAAGGGATATCCAAAAGCAGTCCAACAGAGGGGTGTCAATACAGCAAACATAACGCTAACAGGCTCCCAAAAACCAACTAGGCAAAATGAACTGCAAACTGCTTGCAAGCTACCTGAAGGACCTTATGCCTAAAGCTGATCTAGTGAAGGGTACATGAACCTGAAATAGGTAAAAACAATATCTTTAAGTCCACAGGCAGGTTGTACTTTACAGGGACTTTTTGGAATGATGAAAAGGGAGTCAGGCTGCCTGGGAGAAAGGGTAGTCAAGAGATAAACTCGAACAGCTTGTACCACATTCAAGCAAATGAGTGAAATCTCCTTAGGATGTACTGAAGCAGGGCAGAGAGATGGTAATACAAATGTCCTCCTGGCTAACATGCAAAGAAGAAACCACCATAGGGAGAAAAAATACCTTGTCTCTCTGTAGAATGAGAAGGTTCTTTGCAAGACAAAGCTTCTATTTCAGAAGCGTCCTTCAGATGTGATAGTAATATAGAAGGCCACTTTAAGAGTGAGAGTAAACAAAGGAATATCTCTGAAAGGTTAAAAGGGCAGTTTTTGAAGAGCCCAGGCTGAGATCCTACAGTCACAGGTTGATGTACAGATGGAACTATATGAGCTAAACCCTAAAAAAAGGCCTTTACCAAGTTGTTAGAGGCAACCAGTATTTTGAAAAAGAATTGCTAGATCGAAGATTTGTCCCATGATGGTACTTAGGGTCAAGAGTTGGTTCAAACTGGATTGGAGAAAGGTCAGGATGTGTCCCACGAAAGGCTTCCTGGGATGAAACTTCCTTTCCCTTTACAATGCAAAATGTTCTTTCTAATAGAAATGGTAGACCTTGTGGCAGGTGGATTTCCTTGCTTTTAGGAGTATAGGAATAACAGAATCAGATAGGACACTATCCCTTAGGATCTGGGCTTTAACAACCAGAAACTGAAACTCTAGCTTTTAGCCCCTGAACACCACACCTTTCACCCATAAGTCCAAGGTGTCTTCAGGTCACTGCGTCCCAAAGGCTAAGAGACATCCCCCACTTTGAGAAGTGGGGGCATCCCCTATTTGTGAGGGGAGTTGCTAACAGGCATAGAAGATTTGAGAGCCTAAGGTTTGCAAAAGAACTCTGGATCTGGACTTGACAGAAAGGAAGGAAACTCTTCTTAGCCTTAGATAGGAGTTTTTCCCACCTGACCACTATGTGGCCCCCCATAGAGCTTCTGTTCTTGTTAAATTAAATTTTTGGTCCCCCTGTAATCAGGGAGTTATAGTTTGATTAGTTAGCTCTGCTCCGGGCTCTGTAGGTTTGGACTCAATTGCTCCCCCCCGTCTCACAGGGGATCCTGGGAAATAGTGGGTTGGAGAATACGACCCCTGCCTGTATATTAAAATCTCCCCAGCCAATCCCTGGTTAATATGGCATGTGACCAGCAGGGGGCTGGGGGAGGTATGCATGGGCTAGGGTCCAGAGCTGAAGAGGCTTGTTCCTGGGGGAGTAAGATCCAGCCTCATGGCAGTGGCATCCCTGGGAGTTTCACCTTGGACTGCAGCTTTTTGTCGGGTCCCAGCTACAGCTTGGCTGGGAGACCTCTGTCCTATACTTCCTGGAGTATTCTCAGAAAGTCCCCTACAGATCCAGGAAACAGGCTGCTGGACTACTGAAGTTTGTTGACCCTGCACATGGCTGATTGGAAATCAGAAACAGTAAGTACCAGCCTTTTGGGATCTAGAGACTTTCCTTAACTGCTCTGGAAGATCTTTAGCTACTATTTTTTGCATTCAGGATTGAATCTCTATAAGGATTCCTGTTTGATTGCTGCTCAGTGTTACAACTTCAAAAGAGGGTGTCTTCACCCTGAAGTTTGGATGAGATTAGAGTCATAATTTCCAAGTTACAGTTCTTTGTTGGAGTATCCCTATGCTGAGCCCTACCCTATCCAAGTTCTACCCCAAAAATAAAAAAAAACACAAAAAGAACTACATGGCCTGTTTACTGTCTCTGAATATGAAAATGTTGTGTGCCTGGCTTTTGTGTGCCGAACAAGGAATAGAATCTGGGACCAAACGGCCAGATCAATCTGGTCTATGAGCTACACTTAGATTTATTTTTCTGTGACAAAGCGGTACTCTTTCTTCTAGTGACAACTTTGAAATTATTGTCCAGAAAGGCTTCAAAAACATGTCTTCCATCAAAAGGTATACACAGTGAATGTTTTTCTGCAGACCAACATTTTGGCCAGAGAGTCCTTTGCTTATACACAGACAGGAGACTTGTGCTGGATATAAGACATATGATATCCACAAGACCATCAACACAGTAGTCAATGGCAAAAAGCTTGAGTTTGAATTGTTGCAAAACCAAATAATCATTTAGGAAAAGTGCTTGGAGAGGGTTTCCAGAATTAGTTGTTGCTCTCAAATTGGCGCCTGGATTCCATTAAGATGGAAAGGTTATTTTCCTCCAAAACTAGGACATCAGATCACAATGGCAAACCAAACACTGTAAATTAAGGATTTGACCACATCTTTAAGGTATCAAGGAGAATGATTTTGCAAGACATGGTGCAGTTGGATGCAGTTCCAACACACATCTAATTATAAGGAAATCATGGGAACGATGCTTTAAGATTGGATATAACATGGTCTGCTTGATCAAGTAGGATTTTCTGAAGCTCTTTCTCTCTTTTCTTTTTTTCAATTATTCTTTTTTCCTTTTTATATTGCTTGAAGGGAGGGTGAGGGTAAGAGGAAAAAGTGGAGGCAATGATATCTAAAAAAAAAAAGGGGGGGAGGGGAGTTGGCAACACCATAATAATTGTCCTTGGTTTTACAATGTGTGGTGTCCAACAGGCTCATGTTTGTCGGGTCTCAACAAACCTTTGGCCACATAATATATTTTAGCTATTTCAGCTCTTTATTTAGCCCTGACCCAGGAGAATTTCACAAAATAGATACCAGGCTACTAATTATATAATTCTATAGAAGTGTGATGCTTTTCTAGTTGCTATATGAGTCCTTCAGTAATATTGATTTAAGGTGCTCTGACATCCAGGGAAAACTCGTTTTAGGAACGTCTGAAAATCTAGAGACACTAACACCTCTATTTATAAAAAATGTGCGTAGAAATTTGACATTCACCATTCTTTAGCCTATTTACTCTTCTGAACGAATATTTCTTGTATTATGGTCAGCAGTAAAATACTGCATTATGACCACAAGTTGGAGCTGAGGAGCAACATTTCCTGCTCCATCTAGTGGTCATAATGCAGTATTTTACTACTGCCCATAATAAAAGAACATTCGTTCAGAAGGGAAAATAGCCTGAAGAATATTTGTTTCTGCCCATTTCGCACAAAACAAATGAATATTCAGAATTTCTGGAAAAAGGGCAATGAGGTTTTGACCTTGCAACTCTTTCCTGTGAAGTTCAGAGAAGCAGCACTGAGGGAGAAGAATCCAGCAGCATTAATAGTTGTAATCTGCAAGTACTGGGTTAAACATTTCAACTCTTTTTTTTTTTTTTTTATGTTCAACATAATTATTAATTGACATGTTAAACTAAAAAAATGTTAATCCTAATTTAAACTCACCACACACTGTACAATCAGATTGTGCAATCTCCTTTATAGCTACCAACATTTAAAATTTGTTGTGCAAGGGCCTTAATCTTTGGATACAAATTGATTGGACAAGTTAGGAAGGTCCTCATATTGGTATATATATATATATATACGTATATATAATATATATATATATATATATATATATATATATATATATATATATATATATATATATATATATATATATATATATATATATATATATATATATATATATATATATATATATTGGTTTTGGAAAATCTAAGGTCAGATTATAACATGTATAACATGTAACCTTTAAAGTTGGTTTCCTTAAAAAAAAAAAAAAGCATACAGATATGTAGAAAATGTTTTTTTTCTTCTTTTTTTTCCCCATTTTTTTGGTGAAAGGGAGGAGTTTCACTTTAGGGAACTGTTTAAAAAAAAAGTGTCAGCATGGTTGAAAGTGCTAAGTTGGACTTTAAAGCGCACTTTTATTTTAAATATTTAATTTTACAATTTGGGTCACTTGTGCTGGATCTTTATTTTTTTATTTGGCTTCATTTGAACCCCCCCCCCCCAAAAAAAAACAAAATCCTCTCCCTCCATTTGCTGGTCTTGCCGCTGTAAGTTGCGCGCTCTGCCTGCAATCAAAGCCGCCATTAAGTGGAGTCTTTCAGATTTTTTCGAGAAAATGATAATGGTTACGGAGATGACAGAACGTGGCAGCTGGTGACAAAAATCCCCCTTGATAAGACGACAGCGGTAAATCAAGCTACTGCCACTTTTTTGTGTTTCATGTTTGTTAATACCACCTCGGTTGTTTGAAGTTTAAAGCAAGGTTCAAAAGAGCCAGGTGCTGAATCATAATATTAAAGCGAAGAAGGAGCCGTATGAAAGAGACTAGATCTGAGAGGGGAAGGCAACAAACACGGCTTTCAACTGCCTTTTGTCGGCCCTATCTGCAGATGTCACCAGTTGTTATCCCCAAAAGAGATTTCAGGCTTGTAGCGGTGCCTCTGGCTGATTCCTAGTCAACGTTTCAAGTGTCAATCACAGTGGGAAGGATGAGGCAGCGGTCCTGGTCACTGTCCTGTAAAAAGAGCCAGGCGTTTAACATTGATTTAGCTCACTCAATATACAAAGATAGAGCGGGCTTTTGTGCAGCGAAAAAGGGCCGGTGGCAAGGTTGGTTGTAGAGCAATTGCAGGGTATCCAATGCTCCTTGGTGGAGCTGTCACGACGCAGTGTCTGGGGTCCTGTGAAAAGTTATTCAGGAAACAGCGAGCACAAATAAAAAAAAAGGAATTAGTGCTTCACCTAAAAAAGCATCACAAATAGGATTTTATTCATGGTATTCTGGCTTAAAAAATATCACATGGAAATGTTACTGAATATCATATGGCGGGAGTATACTGGCATCGCTTATACAGGCAGGCCTCGCATTCCTGTTTACTACTGTAGGGTTTCCATATTCAGTATTGCATGAAATTATTATTGAAAGAAAGGAAAGAAAGGAAAGAAAGGAAAGAAAGGAAAGAAAGGAAAGAAAGGAAAGAAAGGAAAGAAAGGAAAGAAAGGAAAGAAAGGAAAGAAAGGAAAGAAAGGAAAGAAAGGAAAAGAAAGAAAGAAAGAAAGAAAGAAAGAAAGAAAGAAAGATATTGTGTGTGTGTGTATATATATATATATATATATATATATATATATATATATATATATATATATATAGAAAGAGAGAGAGAGAGAGATAACAGATGGAGAAGATATATAGACAGACAGACAGACAGACAGACAGACAGACAGACAGACAGACAGACAGACAGACAGACAGACAGACAGACAGATAGACAGACAGACAGATAGACAGTGTGAGGGATTAGCTCGGTGGCGGGTGTAGATGACTCCTTGGGGGGTGCGTTTTCACAGAGAAATAGCCCAAAGTGCTTGCAAACAACAGGTTTATTCTTCAAACAAGTGCATGCAGCAAAAACATCAAAATAAAATAAAACAAAATAAATCCTTGCCTCTGTGGGCGGCTACCTTCTCACGCTGGAACCTACCTAAGAAGTCTTCCCAACCTACTGTTGGGCCGACACTGCTGATCCTACAGCAGACACTCAAATGTCCATTTGTTTGCTTTTCACACAGCACAAACATTGTCCATTGAACATGTCCCTTTGTTTTCTTTCACATCAACAACACTTCGTCTTCTCACCTTTGAGACGTCTTCACTCTTGGTTACCGTCCCGGGCACACATCACTCCGGGGGGTCTTCTCCCAGGCCCACACATCCTGTCGGGAGGCACACGCTGACTGTCCTCCTGCTCCCAGCCCACATGGCTTCAGGATGCAGCTTCTGGAGGCAGCAAACAACAGGAATTTCTCTGAACAAATTATAGAGCCTTAACTCCCTCATTCTGAACAGGTGAAGGCCTTTCAACTTCCTGCTGGCTAGCTCTGTAGCCAACACCCTAAATTAATTAATGGACTTCTCAATCAGGTGGAAAAATGTATCTCCTTCCTGTGACTACATTCCCAGATTTAGCTGACTTCCTGTCACATACCCCCCCCTCTTGTTTCAACCCTAGGGTTGGGACACATATTTCCAGGCACGCATGTGTCAGGCACTGCTGACTCACTGATAAGCCTCCTATTATCCTCAAGCTTCCGGATGAAACTGTTTTGTCATCTTCATTGACGGATTTCTCATAAATGCCACACAGTTTGTCTCTCATCTCATATACACATTCTTCAACTGCATTTTTGGCATCATTTCGCTCCTTCTCGTTTCTGTCATCTTCATTGACAGCTTTCTCATAAATGTCAGACAGCTTGTCCCTCATAACCGTCTGTCCAATCCACCATGGAGGACCGTGATCCATAGGCAACTCAATTGGGCTAGTCTTAATGTCTTCAACATTCTTAAGACGCCTCTCTCTGCAATCCATAAATGTTTTCCACAAAACTTTGAGAACCTTTGCTTCACTAAGCTTTGTTCCAAGTAGGGACTCTTGACATCCCTCTGTGACTTGAGTTGCCTCTCCATACATCTGTACACAATCATTGACTTTTTGTTGTAAAAGGGAATGATCTTCCTTCTTGAGCTTTGCTTGCTCTAAGATGCTGTGCAGAGGATTTTCCAATTGAGACAACAGGCTGTCACACATTTCTTCAAAGTGACCCCTGTTCCTTTTCCCAGAGATATCAATATCATTCACCAAACATTTCATATTCATAGGCAGATCTGAAGCATTTGCACTCATCAACTTCTTAAACTTTTCGCCCTCCTGAGCGAGTCGCAGTAAAGGCCTACTATTTGATTTGATATTGAGTTTATATTTCTTGCCAAACTCTTCACAGAAGAAGCCAACCAGAACATCATCAACTTTCCTTCCACCAACATAGGGGTCAAAGGCAACAACACAGTTGAACCCAGCGATCTGGGTGGTATCCATTATAGACCTCCTCTCTGCATCAGTGAAGAAGCATGGAACTGCAACACATTCTTTTACAGGTTTCTTCAATGCACTTTCTGCTGAACTATTTGACCGCTCAAGGTCACCTAGTTCTTTTTCTCTATCTGAATTCCACATGGAATGCATCTCAAGATCACGATCAAACTTCTGCCACCCGTCTTTCACCAGTTTCATTTTAGAAATATTCTCTGAAAGGCACTTGAAATTCATTTGCTTCACGTTTTCACCAACAGCCTTAGTTTTCTCCACTAGGTGGCGTTTGCTTTTTCCTCCCAGATTTATATCACTTGCTTTAGTTTTCTCCGCTTTAGTTTTCTCCACTAGGTTTTCAGCCTGAACTGAGAAATCATCACATTTCTTACACAACTCCTTTATTTGCTGAAGTTCTAATGATACATTTTCCAATGCTTGAAGTTTTTGAAGGAACGGTTTATTCCAAAGGGGTGATTCAAGCCACGTGTCATCACATTTCTGAGGCTCACTCAGGACAGACCCCAAAACACTGATCCTTTTAAAAACTGCATCAGGCACACTATCCCCTCTTTGGGACAGATCCTCTGTTGCCTGGAATTCCTCTTCCAGTTCCTGCAACGGAATCTTCATCTCTTCTACTTGCTGTTCTAAGGCTCGCTTAGACTTTTCTAGCTCCTGAACGCTTTTCACAACATCATCCTTGGAGCTGACCAATTCTTCCATTTCTGTACGCAGCTGTTTAACACTTTCTAGTTCAGCCTTACACTCTAGAGCTTCCTCCAAAGAGCGAGCCAAGAACAGGGCTTTGCTCTCGTTATCACGCACCTCCGTTTCTGCACGTGCGCGTTCTTCTGCATATTTTGCAGACACAGTCTTCTCTTCACCAAGCATCTGATCAAACTTCTTTTTCACATCTTCAACACACTGTAATGAACCAACGCTTTCTTCCATGCGTTTTTTCATATCCGCTATCTGAGCTTGCAATGTTGCGACTTGCTCTGATAGGTTTTTCTTTGCTTCCGCCTCCTCTTTTAATTGTTCCAGGAAGCCATTTTTCTCATCTTCCATTTGTTTGAGCTTTGTGCTAAAACTCAGCCTTTGACACCTCTCTTCCTGTAAGAGTTCCTGCGTGTCTTGCAGCTGCGATTCCAAGATAGAAAAATCTTCCGCAATTTCTCTAGATTTGCGGTCTGCTTGAGAAAGCCGATTTGTGACACTGTCCAACTCAACCTGCAATCGGTTTGCCTTCTCTGACAGCTTAGCACACAATCGGTCACCTTCTGACACCTTGACTTGCGATTCCAGAAGCTGTGCCTCTACTTTTTCCCTCTTATGTTCACAATCTCCTTTTCCCTGCATAAGAGCCTTCACCT